>NC_056745.1:674409696-674767196 GCF_019279795.1 Protopterus annectens
TTTTCTTTTTGTTGTTGTTGTGGGGGGGGGGGCATCCACTACAAGTGATGTAGACATGGCATTTGCACAGACAACTGCCTCACAGCTTCTTCTCTTCTAAACAGTCTAGGAAGGAAAACTGTCTTTTTGCTATACCTAGCACAAATTACAAGTGGAGACATTATGCTCTGGCCATAAACAGAAAACACATTGTACAAGAATCTATATAAGAAATTTGTCTGTCATATGCACACTTACTAATTTTTTTCTGGGGTTGGACATGTCCTACACACATGATGGTAAAGCATTCCTCAGTGGGGTACTTAAATGAGCATGTAGAAACGTCAGACTGACAACAATATAGTACACATGCGAGTCATGAACCACACAAACAAGACACATTTGTTTTATGCTGGTTAAGTGTTGACATCCCAGGCACACAGATAACTATTCAATCGGGACAGAAAAAGGTGCTAAGCTCTAGAAATAAGGACAGATGTTGGGCTTTCTGCAGCAGATGCCCGAGCAGTTATCACGAATGCAAGAGTGACCCACAGGCAATGAACACAATAGGTTTTCCAAGATAAAAATTCAAGCTGTTGTTGCAGAAAATTTAAGTATGAAGGTGGAAGGATCAGGGCCTTTGATGGCTTTATATGCAAGATCTCCTTCATGATCTGCTTCACTAGACTGTGAATGACAAGAAGAGGTGCCTCTGCAGGCACAAAGAAGTGAATGAAAGGTCCACTCTAATGGAAGTAAGAGAGAGGCCTTTGGCTAGAATCTCTATAGATACTGCAGGACCTTCACCTTTGGAGAGCGCTTGGGTGTCACATTTCTGGTGCTGTATCCTTCTGAAGTACAACTGTCTAGAACCTGGCCTCATGGCATCTATCAGGACAAGTACGGTCTCATTTGTAAGCCTTTGCATATAAAAAAAAAGATTCAAGTTGAAAGAATCCAATCACTTGAGTACCAGGCTCAAATGGAGCCAATGACAACTGTAGCAGGACAAAACTGAAGTCACAAAGACACAGGATGTCTCCTTGATAGATTAATGTGTAGGACCAACTTCAAAGACTGTCCACCAGATTGTTCAAGATCTGGGGTGGGGGGTTCACTGGCAAGCAAGTAGAAATAACTGAAGTGCGTTTCAAAGGAAGTACAAGAATAGCTTTTGACTAGCAGCTCTGCACACATCTCAGACAGCACCATTCCAAGAATTTCTTCCATTTGGCTAGACAGAACTTCCTACTTATCTATCTTCCCGGCCTCTTGCAAGATATAGAGAACCTCACTGGAAACCAGGCTGAATAAATCAGTGCTGCTGGCCTAAGGATTTTTAGATTTGATGTACCAGCGTACGCTATTGCTGTGTTATGGCTGTGACAGGATGTTGAGAGAAAGGGTACCCTCAGGTCACATCCATGGAAATCACAAAAGTACAGTTTTGTAGCTACCATAAATGTAGATGTTCGAGTGTTCACCCTGCTGAAGTCATCACACTTGGGTTATCCTGCCGTCAGGCGGTCCCGCAGTCGGCCCAAATTCCAAAGTCTTGGTCCGGCGTCGGTTGCTGTCACTTCTTCCCTGACGTCAGTGTGCCAGGGGTATTTAAGAGGCATCCAACGCCATTTTCTTCAGTTTTTCTTGCCCCGGATGTCAGGTGCCCCCAATAGGTAGGCAAAATATATATATATGGTTATATAAAAATCAAACAAAACCCTTAAGCACAAGCAAATACACCACAGAGGTAGTATAGGAAGAAGTGGTAGAGATAAGTTCAGCTAGTTCAGAGGGGATGGAGGGAGGGTAACCTGGACTGCAGCAGGGTGAACACTCAAACATCTACATTTATGGTAGGTACAAAACTGTACTATGTTTATCGTGTTACCCTGCTGCAGTTATCACACTTGGGTTGAATCCCAAAGCTAAGGATGGGAGGTGGAATCAAACAGGGTTAGAAGAAGCTAGTAGGCCCTGCAAAAGTGCAGTGGCAAAACCAGCTCTAGTCTTAGAGTATAGAGGTAAATGATGGTGCTTGGTGAAGGTGTGCACTGAACTCCAAGTAGCAGCTTCCAGAATGTCCTTGGTTGGCACTCGCCTGAGAAAGGCTGCTGATGTAGCTGTAGCCCTGGTGGAGTGGGACCTAATGTTAGCAGGTACTGGTTTCCCATGATGTGTGTAGCAGAAACGTATGCAATGTCCTATCCATTTTGAAATGGTCTGTTTTGAGATAGCTTTTCCTTGTGATCCTGTAGCATAGGCTACAAAAAGATGGTCAGTTTTTCTGAAAGCCTTAGTTTTATCCAAGTAGTAACGTAAATTGCCTGTGACTGTCCAAAGAGTGCAGGAGTCTTTCTTGTTGTTCAGGGGATTTGGGAAGAAGGTGGGCAAGTGAATGGTTTGGTTTAGGGCCACACTGGATACCACCTTTGGCATAAAGGAAGGATTAGTTCGTAGAGAGACTCTGTCTTGATGAAAAATGATGAAAGGTTCCACTGCCATTAGTGCCTGTAGCTCTGAGACTCTTCTAGCTGAGGTTATTGCTAGTAGTAGGGCAGTTTTCCATGAAAGAAATTTTAAATCAGCTATAAAAACTGGTTCAAAGGGCGGCAGTGTAAGCTTTTCCAGAACAAAGTTGAGATCCCAGGTAGGTGTTGGAGCTCTCCTTGGTGGTCTTAAGTTTTAGCCCCTCTGAGGAACTGTCTTAGGAGTGGATGTGAAAATAAAGGAGGATCCGTGCTGAAATTGCGAAGGCGTGGATCTTAATAGATGAAAAGGAAAGTCCTTTGTGTAATATCTCAGTCAAATATTGTAGAATCTGAGGGATGTTTGGATCAAGGGGGTTTAGGCCTTTAGCCTGGTTCCAGGCGCAAAATCTTTTCCATTTGTCTGAATAGGTTTTCCTGGTGCTGGGCCCTCCTGGCCTCCAGAATGACGTAACAGCTTTGGATAAAGGTGTTGGTTTGGTTGTTTAGGTAATTTGCCATGTAGTCAGGTTTAAAGTCTTGAGCTGGCTGTGTAGAATCTGATGGTCTCGCTGGGTGAGCAGGTGAGGAATTTGTGGCAAAATCCATGGTGGGCCGTGGGCCATAATTGGAAACCAATGTTGGCGTGTCCAGTCTGGTGCAGCAAGTATCATTTGTGGCCTCTCTAATCTGACTTTCAGCAGTACCTTTGCTAGAAAAGGCAGTGGAGGGAAGGCATAAACTGTTAATGTTTTCCAACTGAATGAGAGGGTGTCCACTTTCCAAGCTAGTGGATGGAAGGTCCTTGTGCAAAATTTTTGAAGTTGGTGGTTGTGGGGGCTTGCAAACAGATCTATGTCTGGGCATCCCAATCTCTGAACTATCATTGCAAATACCTGTGGAACTAGTTTCCATTCGTGTGGATCCATGATGTTTCTGCTTAGGTCGTCTGCCAATGTGTTTTTCTTTCCTGGCAAGAATTGTGCTTGTAACTGAACCTGGTAAGAGAGTGCAGTGTTCCACAAGGTCATTGCTTGCCCGCATGGAGGGTAGGAATGTGTGCCCCCTTGCTTGTTTATGTACCACATAACTGTGGTATTGTAGATATTAGTAGTTGTCCTGGGTGTAGAAGGTCCTTGAAAGCTGTTAGGGCATTCTGCACTGCTAGCATTTATTTTTGATTGATATGCAGGTGTCTCTGATCTGTAGTCCATTTGCCCTGAATGCACTGCAATGCCATGGGTGCTCCCCAGGCATAGTCCAATGCATCTGTTGTCATAGTTTGCCTGGCTGTGGGTAAGGTGAAAGGCTGACCCTTGTTGAGGTGACATGCTTGTGCCCACCATAGAAATTCCTGCTGAAGGCAGGGAATGAGTGGTATCATTGTTTCCAAGCTGTGGCTGTGCTGAGTCCATACACTTTTCAGGTACCATTGTAATTTCCTCATATGCATTTTTGCAAATGGTATTAGAAGAATGCGAGATGCCATGAATCCCAAGGCTTGCAGAATTTTTCTTGCAGGGAGTTGGGTCTTTGTTGCCATTATTTTGAAATACTGAAACAGCTGTCGTTGCTCGTCTGGCGTGAAGAAAGCCATCTGGGCCGTTGTATTCAAGCTGGCACACAGGAATATTATGTTTTGCGAGGGTACTAGTTTTGATTTCTTTTTGTTTGCTGTGTACCCTAGGCAACTTAGAAGGTGTTTGACAAACGCCAGATGCTTTAAAAGAATGTCTTTGCTTTCTGCTTGAATAAGGCAGTCGTCCAGGTATGGGTATATATTTGAATTCCTCATTGTCTGCAGTAGGCAATTACTGGTGCCAGGCATTTTGTGAAGACCCTGGGCACAGTAGATAAGCCAAAGGGCAGTGCAGAGAATTGATAATGCGCTGAACCTGCAATGAAGCGGAGGTATCTTCGGCAATTTTGTCTGATAGGGACATGCAGGTATGATTCCTTAAGGTCCAAAGTGACTAGCCAAGCATTCTTGCCCAGCATGGGAAGAAGCTGCTGTAGTGTTAGCACCTTGAATTTTGGTACTTGCAGACAGGTGTTCAGAAATGAAAGATCCAGAATGGGTCTCCATGCTTTGTCCTTTCTTGGGACTAGGAAGAGTCTTGAATAAAAACCTTGCGCCTGTGCAGGTACCTGTTGAATGGCTTTCATGTTCATGAGAGCTGTAATTTGTTTTTGTGCCTCTGCCCATTGATTTGGTGGCAGGTTTGGCATTCCTTTGATCCTTGGTAAGGTAAGAAATTGGAATCTGTACCCTTGGGAGACTATGTTTAGAACCCATTTGTCTTTTGTGACGATGTGCCAGTTGTCTGCAAAAAATGCTAGTCCCCCCCCCCCCCAAGGGAGTTGCCAGGAGAGATTTGCTTGGTAGTTTGAGGATAGAGTCATTGTGTTTGTCTTCTGCTAGCTTGGGGCCTGTCTTCTCCTCCTTCCTGGGTAGCAGAACCCCATTGGCGAGGTTTGTAAGGTCCTTGTGACTGACCTCTGCCCCTTGGGCATCTGTATTTGCCTCTCTGTGATCTGTCAGAAGCTGGAAAGGACCAGTTTTTTGTTGGCCAATTTCTGCTGAAACGAGGGGGTTGTACCTGCAAAACATCCTTGACCGTTTGCATAGACTTTGCCTTATCCTCCATTTTCTTTAAAACCTCTTCTGCTTTGACACCAAATAATACATCCTGCTGTAAAGGTGCATCCAATAATTTTGCTTCAACATGGTCAGGCAGGGTTTGTTCTTTTAACCAAGCATGTCTACGTATGACAGAGCCAGTAAATGCTGCTCTACAGGAAGCTTCCAATGAATCAAATCCGCATTGCAAGGTACGTTTGCCCACCTGTTCAGCTGCATACAACAGATCCTGCATTTCCTTGAATTTAGGCTGTTCTGAATGTGTGCTCATTTTTTGTGTGCTCATTTTTTGTTTTAACTGAGATATCAGGAATTGTTGATATTTCAGCATGTGAAACTGGCAGTTTAATGCTCTCATAGCCAGAGATGCTGAGGTGTAAATTTTCTTTCCCCATCTATCTGGGGCTCTGGAATCTCTTTCAGAAGGCACAGGATTTTTAGCCATAGAAGCTTTTGCTCCCTTAGGACCCTGGGAAATTGTTTCTGGGTCAGCTACAGGGCTTTTATAAAGGAATTTGTGAGAGTCAGGTACTCTGTAGTATCTGTCTGGTTTGGCTGGAGCAGGAGGTAGAGTGTCTGGATTTAAACTATACTCCAAGTAAACATCATCCACAATATCTAAAACAGGAGGGATAGCAAGAGGTCTGTGCTGGGGTAGTAAAAGGAACTCTCGGAGCCTTTTCTTAGAATCTGAGTAATCCTGGCCTTCCCAGTGGAAATGTTCCCTCATGGTATGCAAAGCTTCCCCAAAGGAGTAGTCTTCAGGGGGAGAAGCCGAGGGAATGGAATCTTCAGCCTCAGAATCCTCATAAGGTGGAAAAGGGTAATCCTGTTCCTCAGAAGAATCTGAGGAGAGAGAAACCTGGTCAGAGGATGCATAATCCTCCTCTTGTCTTGGTCTTTTATCAGGAGGGGTATGGGAACCCCTGATAAGGGTAATTCAATCTTCAGCCATCTTAAGCATCTGTTTCTTAGGCATGGGGCCTTGAACTGTAGCCTGAGGTACAGTTTTTTTTTATTTTAAAGGAATTTTAAGTTTAGCATAAGATTTAAGGGTGAGTGTAGTCGGTCTGAATACACCTTCTGCAACCGAAGGTGTTCCCGTTGCACCGGTGTCTAGTTCTTCTCCGGTGTTGGTAGAAGGCTGCGTTGGCCTAGTGGACTCCGCTTGGGAATCCGCAGCTGTCTGGGGTTCCAGTTCTGCGGTCGTCAGGGGCTGTGTAGGCGCCTCACTGAAAACTAGAGAACCGGCGACAGGCCCAACTGAGGCCTAGGTGTCTGGCTTATTCCTAGGCTGCCTGTCCTTATCCTTGCATTTTTTATGAGTGGCGGTCGTCGGCTGCTCAGACGGCATGACATAATTAAATTTCCTACCAAAGTAATACCATGCAAAGTCAAAACGGCGTTTGATAGTTCGTTTATTAAATCTAGCGCAAAACCGACAAGCTGTGACGTTGTGGTCTGGGCCTAGGCAAGGAATACAGTAGGAATGGAAGTCATTATGAGGTATTTGCTTCCCACAAGAAATGCAACTGTTAACTTTTTCTGACATTGGACGGATGCAAGAAAATGTTCCCCAATGGGGTACTTAGCTTTAATGAAGACTTCGGACTGAAATTAAAACCGAAAATCTCAGGTGTCGGCCGACCGGCACTTGCAAACTGCTTCTGCTTCGGGCACCGCGCGGCAAGAAAGACTTAAGAAAATGGCGTTGGATGCCTCAAATACCCCTGGCGCACTGACGTCAGGGAAGAAGCGACAGCAACTGACGCCGGACCAAGACTTTGGAATTCGGGCCGACTGCGGGACCGCCTGACTGCAGGATAACGCAAGTGTGATGACTGCAGCAGGGTAACATGATGAACATCCACCACTGCCTGGGCCAGAAAACAGCAATAAGCATGACACCCCCACCTTTGCTTTCTGTGGTACTCATGGGGGGCATGGCATGCAGGAAAAAGTACAGTTGTGTAGCTACCATAAATGTAGATGTTCGATTGTATTCACTGTTGCAGTCATTACAATAGGGTTATCCTGCTGGCAGGCTACCTGCAGTTGGCCCGAGTTCCAAAGTCTAGGTCTGGCGTTGGTTGCTGTCGCCTCCTCCCTGACGTCAGTGCGCCAGGGGTATAAAAGATGCAGCCGATGACATTTTCTTCAGTTTTTCTTGACCCAGATGTCAGGTGCTCCTAAAATGGTACGCTAAATTATGCCAATAAGCATGCAACACAAAAAACAACTTTTCCTTCATCTAGAAGCAAATACACCACATAGGTTGTACAGAATAGAGATGTACAGATAAGTCCCGGCAAGGAAAAGGGGGATGGTGGGTGGGTAACCTGGACTGCAACAGTGAATACACTCGAACATCTACATTTATGGTAGGTACACAACTGTACTATGTTCGTGTTTCACTGTTGCAGTCATTACAATTGGGTTGAATCCCAAAGCTAAGGTTGGGAGGCTGGTGCTAAATAGGATTAGGAGAGGGTATAAGGCCCTGCAGAACTGCAGTGGCAAAGCCTGCCCTGGATTTAGGGTAGAGAGGTAAGTGATAGTGCTTTGTAAAAGTATGCACTGAACTCCAAGTTGCAGCCTCTAAGATGTCTTTGGTTGGTACTCCTCTGAGGAAGGCTGCTGAAATGGCTGCTGCTCTGGTTGAATGTGGCCTAATGCCCTTAGGCACTGATTTGGCATGCTGTGAATAGCAGAAACGAATAAAGTGGCCTATCCACTTTGAAATAGTCTGCTTTGAGATAGGCTTTCCCTGTGAACCTGCAGCATATGCCACTAGAAGTTGTTCAGTCTTTCTGAGATCTTTGGTTCTGGCCAAGTAGAAGCGTAGCTGCCTGTGAATGTCCAAAGAATGCAGAAGTCTCTCACCCTTATTCTGTGGGTTTGGGTAAAAGGTAGGCAAATGAATTGTTTGGTTAAGGACCACACTGGACACTACCTTAGCATAAATGTAGGGTTTGTCCTCAGAGAAACCATGGAAAATGATAAAAGGTTCCACAGCCATGACTGCCTGTAACACTGAGAATCGTCTAGCGGAGGTTATTGCTAGGAGCAGAGCTGTTTTCCAGGATAAGAATTTTATATCAGCTGCAGAGGCTGGCTCAAACGGAGGCAGTGTGAGTTTTTCCAAGACATATTTGAGGTCCCATGCAGGTATTGGTGCACTCCTTGGAGGTATTATGTTTTTGGCCCCTCTGATATACTGCCTTAGTAATGGATGTGAAAAAAAAGGTGGTTCTGTAATGTAATGAGCTGAAATGGCAGAGGCATGAATTTTAATTGATGAAAAGGAAAGGCCTTTATCCAGCATCTCAGTTAAGTATTGCAAAATCTGAGGAATATTTGGAATAATCGTGTCAATACCTTGTGCCTGGTTCCAAGCACAGCATCTCTTCTATTTTTCTGCGTAAGATTTTCTGGTGCTAGGCCTCTTGGCCTCCAAAATAACATCCATCACTGCTTTAGAGAGAGGTGTGTCTTGAATGACTACATTATCCGCCATGCTGCCAGGTTTAAGGTCCTGAGTTGGCTGTGCAGTATCTGTCTCGTTGGGTCAACAAGTGAGGAATCTGAGGTAATGTCCAAGCTGGGTATTGAGACAAGCTCTTTAGGATTGGGTACCAGTGCTGGCGGGGCCAGTATGGGGCAATCAGTATCATTTTTGGCTTCTCTTGTCTGACCTTGAGGAGTACCTTGGGGAGGAGAGGCAGAGGAGGAAAGGCATATACTGTTAGGTTTTTCCAGCTGAAAGATACAGCATCCACTTTCCATGCTTGCTTGTGATAAGTCCTTGTGCAGAATCTCTGTAGTTGGCAGTTGTGAGGGTAGGCAAATAGGTCTATGTCCAGGCATCCCCAGTTCCTTGTTATTATGCTGAAGACTAGTGGATCCAATTTCCGCTCGTGGGGATCCATTAGGTTTCTGCTTAGTTCGTCTGCCAGAGTATTTATCCTTCCTGGCATGAATTGTGCTTGCAGATGTACTTGGTAAGTCAATGGTGTGTCCCACAAGTTCATGGCTAGTCTGCAGAGGGGGTAGGAATGTGTGCCCCCCTGCTTGTTTATGTACCACATGACTGTAGTATTGTCCGTCTATCAGTAGTTGTCCTGGATGAAGTAGATCTTTGAAGGCTGTCAGGGCATTCTGAACAGCCAGAATCTCTTTTTGATTGATATGTAGATGCATTTGACTTGCGGACCATGTGCCCTAAATACATCTTCCTGCCATATGGGCCCCCCAGGCATAATCTGATGCATCTGTTGTTAATGTCTACCTGTCTGTGGGTAAGGTGAATGGCTGTCCCGTGTTGTGGTGACAGGCTTTTGCCCACCATCGAAACTCCTGTTGCAGGCATGGAATGAGGGTAATTATTGTTTCCAGGCTGTGGCAATGTTGAGTCCAAACACTATTTAGATACCATTGAAGTTTCCTCATATGCAGTCTTGCATATGGAATTAGCAGAATGCAGGATGCCATGAAGCCCAAAGCCTGCAGAATTTTTCTTGCAGATAATTGGGTCTTTGTTGCCAACATTTTGAAATAAGTAGTCAGTTGTCTGTGTTTGTCTGGCGGGAGGTAAGCCATCTGGGCAGTTGTATTTAAGCTTGCACCCAGGAATATCATCTCTTGAGAGGGTACGAGTTTTGATTTCTTTTCATTTACTGTGTACCCTAGACCGGTTAGTAATCTTTTTACAAATGCCAGATGCTGTAGTAGAATGTCCTTGTTCTCTGCTTGAATAAGGCAGTCATCCAAATAAGGATATATTTGTATTCCTCTCTGTCTGCAAAATGCAATTACTGGTGCCAGGCATTTTGTGAAGACCCTGTGCGCAGTAGATAAGCCAAAGGGCAGTGCAGAGAAATGGTAGTGCATTGAGCCAGCTATAAATCTGAGGTAACTTCTGCATGATTGTCTGATTGGGACATGCAGGTATGCCTCTTTTAGGTCTAAAGTCACAAGCCAAGCCTTCTTGCCCAGCATGGGAAGAAGCTGCTGCAGAGTTAACATTTTGAATTTTGGAATATCCAGGAATGTGTTTAGGATAGACAGGTCCAGTATTGGTCTCCAGGCTTTGTCCTTTCTGGGCACCAAGAATAGCCTTGAGTAAAATCCTAGTCCCTGCTCTTGCTGTGGTACTTGCTGAATGGCTCTCATGCCCATGAGGGATGAAACTTGTCTTTGTGCCTCTGCCCATTGATTGCGTGGCAGGTCTGGCATACCGTTTGGCCTTGGCAGGGTGTTAAAGTGGAACTTGTGGCCTTGTGATACGATATTTAAGACCCATTTGTCCTGGGTGATCATGTGCCAATTTTGTGAAAAAAGTGCTAGTTTTCCCCCCAAAGGAGCTGCCAGAAGAAAAGTGCTTGCTGCTGGCAGGGAAAAGTCATTGAGACTGTTTCCTGTATGGCTGTGATTTTTCCTCTCCGCTTTTAGAGGTAGAAGCACCACACTGTTTAGGCCTGTATGAGCCTTGGGGCTGTGATCTGCCTTTGGGACGTCTGTATCTGCCTCTTTGTGGCCTGTCTGACACTAGAAAGGACCAATTTTTTGTAGGCCAGTTCCTGCTAAATCTGGGAGGTTGTACCTGTAAGAAATCCTTGACTGTTTGCATAGATTTAGCTTTGTCCTCCATTTTCTTCAACACCTCTTCTGCTTTAACACCAAACACGGTATCACGCTGTAATGGAGTATCTAATAGTTTTGCTTTAACATGATCGGGCAGATTCTGTTCTTTTAACCAACCATGCCTCCTAATGGCAGAACCTGTAACAGCGGCCCTGCAGGAGGCCTCTAGAGAATCAAAACCACATTGCAAAGTATGCTTTCCCACTTGTTCAGCTGCATGCAATAAATCCTGCATTTCTTTGTTTTCTGCACATTCTGAACTTGTCAACATTTTCTGTTGACTCAGCGACATAAGATACTGCTGATATTTAAGCATATGAAACTGACAATTTAAAGCTCTTACAGCCAAGGTAGCAGAAGTATAAATCTTTTTCCCCCATCTATCCAGGGCCCTTGAATCACTATCTGAGAGGCTAGGGTTTTTGCAGTGGAAGCCTTGACCCCTTTGGGATCCTGAGAGATAGTTTCTGGGTCAGCAGCAGGGCTTTTGTAAAGAAATTTATGTGAGCCAGGAACCCTGTAGTATCTGTCTGGCTTAACAGGAGCTGGTGGTAGAGAGTCAGGAGACAGACTGGACTCTGAAAATACATAATCTACAATGTCTAAAACAGGAGGAATAGCAAGGGGCCTGTGCTGAGGTAATAAAATGAAGTCTCTGAGCCTTTTCTTGGATTCTGAGTAATCTTGGCTCTCCCAGTGGAAATGCTCCCTCATAGTATGCAGGGTCTCCCCAAAAGAATAATCCTCAGGAGGAGAGGCTGAAGGAATAGATTCTTCAGCATCAGAATCCTCATAGGGAGGAAGAGAATATTCCTATTCAGAAGAGGAATCAGAGGAAATGGAAACCTGATCTGAATATTCATATTCTATATCTTGCCTAGGCCTCTTATCAGGAGGGGGATGGGAACTCCTAATCAAAGTAATTACGTCTTCGGCCATTTTAAGCATCTGTTTTTAGGCATGGAGGCCTGTCCAGGAGAATGCTGTACTTGTTTCTTTGTCTTTAGAGCTGCTTTAGTCTTTGCCTTTAAGCTGAAGTTGGTTTTACATATAACTGTGTAGGCTTGAAAACACCCTCAGAAGCCGATGCCTGCTCAGCGGCTCCGGACCCATCTGAGGGAATAGTTTCCGAGTGTCCAATACCTTGAGTTTCCAGCGGCCTAGTCGGCTCCACATGGGAGTCGGAAGCGGCCTGTGGCTCTGAGGTAGCGGGCGTCAGGGGCTGCGAAAGTGCCTCACTGAGAACCAGTGAACCGGCGACAGGCCTAGCAGAAGCCTCGTCGTCTGTTTTGGATCTTGGATGCCTGTCCTTTTCTTTGCACTTTTTATAAACTCCGGTAGTTGGCTGTTCTGATGGCATTATATAATTGAATCTTCTGCCACAGTAATGAAATGCAAAATCGTACCGACGCTTAATAGTGCGTTGGTTAAATCTAGCACAAAACAGACAACTAGCAACGTCGTGGTCAGGGCCTAGGCAAGGAATACAGTAAGAATGAAAATCCTTATGAAGTATTTGCTTCCCACAAGAAATACAATTATTAACTTTTTCTGACATCGGTCTGGAGCAAGAAAAAAGTTTCCCCAATGGGGTACTTCGCTTTAATGAAGACTTCGGATCTGAAATTCGAATTTGAAAATCTCACGAGTTGGCCGACCGGCACTTGCGAACTGCTTTTGCTTTGGGCACTGCGCGGCAAGAAAGACTGAACAAAATGGCGTCAGCTGCATCTTTTATACCCCTGGCGCACTGACGTCAGGTAGGAGGTGACAGCAACTGACGCCGGACCTAGACTTTGGAACTCAGGCCGACTGCGGGTAGCCTGCCAGCAGGATAACCCAATTGTAATGACTGCAACAGTGAAACACGAACATTGGGAGGGAAAGTGTAAAGTAGGTCCCCTCCTCTTTCTCCATGCTGAAGGAATCTGTGGTCCAACTTCAGAATGGGGAACCTGCAGCAGAAGTTAGGAAAAAAGAAGTTATAGTCTTAACATAATGTTCAATGTTTGTTGTCCTTCATCTCCTTTTCCTTTTCCGTTTTTTGTTGGGGGGAAATCTTCTCGACTAGGCCATACTATACTATAGCAAAAAAAAGTACTTTACTGGGCCGAACCCTAACCTCTTATCCATGCCTAGTGTGGTAGCTACACAGATCTCGTTTGTGATAACCAACCACTAGACAAAGCAGGTAAAACAATAATCAATTTATCAAAAAGGTACCATAGAAGATAATCCCCTTGTAACAGGAAGGAGGCATAACAAGGAAGGGGACAAAGACTATAAATATCTAAGCAGCAGGAGTGACAGCAGAAACTCAGCCAGTGTAGCCAAAAAAAGGGAAATCCTCTCAATCGTCCAGGAAGGGGGGGGGGCACAAGAAGGAAGGGGAGATGAAGGACAACAAACATGGAATGTTTTGGTAAGAACACAACTTCTTTATGTTGTGTTGTCCCTATCTCGCCTTCCTTCTGTTTGGGATAGCGTCCCCTGCACCTAAATCCTGGGTGGCTCATTGGAAAAAAACTCTTCAGGACCGTGGAACCAAAGGATGCCCTATACAGGGGGTCCACGTCCACTTTGTAATGAGTAATGAAGGTATAGGGGTTAGCCTATGTTGCTGCTGCACAGATAGAATCTAGAGGTAGTCCAGCTTGAAAAGCGACAGAGGTAGCCAAAGAACTAGTCGAGTGTCCTCTAATCTTTTCTGGGATTTTCATGTTTCGTGACTCAAGTCATAAATATATGTGATGGTGTTTGAAAGCCACTTTGACAAGGTAACTTTTGAACCTGAGAACCTTGCTTCTTCTCTGAAGAGGATATAAATAACTGATCTGATTTTCTAAAGTCCTTGGTTTTATGTAAATAAAAGTGAAGCTGCCTACGAATATCCAATTGATGGAGCTTATACTCTTCCTTGTTGCCATAACTGGGGAAAAAAACAGGAAGTTCAATGGACTGATTCAAACTGTACTCGGAACATACTTTGGGCAAAAAGGAAGGGATCAGTTCTGAGAGACACTTTCTTTGTGGAAAATATGTGGAAAATTAAATAAGGAGGGCGAATGGAAAAGTATAGTTGTTTACACTTACCATAAATGTAGATGTTCGAGTGTATTCACTGTTGCAGTCATCACATTTAGGTTATCTGCTTGCAGGTAGCCCTCAGTTGGCCTGATTATCAAAGTCTTGGGTCCTGTGTCGGTTGCTGTCTCATCTTCCATGACATCAGGTAGTCAGGGGTATAAAGCATGCAGCCGACACCATTACATCAGTTTTTCTTGCCCCAGATGTCAGGTACCCCCATAATGGGAAGCAATTATATACAAGGTCACACCTCCAACAAAAAGCAAATACACCAGAAAGCTTTAAGCATAGTAAACAAGAACAGAGGTGTAAGTCAATAGACGTCAGGGGGCTTGAGGGAGGGTAACCAGGACTGCAACAGTGAATACACTCGAACATCTACATTTATGGTAAGTGTACACAACTGTACTATGCTCTTCATCTTTCACTGTTGCAGTCATCACATTTGGGTAGATTCACAAAGCTAAGGAAGGGAAGAGGCAATTAGATAGCGTTAAGGACCAGCTATAAGGCCCTGCAAGACTGCAGTGGCAAAACCAGCTCTGGATTTTGAAAAAATTGGCAAGTGGTAATGATTGGTGAAGGTATGTACAGAACTGCAGGTAGCAGCTTCTAGGATGTCCCTGGTAGGGACACCTCTGAGAAAGGCTGTAGAGGTAGATGCAGCCCTGGTGGAATGAGGTCTTATCCCCTGTGTGGTAAGTTTTCCATGGTGCTTATAGCAGAAATAAATGCAGTGGCCTATCCACTTAGAAATGGTTTGCTTTGAAATGGCCTTCCCCTCTGCCCCTGCAGCAAATGTAACCAACAGTTGTTAAGATTTCCTGAGAGGCTTAGTCCTGTCCAAGTAAAATCTAAGTTGTCTGTGCACGTCCAAGGAGTACAGTACTCATTCCCCATTGTTCTGTGGATTAGAAAAAAAGGTTGGCAGATGAATGGACTGATTAAGGGCCACACGGGATACCATCTTGGGCATAAAGGAGGGATTGGTCCTGAGGGACACCCTGTCCGCATGAAAGATGATGAAAGGCACCACTGCCATGAGGGCCTGTAATTCAGACACCCTTCTTGCTGAAGTGACGGCTAGAAGAAAGGCTGTTTTCCAAGAAAGGAATTTCAACTCTGCATTTGCAGTGGGCTGAAAGGGAGGTAGAGTGAGCTTTTCCAATACAAAGCTAAGGTCCCAGGCTGGAGTATGAGCTCCCCTGGGTGGTCTTAAGTTTTTGGCCCCTCTGAGGAATTGCTTCAGCAGTGGATGAGACAAGAGGGATGGCTCTGCATTATAATGATCTGAAATGGCAGAGGCATGAATTTTGAAGGAAGAAAAGGAAAGGCCGTTGTGAAGCATCTCAGTTAAGTACTGACGAATGTGCGGTAAATTGGGCACTGTTGTGTCCATCCCCTGAGTTTGGCTCCAGGAACAGAATCTTTTTCATTTTTCAGCATAGGATTTTCTAGTACTAGGCCTACTTGCCTCTAGAATGACATCACCTGCTTACTGAGGGATGGTAACGGAGAGATCATGGAGAGATCATGTAATTAAGCCAGGCTGCAAGGTTCAGGGTTTGAAGCTGTGGGTGCAGAATCTGGCCCTCCTGCTGGGACAGCAGGGCAGGGGTCTGAGGCAGGTGCCATGGTTCCAGAAGTGACACAATGAACAGGCGGGGGTACCAGTGTTGACGTGGCCAGTCTGGTGCAAAAAGTATTGCCCTTGGCTTGTCCCATTTGATCTTTAGTAACACTTTGGAGAGGAGAGGCAAAGGGGGGAAAGGCATAAACTAATAGGTTTTTCCAGGTGAAGGACAGGGCATCCACTTCCCAAGCCTGTCTGTGGGGAGTCCTTGTGCAGAATTTGTCCAATTGGTAGTTCTGAGGGGAGGCAAACAGGTCCATCTCTGGGCTCCTCCATTTGTTTCTCAAAATGTTGAATATCTTTGGTTCCAGTTTCCACTCGTGTGGGTCCAGGACATTTATGCTTAGGTCGTCTGCCAGTGTATTTAGCTTGCCTGGCAGGAACTGAGCTTGTAGGTGCACTGTGTTCCACAGAGCCATGGCTAGTCTGCAGAGAGGATATGAGTGGGTTCTCCCCTGCTTGTTTATGTACCACATAACAGTGGTGTTGTCAGTCTTTACCAATAATTGTCCTGGAAGAATGTGGTCCTTGAAGGCTGTCAGAGCATTCTGTACAGCTATTTCTTTTTGACTGATATGCAGGTGCATTTGACTCAGGTTCCATTTGCCCTGAATGTACTGCCCTGCCAAGTGAGCCCCCCATGCATAGTCTGATGCATCTGTTAGGGTTTGAGTGGCAGGGGGTAGTGAATGGCAGTCCCTTGTGGTGGTGGCAGGCCTCTGCCCACCAAAGGAACTCTGTCTTTAAGCAAGGGATGATAGGAATCATTGATTTTAGGTCCTGAGAATGTTGACACCATAGGCTTTTTTGATACCACTGTAGTTTCCTCATACACAGTCTTGCATATGGAATTAGTAGAATGCAAAAGGCCATGAACCCCATGGCTTGCAGTATTTTCTTTGCAGATAGCTGGGTCTTTGTGGCCAGCAGTTTAAAGTAGGCTGTCAAATGAACTTGTTTCTCTGGCGTGAGGTAGGCCATCTGGGAAGTTGTATTCAAGCTTGCTCCCAGGAACACATTGTTTTGGCAGGGTACTAGGTGTGATTTCTTTTCGTTTATGGTGTATCCCAAAGCAGTTAGTAATTTCTTTACAAATGCCAGATGATTTGTCTAATTCAGGCAGAAAGCCAGGACATACTACCGTCCAGGTATGTGTATATTTGAATTTTTATTTGCCTGCAAAATGCAATGACTGGAGCTAGGCACTTTGTGAATACCCTGGGTGCAGTAAATAAGCCAAAGGGCAGTGCAGAGAACTGATAGTTCATGTAGCCTGCTCTGAAGCGTAGGTATCTTCTGCAAAATTCCCTTATTGGTATATGCAGGTAGGCTTCCTTTAAATCCAGTGTTGCCAATCAGGCATTTTTGCCTAGCATGAGAAGCAGCTGATGAAGAGTTAGCATTGTGAATTTTGGGATTACCAAAAAAGTGTTTAGGATATACAGGTCCAGGATAGGACGCCAGGAATAGTCTTTTCTGGATACCAGGAAAAGTCTTGAGTAAAAACCTTGTCCCCATTCCTCTTCTGGGACAGGTTGAATAGCCTTGATGCTTAGAAGAGAGAAAGAACCTGCTTTTGAGCCTCTGCCCACCGATTTGGCCACTGTTTGGGGTTGGTAAGGAGTGGAAATGGAATCTGTATCCTTGGGAAACTATATTTAAAACCCATTTGTCTTGGGTAATGAATTCCCAGTTTTTTGCATGCAAGGCGATCTTTGTCCCTAAAGGAACAGTCAGTTGAGCACGGCTTGGAATTTTTAAAGTTAAGTCATTGTGACAGTTTACCATAGGGGGGTGTCTTACTACTCCCAGCTTTTGCCCCCACTGCTTAGGCCTGTGAGTACCTTGAAACTGAAGCCTAGATGGTCTGTTGGTTCTGGGTTTGGACTGAGAAGGCCTGGAAGAGGCAGGAAAGGACCAATTCTTAGAAGGCCAGTGCCTACTAAATCTGGGAGGCTGTACTTGCAGGAAATCATTAACAGTTTGCATAGATTTAGCTTTTTCCTCCATCTTTTTAAGTACTACTACTGCTTTGTTGCCAAACAGATGGTCTTGGTTTAAGGGAGCATCCAGTAATTTAGCTTTAACATGATCTGGCAAAGTTTGCTCCTTAAGCCAAGCATGCCTTCTAACTACAGACCTAGTGACAGCAGCCCTGCAAGATGCCTGTAATGAATCAAAACCACATTGCAAAGCATGTTTTCCAACTTGTTCAGCAGAATGCATTAAATCCTGTAATTCTTTATTTTCAGCAGAGTCAGGAATCAACATCATTTTCTGCTTAAGCAATCCAATAATACGCTGCTGATACTTTAACATATGAAACTGGCAGTTTAAGGCCCTAATGGCCAAAGTTGCAGAAGTGTATATCTTCTTACCCCATCTGTCCAGGGCCCTGGAATCTCTACCAGAGGGGGTAGGGTTTTTGGCAGTAGCAGCCTTAATGCCTCTGGGTCCCTGTGAAATGGTCTCAGAGATCCGCAGTAGGATTCTTAAAGAGGAACTTGTGAGAAGTCAGGTACTCTGTAATACCAGTCAGGTTTTCTGTGAGCCGGAGGTAAAGTGTCAGGGGCCAGGCTTGATTCCAAGAAGGTATCCTTTACAATGTCTAGTATAGAGGAGGGATTGCTAAAGGCCTGTGTTGAGGTAGGAGTAAGAATTCCCTAAGCCTCTTTTTGGAGTCAGAGTAATCCTGGCCTTCCCAGTGGAAATGCTCCCTAAGAGTATGCAAAGTTTCACCAAAAGAGAAATCCTCTGCAGGGGAAACAGAGGGAACGGAGTCCTCTGCATCAGAATCCTCATGGGTAGATAAGGGCAACTCCTGGTCATCAGAGAAAACAGACATTTCAGAATCCTGATCAGAAGAATCAGAAGGAAAATCAGTTCTAGGTCTCTTAGAGGGAGAAGGGTGGCTTCCCCTGATTAGAGTAATAAGGTCTTCAGCCATTCTTACTTGTTTTTTAGGCATAGGAGCCTGACCATGCGGTCTGACCGTCGGTTTCTAGGTGTGGGTCGAGTTTTAGGGCCTTGAAGAAGAAGATGGCGTTGGTTTAATATGCAAGTCAGTAGGCCTGAATACACCCTCAGAAGTCGGTGCCTGCACAGCGGCTCTGGACCCATCCAAGCTAGAGACATCTGCAGATTCCACAGTTGAAGCATCATCTTGTGGCATACCGGACTCCGAATGGGTATCAGTAGAGGCCTGCGAATCTGAAGTAGCAGGTATCAGGGGCTGCGAAAGCGCCTCACTGAGTACCGGTGAACTGGTGACTAGCTTAGCAGAAACACTGTTGGCAGCTTTGGACCTATGCGGTCTGTCTCTGTCTTTATTTTTGCGTTTATTTGGAATGTCAGTGGTCAGGTGGCTTCCCGGAGCCATTTCTGGATAATTGAACTGAGTACCAAAATATTTAGATGCAAAAATGAACAGATGACTAATAGTTTAGGTCTGGGCCTAAGCAAGGAATGCAGTACGAATGAAAATCTTTATGAGGTAATTGCTTTCCACAAGAAATACAATTGTTAACTTTTACTGACATTGGTTTAGATCAAGAAGAAGGACCGTCAACGGGGTACTTAGCTTAGTTGAAGACTTCGGATCTGAAACTCCAAAACGAAAATTTCAGGAGTTGGTCAACTGGCACTTGTGAACTGCTTCTGCTTCGGGCACCGCACGACAAGAAAAACTCATGTAATGGCGTCGGCTGCATGCTTTATACCCCTGACTACCTGATGTCATGGAGGATGAGACAGCAACCGATGCAGGACCCAAGACTTTGATAATCAGGCTGACTGAGGGCTACCCGCAAGCAGATAACCCAAATGTGATGACTGCAACACTGAAACACGAAGAACATGTGCCTGTAACTCTGAAACCCACCTGGCTGATGTAATGGTAATCTAGAAAAGGGTTTTCTATGACCAAAACTTTAGAGGACAAGAAGAAGCTGGCTCAAAGGGGGGAAGAATTAGAGCTGCTAAAAATAAATTTAGATCCCATGGAGGAGAAGATTCTCTTATCGGGGGGTCTTAATAAGGCAGCACCTCGTAAGAAGGCCTTGCAAAGTTTGTGTGACATGACATTAGAACCCAAGTGTCCTACGTGAAAATTGGAAATGGCAGCCAGTTGCACCCGAATCGTAGCTGCAGCTGCTCCTTGTTCAAAGGTTTCAACCAAAAAATCAAGAATCTTTGAAAGTGCAGTAAAGGGATCAATCTCACTCTTTTTTGCCCAATAAGAGAACCTCTTCCATTTACTAGCAAAGTTTCCTAGTAGTGAGTTTGTGAGAAGAAACCAAAATGTGTTGAACTGCAGGGGAGATTTTCTAGAAGCCTGGCTAGAACTGGAAGTGGAGAAACCACGCCGTCAGCTTGAGAGTTTGTATGGAAGGGTGGGGAGCACCTGACTAATGTGTCAGGAGGTCTGGAACTGGGTGCAGAATCCAAGGCTCCTCTTGCAGGTGATGCCAAAGGAACGGAAACCATATCTGACGAGGCCAGTAAGGGGCAATAAGGATCAATTTGCAACCCAACAATTTTGCTTTCTGAAGAACTCTGGGAATTGCGGGGAAGGCATAAAGTAGTCCTGAGGGCCAACTGTGAACAAGTGCATCTCTGGGTGACTGCTCCGGTGGTGGGACTAGGGCAAAGTAGCTGCTGCATTTGTTGTTTAGGGGAGTGGCAAAGAAATCGCAGCATGGGTGGCCCAATCTGCGAAAAATCAGATCCGCAATTTCCTGTTTCAGGGACCACTCGTGAAGCATAAGTATTGCCCTGCTGGGCTTGCCTGCTATCACGTTGGATTTCCCCAGGATGTGCATTGCGATCAGAAAACATTGCAAAGACACCACCCATTGCCATACTTGTAGAGCCTCCCGACACAAGGGGTAAGACCTGGTTCCACCCTGTTTGTTGATATACCACACAACTGACATATTGTCAGTCTGTATTGCTACAGTCCCTGAAGGAAGAGAGTCTTGAAGTGCTTGCAACACCAAGAGCACCGGCCTAATCTCCAGGACACTGATGTGCAAATGGTACTTCTGTGGTTGCCAAGTCCCTTGGACAGTCTGTCCCAGATAATGCCCCCCCCCCCAATCTGGGAAGCGTCTGTGGTCACTGCGGCTACCGATTTGGGGGGGGGGGGGTCAGGAACGGTCTGCCTAGGGTGACCTGGGGGGGAGTAGAGCCACCACTGCAAATCCCTCCTGCAGGACTCTGTTATTGAAATCAGGTGCGACATTGGTAGATCCTGGAATGACCACTGAGTGAAAAGGAGCCACTGCAGAATTCTCATATGGAAGCGCGCCATAGGCACCAGAGTAATTGCTGCCACCCATAGATCCCAAGACCTTCAGTATGTACCATGCCTGAATTCTCTTTTTTGTCACAGGTACTGAAACTTGTTGGCAAATGGTAGAGACCCCCCTAAATGACAAAAAACACAACTTTTTTTTTTTTTTTTTTTTTTAACACACAAGAAGGAAAGAGGAGGTAGCCTCTAAGTTAAATGGCTACTTCCCCTAAGGAAAGAAAAGCCTCTAACTAAAATGGCTTCTCCAGAAAAAGGGGAAAGCCCTGTAACATAAATGGGCTGTCAACAGGGATCATAAAGGCAAGGTAGGCCCACGGAAATGACAGCCACAACAGATGCAACAACAAAAAGGTGAAGGTTTTATGGGGGGGGGGGGGGGGGGCAGTAGAATATTAGAAAAATTAGACTAATTAGACTAACACTAACAGTATACTAACAACTATCTGAAAAACTGTCACAATATTCAAAATTTAGCTCAAGAAAAAAACTACTTAGCCTGAGCCAGCAGAAGACAATTTTGACGCTGCAAGCGGCAAATGAGATCGGGGTAGCTACCGCTAGGCATGCTGGGATAGGGGTTAGCCTCAAGCCACTATAGACTTTTCGAGCTATAGTATGTGGCCTAGTCAACCCCAAACAGACAGAAGGAAGGGACAACATAACATCTGCTTTGACTGTAAAGTGAAAACAGTCTGTGACCTGCCTCCCCAGAGTCACAGAAATGATCCTGAATACCAGAGGACTCAGCTTCCACTTGTAGTTGACTAGGGAAGTGATGTAATGAACAGCTAATTTTTATCACACTGAATGCTGAAACAGTATATACTGTTATCTCGCATATCAAGGAGAAATATATGCCGTAAGTGAATTTTTTAGTAGTTGTACTTTTAATAACAAAAATAATTGCGTTTTTAGACATTATACGAAAACCAGCACAATTTTTATTATTACAGACACATTTTGAGTACAGAAGCAATCCCAAGTTATGCTAATATTTATCTAGCAGGGTGGAAGGAAGCATTTTGCACTGGTACACTTTTTAAATATAGACCATACCACTGCAGCTTCATGGTCTAGTTTTTTTATTGACAAGAACAGACAACAGCCTAGAAGACTTTGTAAAATATATGCGGAACACTACCACCAGTATGAGTTATAGTGATAAAATAATTCATTACTTCTATTTTGAACCAGTGAAAAGATGTAACAAATGGGGAAAGTAAACATTTGCATATTTAGATAAGATTTAGACAGGAATGTATAACACCCTAATAACTAGGTGATTTCAACTATCCTGCCATTAACTGGGAAAACTACTCGGGTACCAACTCCTTTTCCCAACGGTTCTTGGAATTAATAAATTCCAACGCCCTGGATCAACTAATCCATTGTCTCACCAGGGGCTCCAATATCCTAGACCTGGTCATTACCAACATGGGAGATAGATGCTCCACACCAGTGGTCACCCCCTCATTGGTCAGGTCTGACCATAAGCAAATCACCCCTGACATCCACATCCCCCCCCCCCCCAGTAAGGAAGCCTCCTTAAAAAACTTCTCTAAAGCCAACTTCATGCTACTGAAGTCAGAAGTGACAAACTTCACAACACCCACGCAGACGGGATCTGGAAGTTCGACTGCAGAATCCTACTCTAAGGCACTGTACGAGCACATCCACTTGTGCATGAATCGTGCCATCCCAAATAGAACCAAGATGCTCTTCTCCAAAAAAGGAAGCCAATCTGGTGGTCCCCTGCTATAAACAAACTATACAATAGAAGGAAGAAACTGTTGCAGAAAAGAGGAAAATCCCAGGATGCAAAAAACTCCCTCACCAGCCTCAGTAAGAAAGCTGAGATCCCTCAAAAAATCCTCAAAAGCTAGTTACGAAAATAAAATTGCCAAAGATTCCAAAGACAACCACAAGGCATTCTATAGTTATGTCAATAATCTAAATGGCAATGCTCAGATCTGCTCTGAGCTACAACAGAATGGCATTAAATATACTGATCCCCAAGGATATTGCCAATATCCTGGCAGATCGATTTAGTGCAAACTTCATTCCCCTCTCACCCCCTAAAGGGCCCATCTCAATACCAAAAGATTGCCAAATTCCGATAATCACAGCCACACAGGTAGAAACAGCACTCTGCAAAGCTAAGAATACAGCATCCATGGGACCAGATGACATCCCAGGCTGTGTACTACATGAACTACAAAATGAACTGGCACCCCACCTAAGTGTCATGTTTAATCATAGCCTCACCTCAGGCTTCGTGCCCACTGAGTGGCGCACAGCTACAGTTATCCCACTCCACAAGGGAGGATCCACCTTGGATCCCGGGAACTAGCGTCCCATCAGTCTAACAAGCCTGATCTGCAAGGGCATGGAACGCATTATCATGGAACTTATAAACAAAGACATTGGCAACCTCCAGACACTGGACCCCACCCAGTTTGTGTTTGTGAAGGGCCGATCTTGTCTCCTGAATCTGAATGACTTCTTCAAATTGGTCTCCAGAGCTGTGGATGAGGGTAAGAAGGTCCACACAGCCTATCTGGACCTCGCCAAGGCCTTTGACACCATCCTCCACTCTGGAATCATAGATAAACTTACTAAGCTGGGTATAAATCCCTACGTCACTCGATGGGTTGCCAACTGGCTTACTGACAGAACCCAGACTGTAAAAGTAGCAGACTCCAAATCCAGCTCCAGACAAGTGGACAAGTGGAGTAGCTCAGGGTTCAGCCCTGGGACCACTCTTGTTTGGCATCTACTTCTCTGAAGTACAGGCCAACACTAAGGGACTCTGGCTAACAAAGTTTGCAGATGACTGCAAACTGGGAGCTATTACTGAATCCCCAAATGATGTGGATATTCTACAAAAGGGCCTTACAGAAACAGATGCCTGGTGCCAGAGCCATGGGCTCAAGCTTAATGCCAAGAAATGTATAGTCATCCCCTTTGGAAAAAAACATGTACCCATGAACTACCACATAGGTGGCAGTACACTAAACATCGAAAGTGTGATGAGAGACTTAGGGACACAAGTGGACAGTGGTCTCACTTTCGATAACCACATCGCCACAACAGTCAGGAAATCCTTCTACGTGGCACACCTCATCACTAAGGGCTTTTCATCTAGAAAAAAGGAGGTCATTGTCCCACTGTACTCATCCCTCATTAAACCGATTGTAGAGTATAATGCCCCATTTGGTACGTACCTCACAAGACATCTGCAACAGCTGGAAAGGCCACAGAAATACCTCACTAAAAGAATCACAGGCCTAAAGCAGATGCCATATGCTGACAGTCTAAAAAAATTCCAGCTATACTCTGTGGCATATCGTCTACTCAGAGGCGATCTCTGCTTAACATACAAGGCAATGTCAAACCCTGAGCTGTTTGGACATGCTCCACTTAAAGAAATCCCAATCCCTCAGAGTCACACGCTCCAGAGATCTAAACCTTATCATCACAATGAACAAAACATGCTGGAGGGATAGGTTCCTGACCCAGAGACTCCCCATACTCTGGAATAGACTGCCCATACATGTCAAGCAGAGCACCTCATTGGCCCTCTTCAAAAGGAACCTTGATGATTGGATGGGAGATAGGAAATTCACCCCGGGGATCATGTCAGTCACCCAGCTAGACAGGGGCCCAGAGAAGTAAATATTGTGGGAAAAATTTCCAGTGAATTGTTATGGCTAGGCTTGCATAGGCCTTAGGGCCGACAGCCTAGTTACCAACCTATGAACAAGCAGCAGTATGCACTCTAAACACATTCTTCAGTATTATAAGGTCACAAAGACTGACTAAAGACAAAATTAGATGCCATGGTAACCTGACTGACATGATACATATACTTTGAGAAGGATTATAAACATACTGAAACTGACAACCATGTTCAATATGTACATGAAAAGAGGACTAGTGAAGCTGGTAGTACTTCTTGGAATTTGGTCCTTGACACTACATACTGAAATGGAGGGAAAGACAAAATGTTTTCTTACAACACATACTTCAGTTGTTCCAGGTATATGGTATTAAGAAAAAAATGTCTATTCTACTAGCACAGTGATGGTGAACCTATGACATGACGTTCTGGGTGACACACCAACGTTCACCAACACCAGAGTTATTGCTCATGTGAAGTTCACTGAATTATTTTGTGCCAGGAGCCAAGTCAACAACACTGCTGCAGACGTAAGGAAGTTATTAACCTCAGACTATTTTTCTATACTGTCTCAATAGAGTTTGCAAAGAGCAGTGGTGACATTGTTTTCTCTTCGTAGTTACACTTCTGCAAACGACAAGTAGTCTGCATTTCTAAGTGTGTGCTGTTTTCCATTCCTCTCAACTGTCCCTCTTAATCCCTCCTAAAACTGGTGACTTTTTACACTTAATAGACTTATTTTACTTCAGAAAATGTATATTAATTCACATTATACCATGATCCCCCCAAAACGTGCACGCTGATTGGCCAGCGTGCCCGTTGTAAATCGAGATATACTAATGGAAAAAGGACCGGTCGCCCGGACTTTTTTCCATTAGTATAACTCGTTTTTTTTAAACACTGTCTCGCTATGTTAATGGGTTTAACATGAGACAGCTTTAAAATAAGCAACGGAGATCTCCGCTGCTTATTTTAGCTGTCTCGCCATGTTAAACCCATTTAACATAGCGAGGCAGTGTTAAAAACGGAGAAAGCAAGATCTCCGTTGCAATGCTATGTTAAATGAGTTTAACATAGCGAGACAGTTTAAAATAAGCAACGGAGATGTCCGCTGTTATTTTAAACTGTCTCGCTATGTTAAACTCATTTAACATAGCGAGACAAAAAGCAACGGAGATCTTGCTTTCTCCGCTGTTTTGCTCACAGCTCTGATGTACCGCGCAGGCGCGAGTACATCAGAACTGCCGGATGCCAGACATCTGCGGAAGGGCAGTAAACAGGCATTATACTATGCCATTATTTAAGAAAAGTAACAGTTTCTTTTCTTAAATAATGTCATAATAATAGCAATAACCACTTCTGGTGTGGGTAATGCTATTACCCACGGTTGGCTTTGTTTGGTCCTCGGCTCGGGACCAAACCACGCCAACCGTGGGTAAATTTAGCATTACCCACACCCAGGCGTGGGTTATTGCTATATTCGTTTTTTCTGCCACTGTCTCAAATTAATAGTACTAGAAGTTTAAAACTGTCCATGTCTCTTATTTTTAGATTTGTCCCCGATTCTGTTGAGATGTATCCCTGATGTACTGAGAGCTATGCTGTTTTATTTACTTAATTTTATTTTTTACAGTCAAGTTAGGCATCGTCCGAATTTTTGCCATGCCAAACTAAAAAGGTTCACCATCACTGCATTAGCAACATCAGAAATTAAGGGAATAACTGATGTTAGATCATATTTCCCTTAAAATGCTGCCCTAATTTAAAGTTGCTTTTATGTTATAAAATGGAGACTGGTCGATAAGAAATGAGGACAAGCAATTCTGTGACAGTAAACTTATATAAGAGGGCTCATTATTATGACTGCAATACTGCATGCTATATAATGTGCTAAATATGAAGACTGCTCATGAATTTATATGAGTAGAACAGTTAGGAAAATGAAAGGAAGGAAAAAGTCGGCACTTGTCAGAAATAAGGAAAGTACACCTGCCTGCACTGTACAAACATGACTGAATTCTAAACATGCTTTTAAATTAAGTCTTTGAAAATGTAGTATACCGTAATAAACATGAAGACAAAACACTGGTAGGAACAAAAATTAAACTGACAGACAGTGTTAAAAGCAGCTAAGCAAGGGTTAAATGACAACATGTTTTAAAATTAGGACCACTGATCGGTCAATTAACTTGCAGCTTGTTATAAATATGGGTTGCATTTTGAGATGAAAAAATGTGATGAAGTTGATTGCTATGAAAGATGGTCTCTGTGCTAGACTTGCTTTCATTATTTTATTTCAAATACAGTGTTGCCTTATTCAGACCACTTGCTGTGATGACCAGACACCAGTACAGCCTGTCAGCACATTTTTATCTGTGGCAATGGGAGTGGCTTTCTGATACAAATCCACTTAGCAAAACTATAAACAAACTGAAAACCCAGACTTATCAATACTATTTGAACATAAAACAAAGTCCAAAGAAAAGCCCTGACAAAACACTCTATGAAGGACACAGGCCACTCCAGCTTTAAATTCCATATCTTGAAAAAAAATAAAAAATCACAAACAAACCCCTCGATGGAAATAAAGAGGCACTCTTTTTTTTTTTTTTTTTAATATAAAAGGGCTGAAATGGCAAATAAGACTTGATAACAAACCTGGTCTAAACTTTGGATGCTCCATCAAGAGTGTCCTACAATTGAAAATGTGCAAAGGTTGTAAATGTTATCTATCAGCATGATTTTGAGTTAAAACCGGTTTTCTGATGAAGCTTCAGGCCACAAAGTGAAGTGTTTTACTATTTTTCTTCCATGAAATGTTATTTTCTACTTCATGATTTATTGTGACCAGTTGAACTCCACATGGAACACTGGGCCCCACATCAGAAGCAAAAGCTCAAAGCACAAGAAGCCTGCCCCAGAAAAGGGGGGCAGATAGCCCAATGGTTCCCACGATCTGATACTATTTACCCCTACTCAGTGTTAGCTGTTATTTACTGGTTTCTCTAGTGCCACCTTTGAAAAAAAAAAAAAAAAAAAAAAAAAAAAATTAGACAATACAATAACAACTTATAATTATAATTGTGACAGATGCTCCGATGTTGAGCATAACTGCTGGTTCAATCATACCATCTTTGCAAATTAAATACTAACCTTTTCTTCAAATCAGGCTGAGTGCTAGTCTCAATTGATCACTCTACAGTCAGTCAGTCTAACTGCCAGTGACAACAGCTGTCCTCTATAATACCCCCCCCCCCCTTCAGAAGTATTAAAACATGTCAGGTAAATTCACTCGCGTTCAATAAAAACTCATCTGATGACATTTAGTGGCCAAAAGCACTCATACGGAAACTTGGTAAACACATCAAGTAGCAACTGGACTGTTTTGGTTTTTAATTTTATCTTTTTGCTAGAATCTTTTGGAAAAGGGTCAGTTTATGAGAATTCCACTGCACACTGATCAAGAATTTGACAGGATCTACCAGCATAACTGTCTTTTCCTTCCTTAGTTTCACTTATTAACTGACTCAGGAGACACTCGCTCACCTGACTCCAACCATTTTGGATCTGCACAATACAGATAGTGCTTATTCAACCTTGCTGACTTCTCAAAGACAAAACCCTATACCACCTGATCCAAACCAGTTTGAATCTATAAACAGTAGACAGTGCCTCTCTCTCAGTTTAGTTGATTTCTTTTTATTTTTATAGAAGGCTGACTGAGACTTTAGATGTGGTTCATCTGTCTGTACTGGGTACCCTGACCTTACCAAGGCCTTCAACACCTACCTCTCTTTGTGGGTATTACTGATAAACTCACTCAGCTTAACACTCCCCCTCAACACCCCCCCCCCCCCCACACACACACACATTTAGTCTGTTTGGACAGCTAAATGGCTTATAGAAAGAACTCAAACTATTAAGGTTTGGGTACATCCTATCAGATACATGTCAGAAGATGCATCTCACAGGGCTCCAACATGACCTCCCCCCCCGGTATACATTTCTCTGTCATGAAAGGAGAAGTTAAAGGTACGTGGTTAACATCTGTTGACTGCAAACAGAGCATGGTCAAACTGTGCTGATGCTCAGATTTGCCTTAAAAGGCTACATCACACCAATGCCTGGTTTGCTACTCTCAAACTCACCCTTGATACCAAGAAATGCAACATTATTAATATATGAGGGAGCTGGATATCCCAAAATTACCCCCCCCCCCAAAAAAAAAGGGCACAGTCAGAGATCCGGAAATTTATGTTGATAAGTTTTCCTTTGATCACCATGTTTCAGCTGTGGTTGAAAAATCATTTTATTTGAAACAACTTACCCTATGGCACATCTCCTCTACATCCGAAAAAGTCACAGATCTACTTCATTCATCCTTTACTTAACCTATCATTGAAGATAAAACGTCTGAGCATCTATAGTAATCTGAAAGACCTCAGACTCTTCAAGAAAAACACAGGCTTAGACAACTCGAGTTATCCTGGACAGTTTAGACAAACAGATTAAGGATACAAGTCCCAACACTGGAGAGGAAAGCACCCTTTTCTTGACAATCCTTTACAACACTTTAGACTAAATACATGGTGAGGTGAAAAGCTTTTGTGGTTTCCGGTACTTTGGAGTTAATACTAGGATGCAAGGACAGAATCTCATTCCATTCAGTTGGAGACTTACAAAGGGCATCCCATCCTTTTGTAAGTGAAGGGTGGAGAGAGAGAGGTAGCAAAATGCTTACAGGACAGAAACCTGGCATCCTTGAGAACAGGCTCTACATGTAGGATGGACCCAGGTCTGTTCCTCCTAAACCAAAAATCACTGAAATATTCTAAGCAAAACAAGAATGCCACAAGCCAGTCCACTGACCATTTTTTCAGATCCAAGACCTTTCAAAACCAGAGTCCAGAGAAGCTGCACACGATGTCTTTATCTGTGGCTCTAAAATAAGGGCATCTTAGTCCTATGAGTTCACTTCACAAAGTAAACAGAAGTGAGGACTTGAATCCTTCCCTTCCACTAGCCGCAGCACCAGGGTGGCTGGTGTATGTTCACCAAACAAATGTGGGGTCTAGCAAGTAGCAGACCTGCACAAAACTCTGGCGGTGATGCATCAGCCCTTTAACACATGATTTTAGAGATACTGCTAAGACTGCAAAAGTTTTACAAGGCCACTCTCATAACTGCAAGGACAAACCAACCAAAAACAGAACATCTGGCCAACATGCAATGCTAGGGCCTGAACTGTGAGACTGATGCTGCTTGAAGACCCAATGGGCTATCCTCAACCAGGGCAACCCAGCTATGAAGAACATGGCAAGTGGAGAGAAGAGTTGTTGATGTGAAGTGCTACCACAATAAGTGTATTCTACAGGACTTCAGAGACAGCTCTATAGCTAATGGCTAGCAAAATGTAAGCTCCAGCTGTTTGACACTGGGTTGTGAGGTGCTGAAACCCTAGGATGCACTCCTCCAAGGTAAATACCAGGAATGCACCTGTTGCAGGTCCTACCATGTGCCAAAGGGGAGGACAGGTCTAAGCACACATGCTTGCTAGTGAAAGGGAAGCTGGTCATGAGGGCAATGAGACCCTCTTAGGAATTAGCATAACTCTATTCAAAGTATTGTCAATAAGCAACTCTTACTACCTTCTCTCTGTGCTCTAATAAATGGCCTGGGACAATAAAAGGCCTGGCCCTTCTACTGATGTCTGCACTGAGCACTGTTCACAGTCACTATCCTGTATGTTTTACACAAGTCTATAACCATGCTTGTTGTCCATCTTTGAGTGGACAGATTAAAAGTTTATGGCAGTGTTTGGCATCACTCTGTTACCCCAAGCTACAGATACACTGGGACTTGTGATATGTTAGTCACACAGACAATGCATGAGCTTGAAGGACCCAGTTATCACAAACAATATATTTTCTACAAACATAATAGAAACAGACTTAGGCTGGGTAGGCATCAGACACAAGTATAAATGCTATTTCAGATGAAACAGTACAAACAGGATTTTCACACATTTTTTCAATGTTATTTTTCTGCTTGAAAAAAGGCCCCCACGTAATGCAGGGATTACCCTTAAGCTTAATATAATCAACTCTGAGGTTACTGGGGAAAAAATACTGCCCCATGCAGCTACAAGTTTGATGAAACACACCACTTGATAGTCTATTTACTACACTTGAGTCAAATGCACCAATGCCAGACACCAAAATGAGATCAGAACAGACTAGGCATACACTCCTTGACAGACGTTTATGCAATGACATCAGTCATGTGCATCTGAATGCAAGAATAAAAAGGAAAATGTACAGGACTACAAGAGAACATCTCCAACAGGTAACTTATTTTAAAAGGTCTCCCACTGTCGGCATTGCCCACGTGTGTGAAAGCATATCAAAATTCCAACTCCATCTACAAGCAGCAGAAGATGGACTTTGTTTAAAGATAGCCAACAAAGGGAGTAACCTAAAAACTCTAATTGTGTTATGTGTGTAGGTTAAACATAAGGCAGGATACATAAGTGGCTGATTAACAGTATTAAGTGAAAAAAGTCTGCATTCCATCTCCTAATAACTTATCCACTTATTACTCTACTGAAAAAGTACAGTTGTGTACACTTACCATAAATGTAGATGTTAGAGTGTATTCACTGTTGCTGTCATCACATTTGGGTCATCTGCCTGCAGGTAGCCCTCAGCCGGCCTGAATACCAGAGTCTTTGGATTTCTGCGTTGGATGCTGTCGCTTCTTCCACGACATCAGGTTGTCAGGGGTATAAAACATGCAGCCGATGCCATTACATCAGTTTTTCTTGCCCCAGATGTCAGGTGCCCCGACAAAAGGAAACAATTATAATGGTATGGAACACCCCGAGCAAAAAGCAAATGCACATGATATAAAACATGCCAAACAAGAAGGAAAGGTAAAAGTCAAGAGAAGTCAGGGGGCTGGAGGGAGGGTAACCAGGACTGCAACAGTGAATACACTCGAACATCTACATTTATGGTAAGTGTACACAACTGTAGTATGTTCTTCGTGTTTCACTGTTGCAGTCATCACATTTGGGTTGATTCCCAAAACTAAGGAAGGGTGGAGGTAGTTAAAGAGCATTAGGGCTAGCAATCAGGCCCTGTAAGACTACTGTGGCAAATCCAGCTCTGGATTTAGAAAAGATAGGCAGGTGGTAATGCTTGGTGAAAGTATGTACAGAGCTCCAGGTAGCAGCTTCCAGGATGTCCCTGCTAGGGACTCCTCTGAGAAATCCTGTAGAGGTAGATGCAGCCCTGGTGGAATGTGATCTTATCCCCGTGGGGTAGGTTTTCCATGGTGCTTGTAGCAGAAATGGATGCAATGGGCTATCCATTTGGAAATGGTTTGCTTTGAAATGGGCTTCCCCTCTGCCCCTGCAGCAAAGCTAACTAGCAGCTGGTCAGACTTTGAGAGGTTTAGTCCTGTCCAAACAGAATCTAAGCGGTCTGTGCACGTCCAGAGAATGCAGTATCCTTTCCCCTTTATTTTGAGGATTAGGGAAAAAAGTAGGCAAATTTATGGACTGGTTTAGAGCCACACTGGACACCACCTTGGGCATAAAGGATGGATTAGTCCTGAGGGAAACCCTGTCCGCCTGGAAGATAATGAAGGGTTCCATTGCCATGAGGGCCTGCAGTTCACTCTTCTTGCTGAAGTGATGGCCAAAAGTAAGGCTGTTTTCCAAGAAAGGAATTTCAACTCTGCTGTAGCAGCTAGTTCAAAGGGGGAAAGAGTGAGTTTTTCCAATACAAAGTTAAGGTCCCAGGCTGGAGTGGGAGCTCCCCTGGGGGGGGGGGGGGTCTTAAATTTTGGCCACTCTAAGGAACTGTTTTAGCAGGGGATGAGAGAAGAGGGGTGGGCTCAATATTATAATGTGCTGAGATGGCAGAGGAATGAATCTTAATTGAAGAAAAAGATAGGCCCTTGTGGTGCATTTCTGTTAAATAATCTAGAATATGAGGTAAGCTGGGCACCGTTGTGCCCATCCCCTGAGTCTGGCTCCAGGAACAGTATCTTTTCCATTTTTCTGAATGGGATCTTCTATTACTAGGCCTCCTTGCCTCAAGAATGACATCCAGCACCTGCTTACTGAGGGTTGCTAGAGGTGAGCTCAGGGAATTAGCCAGACTGCAAGGTTCAGGGTTTGAAGCTGAGGGTGCAGAATCTGGTCTGCCTGCTGGGACAGCAGGGAAGGAGTATGATGCAGGTGCCATAGCACTGTCAGACTGCGCAAAAGAGGGTACCAGTGCTGGCGTGGCCATTCTGGTGCAATCAGTACTGTCCTTGGCTTGTCTTGTTTGATCTTTAGTAGAACCTTCAGGAGGAGAAGCAGAGGGGGAAAGGCATAAACTGAGAGGCTTTCCTAGGTAAAGGACAGGATATCCACTTTCCAAGCTTGAGTGTGGGGAGTTCTGGTGCAGAATTTGTTCGACTGGTAGTTCTGAGGGGAGGCAAACAGGTCTACCTCTGGTGTCCCCCATTTGTTCCTCAAGAGCTTGAATATTTTGGGTTCCAGTTTCCATTCGCATGGGTCCATGACATGTCTGCTCAAGTCGTCTGCCAGTGAATTTAGTTTGCCTAGCAGGAAGTGAGCTTGTAGGTTCACTTGGGAGCTCAATGATGTGTCCCACAGAGCCATGGCTAGTCTGCAGAGTGGCTAGGAATGGGTTCCCCCATGCTTGTTTATGTACCACATAATTGAGGTGTTGTCTGTCTTTACCAATAGTTATCCTGGAATAATAAGGTCTTTGAAGGCTGTCAGAGCATTCTGTACAGCTAACATTTCTTTTTGATTGATATGCAGGTGCATCTGTTTTGGTTCCATTTGCCCTGAGTGCACTGCCCTGCCATGTGTGCCCCCCATGCATAGTCTGATGCATCTGTTGTTAGGGTTTGGGTGGCAGGCGGTAGAGTGAAAGGGAGTCCCTTGTTGTGGTAGCAGACCTCTGCCCACCAAAGGCACCCTGCCCTTAGACAAGGAATGATAGGAATCATGGTGTCCAGGTCCTGAGGATGTTGACACCATAGACTTTTTAGATACCATTGAAGTTTCCTCATATGCAGTCTTGCATATGGAATTAACAGAATGCAAGAGGCCATGAACACCAGGGCTTGCAGGATTTTTACTCTTGCAGACAGCTGGGTTTTTGTGGCCAATAGTTTGAAGTAGGTTGTCAAATAAACTTGTTTCTATGGAGTGAGGAATGCTATCTATGGAGTGAGGAATGCTATCTGGGAAGTCGTGTTCAAGCTTGCTCCCAGGAATACAATCTATTGGCAGGGTAATAGGTGTGATTTCTTCTTGTTGATGGTGTACCCCAGTGATGTTAGAAGTCTCTTTACAAATGCCAGGTGTTGTTAATAGCAAGTCCTGACTCTCGGCCTGAATCAAGCAATCGTCCAAGTATGGGTAAATCTGAATATTTCTCTGCCTGCAAAATGCAATGGCTGGAGCTAGGCACTTTGTGAATACCCTGGGCGCAGTAGATAAGCCAAAGGGAAGTGCAGATAACTGATGGTGCATGGAGCCTGCCCTGAAACATAGGTATTTTCTGCAGGATTTCCTTATCGGGATGTGCAGCTAAGCTTCTTTTAAGTCTAGGGTTGCCAGCCAGGAATCCTTGGCTAGCATAGGAAGAAGCTGTTGAAGAGTTAGTATTTTGAAACCACCAGAAAGGTGCTGAGAATAGACAGGTCCAGGATAGGAAGCCAGGAGTTTTCTATTCTGGGAACCAGGAACAGTCTTGAATAAAAACCTTGTCTCCTTTGTTCTGTTGGGACAGGCTGAATAACCCTGATACTGAGGAGAGACAGCACTTGTTTTTGGGCCTCCGCCCACTGATTTGGGGGGGGGGGGGGTCTGGCTATCCACTTGGGGTTGGGAGTGAGTGGAAGCGGAATCTCTATCCTAGGAAAACTATGTTTAAAACCCATTTGTCCTGGGTAATGAGTTCCCAGTTTTTTACATGCAGGGTGAGCTTTCCTCCTAAGGGAGCAAGTAGTTGAGCAAGGCTTGGAAGAGTTAAGGGTAAGTCATTGCGCCATTTTTCCATAGGGGGTGGTTTACTACTCCCTGCTTTGGACGTGGGAGCCCCCAACTGCTTAGATCTGTGCATAGCCTGAGACTGAAATCTTGGTGGTCTGCTGCTCCTGGGTTTGGACTGAGAAGGCCTAGAAGGGACTAAAAAGGACCAGTTCTTTGAAGGCCAATGCCTACTGAATCTAAGTAGCTGTACTTGCAAGAAATCTTTAACAGTTTGCATAGATTTAGCTTCCCCCCCATCCTTTTGAGGACTTATTCTACTTTGTTACCAAAAAGGCGCTCTTGGTTTAAGGGTGCATCCAGTAATTTAGCTTTAACATCATCTGGCAAGTTCTGTTCCTTAAGCCAAGCATACCTTCTAAGTACCGACCCAGTGACAGCAGCCCTGCAATATGCTTCTAAAGCATCAAAACCACACTGCAAAGTATGTTTACCAACTTGGTCAGCAGAATGCATTAACTCTTGTAACTTTGTGGTCAGCAGTCAGGAATCAACATAATTTTCTGTTCAAGTAGTCCCATAATATGCTGCTGATACTTTAGCATATGAAACTGGCAATTTAGAGCCCTAATGGCCAAAGTAGCAGAAGTGTATACCTTCTTACCCCATCTGTCTAAAGCTCTAGAGTCCCTATCAGAAGGGGTAGGATTTTTGGCAGTAGTAGCCTTAATGCCTTTTGGTCCTTGGGAAATGGTCTCTAGATCTGCAGTAGGATTCTTGAAGAGGAATTTGTGAGAGTCAGGTACTCTGTAGTACCTGTTAGGTTTCCTGGGAGCTGGAGCAGAGTTTCTGGGGTAAGGCTGGATTCTAAGAAAACATCATCTACAATCTCCAGAACATTAGGGAAAGCTAGAGGCCTGTGTTGAGGCAGGTTTGAAAATTTCCTAAGTCTCTTTTAGGACTGAGAATAGTCCTGGCTTTCCCAGCAGAAATGCTCCCTAAGGGTATGCAAGTTTTCACCAAAAGAAAAATCTTCTGGAGGGGAAGCAGTGGGAAAGGAATCCTCTAAATCAAAATCCTCATGGGTAGATAAGGGTAAATCTTGGTAGTCAGAAGGAACAGCGATATCAGATTTCTGATCAGAAGAGTCAGAAAGAAAATCAGTTCTAGGTCTCTTAAGAGGGGGAAGGCTGGCTTCCCCTAATTAATGAAATAAGGTCTTCAGCCATTCTAATCATTTGTTTTTGAGGCATATGGGCTGGAGAATGCGCTTTGGTCATTGGTTTTCTAGGCGTAGTGCGAGCTTTAGGCCTACGGAATTCGGTATTCTTAGCTTGAAACAAAGCTGTCAGTTTAATATGAAAATCGGTAGACCTGAACACACCCTCAGAAGTCGGTGCCTGCACAGCGGCTCTGGACCTATCCAAGGTAGAGACATCTGCAGGTTCCATAGTCGAAGAAGCATCTCGCGGCATACCGGACTCAGAATGGGTCTCAGTAGACGCCTGCGAATCTGTAGTAGTGGGCATCAGGGGCTGCGAAAGTGCCTCACTGAGTACCGGCGGACGGGCAACTAGCTTAACAGAAGCATCGTCAGCAGTTTTTGGACCTATGCGGTCTGTCTCTGTCTTTATCCTTACGTTTTTTAGGAAGATAGGTAGTCGGATGGCTTAACGAAGCCATTTCAGAGTACGGAGATCGAGAACGAAAGAATTACAAGGCACAAAACCAACAGTGAGGGGACGTCGTGGTCTGGGCCTAAACAGGTGATGCAGTAAGAATGAAAATCTCTATGAGATATTTGCTTTCCACAGGCAAGACAATTGTTAATTTTTCTGACATAGGTTAGAGCAAGAAAAAAGGATCCCCAACGGGGTACTTATCTTTTTGCAGACTTCAGGTCTGAAACTCGAAAATGAAAATTTCAGGAGTTTGCCAACCGGCACTTGCGAACTGCTTCTGCTTCAGGCACAGCACGGCAAGAAAGATTGATGTAATGGTGTCGGCTGCATGTTTTACACCCCTGATGACCTGACGTCATGGAAGAAGTGACAACATCAGACGCAGAAATCCGAAGATTCTGGTATTTCGGCCAGCTGAGGGTTACCTGCAGGCAGATGACCCAAATGTGATGACTGCAACAGTGAAACACGAAGATCATCATAAACCTACAAATGAAAAAGGGACAAGTAAAATCTTGTCATTTCTGCTAATGACAGACTAGCTTTATAATACCTTTGCCCTTTACTGGTTCTTTCATTCCTTTTTTTTTCTTGCATCCAATTTAAAAAGCAGAAGGAAGATTAAAACTGAACTGTGGAAATGGGGTTAGAAGATCTTTACTGATATATTTCTAACTCCAGCATCTGCTCACTGTAGAATATGATGCAATAACTTGAAAAGCAAGCCCAAGATAGCTACATGGATGTCTATAATGCTTAGCTAATGTGAGAGGCTCCTAGGCTAAACTTACACCACATAGTTCCCATCTCTCATGAATAGAATTCGCAGGTCAGTCCTCAGATGGCACTACTGCAGCAGGACCTGAACAAATCCCTACCACCAGAATAACCAAGGGAAATCGGCCACTAACATGCATCTCTTCCCCAGCTGGTTACCTCTGTGCTCAGGTCACTGGGTGAACTCATGTCACCTGAGGTGTAATCAGGACCAAAACGTCTGCTCTACACACCCAGAAATAACTTGAAATAATTTAATTTCTTAACTTCTGAAAATGCTTACTTACACAGAAAAAAAGAAAAAGGCCTTTATACCTGCATGAATAACTAAATCAATTTTGAGTCTCCCAGACTGGACACTAATATTTGACTTATCTACAGAATAAGTCTGATCAACTTCTTCAGCATGAGAAATGACATCAGTGATCACACCAGAGTTTTGGCTGGACTGAAACTGCAAATGGAAAAATTACCTCACATTGCTCTTCTCTCACATTTTCCTACATTCATGAATCTTACAGTCATTACAACTTTGTCTTCTCGATCCCCTCACCTTATTTGTAAATATACTGACCATATCTAAACTTTCAGACATTATTCTGATTAATATTTATAGTACCTGTTTCAGGGTTAGTAAAGTTACAAAGAACTGTGGCCTTAGGTACATAAACATTGTCACAAATCCCCTAAGGTACCAGAAAGCTACCTACTTTGGATCCAGCAGAAGGAGGGCAGTTGGGTACACCAGTGATTTCAAGTTCAGTTCGACTAGATCATACTGATGGAAGGGGTATTTTAGACCTGACAGGACACAAAAAGGTCCAATCTGTTTGGACACTGACATTCGTTTTCCGAAAAACTTTTGATCTCAACAAAAACAAACGCAGTAAAATAAAACAACTACTTACATACGTCCACAGCTGTGTAATACATCAATGTAATACAAATTTACAACAGTTATTTTTTCAAGCAAATCTTTAATTTTTAGCCACGACTGAAACGAATGAGTAACATTAGAAGTTCTCATCCTAACCATACGTAGCTTGCCGCGGTTCCCTATTAGCTGATCGAAGACGCATTCTTTCGAATGCGTCTTGATCGAACTTTATAGCACAAAACGGCAAAATACTGAAGTAGCATATAAGCGAATTCTTTCCCTGGGAAAGAAATCGCTTGGCCGCCTTCGGTATTTTTGCCTTCTTCATTACTGTAGTGCGGTCTTGGAGTTGGTATATTTAAGAAGGGGGGGTGTGGGGGGCAAAGCCCCCCACATTAGAAATAGTTTGTGGTGTGCATGTGTTGTGTGTGTGTGGTTCTTGGACCAGCGATTTTTTTCCCTGGGAAAAAAATTCGCTGTTCTGAGTGTTCGAGATTGTAAGCTTTCGCTTACATGGGGTTGATGAATCAGCATTCACTTTTCTAAGCGTTTGGTGATTCAACACAGACCCGCTTGCCGTTACATACAATTTTTGCCATACTAAGAAATTCAGTACAAGAGGGAGTATAGTTTTACTCTTCCAAGTCTTGGTTATTTTCCTAGCTATTGCTAGGATACACCAAATAAAAGACACTTGAGTCCTTGTAATTATTTCAGGGATTGGAGCATTAAATAAAATCAATGACTTCGAAATATTACATCCATGCTTGAATAAAATTAATGATTTCTTTCCAAAAAGGGGAGATGACCTCACATTCATATACAACATGTATCCAATCAGCTGTTACCTCAGAATCACATCTCCATTATTTGATTCTGCTTGATTTATGCATAACTGTAACGTTGTTAGCTGTAACAAAAAGCTCTGTGCATGAATTTTCCAATGTAAAGAAGATGTATTTTTTTCTATTAACTTCAGTACTGTTTTTTATCTACATCAGTAAAACTTCAGTACTGTTTTATATCTACATCAGTAAAACTTCCATTGTTAATTTTTGTGGAATAATTCCAAAAAGTATTATAATCAAAGAATTCTATAAATTTGCGATGAAACTTATTTTCCATTGCTTTATAATTAATATTAAGAATTCCAATATTTGGGGGAGAGATTTCTTATCCAAGTTAAACATTTTATTTTTGAATTCACAAAATCTCTAAATATTTGTAGTATTAACCAATTATCAGAAGTGTGACTGTATCTAGACATCAAGTTTTCAACAATGTGTTTCGGTTCCATTTAAAATTGATGCCAATAAATTAAATTATTTTGTTCTTTTAGATCTATCATTCTAGTGAAATTGTGAGTTTCTAAGCATCCATTTGTATATGCTATTGGAAACATTGAAAAGATCAGGTCTTTAATATTATAATTAGAATATATGGACTTCTGGAAGGCAGAAAGATTGTTTATATAGGGAATCTGATTAGAAGAAATGTTTCCATTTAAACAATCTTTTAATAGCCATACAACACTTTTAGGAGCTACTTGCTTATGACAGGTAGTAATATGTTTATTTTTAGATATTACTTGATGTATTAAGTTTTCATTTTGATTCATAGGATGAATTTAACAACAAAGCAATGATTTTTACAATAGTTGAAGTGGCATACAACTGAATATCAGGGAATCCTATTTCACCATTATCCTAACCTTGTGTGCGTCAATTAAAAGAAATTATAGAACGTTATTAAACTTTTTGTCATTTTTTTTTTGGTGGACACAATGTTAATGATTGTATAACAAATAATATTTTAGGGAGAATTACCATCTTAATTAATATTAAATGTTTTTCCATAGTAAAGAAAAAAATTATTCCAGCTTGCGACTAGACATTTTATTAATAACCTGTTCAAAATTAATTTGCATAATTTCCTTACTGTTAGACGTAATGACAATATCAAGACATCTGAGAGTGTATTCAAAATTCATTTGTATTTTCTTACTATCAGGCATAATGATGATACCAAGATATTTAATTTGAGAGTTATTCCAAATGAAATCAAAATGTTTTATATGAATTTTTTAATTTCTTATTGATGTACTCGTTTCATTATGATTACATTTAAAATTTGAAACTGTTTCAAATTGCCTCAGAATTGCACGTTATAATTTATTTATTTAGTTAACATTTATTAACAGTGAAAGTTCGACATGGAACAAAGCCAATTTTCAGCAGACGCCCGGGGAGAAACACTCCAGATGCATGTCTTTGTAACGTGGGAGGAAACTCACATGAATGCAGGGAGGACATGCAGACTCCGCACAGAAGGCACCCTGGCCGAGAATCGAACAGGAGATCCTCTTGCTGTGAGGCAACAATGCTACCGCTGCACCACTGCACCATCCAATAATGATTTTTCAACATTTCCTATTGTAAGCAGAATGTCATTTGCAAAGAGTTGAATCTTCAGTTCCAAACAATCTTCTATTTTTTCTACTGTAAACAGTTTTGTTTGACCTAATGGTTAGCTAGTGGTTCTATTACTAAGTAGTGGAGATAGTGGGCAACCTTGTTTAGTACCTTTTTGTAGTTTAAAGGAATCAGAAAGAAGGGAACCTATTTTGATGCAAGCACAAGAATTAATGTAGAACTTTGAAATGAATGCTATTAACTCAGCTGAGTAATTATATTCTTTAAGTGCTTTAAATAAATATGGCCAATTCACTGAGTCAAAAGCTTTGTCTAAATCAAAACTAATGATAAAAAGCTTTTTTTTATTTTTATTTGCATAGTCTATTAGTGTATGCACCCTTATTATATTACCATGTACCTATCTATTCAAAATAAAACCTGCTTGATTGTTGTTAACTAACTTTGGTACTACTAGATTAATTGTATTTGCGGAAATAGACATGAACATATTACTGTCAACATTTTAGGGGTGAAATGGGTCTACAAGAACAGCACTTTGTTAAATCTTTGCCTTGCTTTAGAACAGCTGAGATGAGGGAATGTTTCCATGATGAGGGAACCTCCGAAGTAGTTTTTAATTCCCTGAAAGCTTTTTCTACTATAAAGACTGCACTATCTGGCAATAGTTTATATAGTTCAGGTATAAGACCATCTAAACCAGGAGCCTTATTATTTTTTAAGTTTTTCATTTTATCTTTGATTTCTTTTAAATGGTCTATCAATTTTATTTAATTGTTCATTTACTTTATGCTTTACATTTTCCTTTAGAAAAGTTTCTATCTCACTATTTATTAAGCTATTAGAATTTTTACTTTATTTTCATACAATATTCTAAAACACTCAAAAATACCCTCATATTTATTATCCATTTGTTTTTATTTATTTGTATTGTAATTTCACTTTTAGATTTAATAGCAAGTTTATGTAAACTTGATGGAGTCATTGAATACGTTTGAAGTTTTTCCAGGTTTATTGACACTGATTTAGAATTTCACTGTATTTTGTATTCAGTGTTTTAGCTGACTAATAGCATAATTTGGTTTTGAGGTCTAACTTTAGGATTTCTATTTTAGTCTGTAATGTATTTAATTCTGTATCCTATTCCTTTGTTTTACTTATAAACCAACATGGAATTCTACAATTTAAGTAAGCCTTTACCGAGTCCCAAAGGATGACATTTATCTCATCATTTGTATTTACTTCTAGAATGTTCTTGATCTCACTTACATATCACTCCTTAAATTCTTTTATTTTAACAATGTATGCTGATGGTCTTTTATGATGAATTAAATCATTTAAAACAATGATGAATACAACAGCACTGTGATCTGATAATGGATATTACATTATGTAAACTTCTCTTACAAGTGAAATCAAACTACCTGTAACAAAAACCTAGTCAATATTTGTCTTAAGTTCCATATCTATAGGAATAATGGTTGTACTGAAGCAAAGCTACTTTTCTTAGACCATGTATATCCTTCAAGTTCTTAAGGTTTACAAAATTTGATAAGTGTTTAGCTGATGATGTGATTCTAGGTTTTATATTAGCAGTGGTGTCCTTATCAGATATGATATAGTTAAATTCACCAGCCACTACTACATCACATTTTATATAATAGTCTATAGTGTCTAGATAACTTTTTTTTTTATCTTTAGCTCCAACCTCAGGAATCCAATAAGAGTTTACCAAAGTGTATATTTTCCTATTCCATTCAATTACAACAATGCTTAACATACAGTTTTTATCAACATAAGTATCCATCATACTTTAGGCATAACTGGGGAATTATTCCACATAATAAGTGTGCCCCTTGTTTTAGATCTAAAACCAGAGATGGACAGAAGGAAAATTCTTTAATGATAATTTATTTACATCTTTGAGCAAATGCGTTTTTTGCAACAATACTATTTGAGCTTTATGCAACTTCAGATATTTCAGCAGAGTTCCCCTCTTTACTGGATTACTTAATTAATATTAATAGATAAACATTTTAAAAATAAGAGAGCATATTATTAAAAAATACATTTATGTACAGAACTATTATACACTTCAGAAATAATGAAAAAAATATTCAGCTATGGACAAAACTTTTAAAACAATTAGAACATTATCCAGAAATACAACCTTAAAACATTCTACCACGGAATAACACATGTCTAGTTTGTCGATAAAATTAAACAATCTTAACCTCCCCATTGGATTAACTATATTTAGCTCATGCTCCTGCTTCATGCACATATGTTCTCTATCTTAATATGAATCACTTTAAGAAAGCCCTTCTATATGTTAAAGAAAAGTACAGTTTTGTACCTACCATAAATGTAGATGTCTGATAGACATGCAACTGCAGTCATAACATGTGGGTTGTCCTGCCTCAGGCAGCCCTCGGTCGGCCGGATTCCAAAGTCTGGGTCCGACGTCGGCTGATGTCGCATTTCTCTCTGACGTCAGAGCGGCTGGAGTACATAAGCATCAGCCGACGCCATTTTCTTCAGTGTTTCTTGCCCCAGATGCCAGGTGCCCTCCAAGGAAGGCTGTAATCAAATTGGAAGACAAAAACAGGATTCCAAACAAATAAATGAGCAATAAAACAAATACACCATAACAGATATCCCCAGCTAAGAGTAACAGGGATAGGAGTGGACCCTAGGCATAGAGGGGTATGGAGGCAGGGAAAATCCGACTGCAGTTGCATGTCTATCGGACATCTACATTTATGGTAGGTACAAAACTGTACTATGTCCTTCAAGAATGCAACTGCAGTCATAACATGTGGGTAGAATACCATAGCTTAGCTGGGGGAGGAGGTATGCACTAGGAAAAAGATGGTGTGGCAATCAAACCCTGCAGGACTGCCGGAGCAAAGCCTGCTCTGGATCTGGAATATAGAGGGAGATTGTAGTGTTTGGAGAATGTATGCACGGAGCTCCATGCAGCAGCTTCTAGAATGTCCTTGGTAGGCACCCGTCTTAAAAATGCTGTAGAGGTGGCTGTAGCTCTGGTGGAATGTGGTCTGACATTGGCTGGAACAGTCTTTCCATGAACGGAATAACAGAATCTGATGCAATGTCCAATCCATTTAGAAATAGTCTGTTTTGAAATTGCTTTTCCTTGGACTGCAGGGGCGTAAGCTACAAAAAGTTGTTCAGACTTCCTACTGCCCTTGGTTCTGTCCAGGTAGTATCGAAGTTGTCTGTGAATGTCCAAGGTATGCAAAAGTCTTTCCCCCTTATTCTCAGGATTGGGGAAGAAAGCAGGCAGATGAATGGCTTGATTTAGAGAAACCCTAGATACCACCTTTGGCATAAAAGTAGGGTTGGTCCTTAATGAAACCCTGTGTCTGTGGAAAATAATAAAGGGTGGTATTGCCATTAGGGCCTGAAGCTCCGAAACCCTTCTTGCTGAGGTAATTGCCAACAGGAAAGCTGTCTTCCATGAGAGAAATTGCAAGTCAACTGAAGCTGCTGGCTCAAAAGGAGGTAGAGTCAGTTTTTCTAAGACAAAATTGAGGTCCCAGGCTGGCACTGGGGCCTTTCTTGGTGGCTTAATGTTCTTGATTCCCCTGAGGAATTGTCTTAGTAAGGGGTGAGAGAAAACAGGAGGATCAGTGTTGTATCTAGCTGAAAGAGCAGATGCATGTATCTTTATGGAAGAATATGAGAGGCCGTTCTTTAACATATCTGCCAAATATTCCAAGATAAGTGGGATGTTCAGCAATGAAGCATCATGTCCCTTGCTGGTATTCCAATTGCTGTATCTTTTCCACTTTGCTAAGTAAACCTTTCTGGTGGATGGTCTTCGAGCCTCTGTTAGTATCCACTGAACTTCCTTAGAGAGAGATAAGCTGAAGTTATTTATGGGATCTCCCAAGCTGTTAGCTGCAGTGTCTGAAGGTTTGGATGCAGTGTTTCGAATTGTGTTGAGTCAAAAGTAGAGGCCACTGAGGGAGGGCCCACCTCCTGGTGTGACATATGCTCCGTAGTAGTGGGTACCAGTGTTGTCTTGGCCAATCCGGAGCTATTATGATTCCCTTGGGCTTCTCTGCTTTGATCTTTAGTAATACTGAGGTCATCAGTGGCAGAGGTGGGAATGCATAGATTGCTAGGGAGTTCCAGTTGAATGAGAGGGCATCTATTTTCCAAGCTTTTGGATGGTATGTCCTTGTGCAAAATTTTGGTAGAAGATGGTTGAGGTGAGAGGCAAATAGGTCCACTTCTGGCTTGCCCCATGTCGAAGTGAGTTGTCTGAAGGCCTTCGGTGTAACCTCCACTCGTGGATCTGTGAAATTCCTGCTTAGGCTGTCCGCCAACACATTGTCTTTTCCTGGAACAAACTGTGATTGTAACTGGATGTTTAGGCTCAGTGATTTCTCCCACAGCTGCATTGTCAGTCTGCAAAGGGGGTAAGAGTGGGTGCCCCCCTGCTTGTTTATGTACCACATCACAGTGGTGTTGTCTGTCCGTATCATTAAATGGCCTTGCTGGAGTTGGTGTTGAAAAGCCTCGATGGCATGCATTACTGCCAGCATTTCCTTTTGGTTTATATGCAGATGTGTTTCCTTTGGAGACCATTGTCCTTGTATACACCTGCCTTCCATGTGCGCCCCCCATCCAAGGTCTAAGGCGTCTGTAGTCATGGTCTGTGTTATCTGTGGTTTTTTGAATGACATACCTGTGTTTTCCTAGCTCACCGAGGCCCACCATAGGAATTCCTTTTGTAGGCATGGAATGAGTGGTATGATTGTCTCCAAGTTGTTGCTGTGTTGAGACCAAATGCTTTTTAGGTACCATTGAAGCTTTCTCATGTGTAGTTTTGCTAATGGAACCAGTAGAATGCAGGATGCCATGTAACCCAGGGCCTGTAGGAATCTCCTTGCAGTCATCTGGTTGAGTTTTGCTAAACCTTTGAAGTATTGAGTTAACTTCTCTTGCTTGTCTTCTGTCAGGTAAGCCATCTGAGAGGCTGTGTCTAGTTTGGCTCCTAAGAAGATTATTTGCTGGGATGGCTGCAGTCTTGACTTTTTGGAAGTTGACTGTGTATCCCAGAGCTTGAAGTAATCGTATGACATAATCCAGGTTTTTTGTCAACATCAATTTGTCGTCCGCTTGTATGAGGCAGTCGTCCAGGTACGGGTAAATTTGTATACCCTGGAGCCTGCAATGAGCAATTACTGAAGCCAGGCATTTTGTAAATACTCTGGGCAGTAGATAAGCCAAATGGCAATGCTGAGAATTGATAATGCTCTGGCCCTGCAAGAAATCTGAGGTATCTTCTGCAGCTGTGTCTGATAGGGACATGCAGGTATGCCTCCTTGAGGTCCAGAGTAATCAGCCACGACTCCTTGCCCAGCATGGGAAGGAGTTGCTGTAGAGTCAGCATTTTGAACTTTGGTACTATGAGAAAGGTGTTTAATGCGGACAAGTCCAGTATTGGTCTCCATTAAGATTCTTTTCTTGGAACAAGGAACAGTCTTGAATAAAACCCCTGTTCTTGTTCTTGTTGTGGAACTCTTTCTATTGCTTTCATTCGAGTCAGCAGAGTGATTTGCTTGATAGCCTCTGCCCTTTGATTTTGTAGTAGGTTTGGCATGCCTTGTTTTCTTGGTAAGGTATGAAAATGAAACCTGTACCCTCGGTCTATAATGTCCAAAATCCATTTGTCCTTTGTCAGTCTGTGCCAGTTTTCTGCAAACAGAGATAATTTCCCGCCCAAGGGAGCTTCTAGTTGTTCCCTGGTAGGCGGTAGTAGAGGAAAGTCATTGAGTTTGTGGTTGTTGGGCAGGTGAAACCCCTGCGTCACTTCTTTGGTTTCCTGGCTGCCATTGTTGTCCCCTGTAAGGGCCTCTGTATTGGCCTCTTCCTCGGCCACGTCTGTTCTTACCCCTTTGAAACTTTTCTGGATTAGGAAAGGACCAGTTTTTTGAAGGCCAATTCTTACTGAATCTGGGGGGTTGAACCTGGAGGAAATCTTTCACAGTCTGAACTGATTTTGCTTTTTCTTCGATGGTCTTTAACACATCCTTAGCATTTGCACCAAAAAGCTTGTTCTTTTCCAAAGGTGCATCCAGAAGTTTTGCTTTTACATGATCTGGTAGAGGTTGATCTTTTAACCAAGCATGTCTACAAATCACTGCCCCTGTCATAGCTGCCCTACATGAAGCTTCCAGTGCATCATATCCACACTGCAGGAAGTGATTGCTTACTTGCTGAGTGTTATGTACAGCTTCCTGCAAAGTCTTCCTGTCTAAAGGATCAGGAGAAGCTAATGTTTTTTGTAAATCTTCTAAGAGATAATCCTGATATTGAAACATATGAAAAAGGCAATTTAAAGCTCTCATAGATAAGGTAGTGGATGTGTAAACCTTTTTGCCCCATCTCTCTAATGACCTTGCTTCCCTGTTGGAGGGCAAAGGATTTTTAGAGGTGGAGGCTGAAACTCCTTTAGGCCCCTGTGAAATAGTTTCCAAATCAGCAGAATGGGCCCTGAATAAATGGGAATGAGTTTCTGGGACCCTGTAATACCAGTCTGGCTTGGCTGGAGCAGGAGGAAGAGAATCAAGGGTAGCACTAGAGTCAGAATACAAATCATCCAGAACATCAAGTACAGGAGGGATAGCTAAGGGCCTGTGCTGAGGCTTCTTAAGGAAAGTCCTAAGGCGTTTCCTAGAATCAGAATATTCCTGACCCTGCCACTTGAAAAGTTCCCTCATGGTGTGCAGAACTTCCCCAAAAGAAATATCCTCAGGAGGGAAGACCGAAGGGATGGAATCTTCTGCATCCGAGTCCTCATAAGTCTGGAAGAGCTCTTCCTGGCTATCAAAGTGGACAGAGCCCTCAGAGTCTTCATCTGAAGGAGTAGGGTCAGAGGGTTCAACCCGGGGCCTTTTATCAGGAGGAGGCTGGGATGCTCTCTCAGGATGGGCCTGTGAACCTCTAATCATGGAAATTAAATCAGCAGCCATGGACATAATTTGTGTCTCCGGAGTCGGCTGAGGTAAGGATTTAGAAGTAATATGCTTTGTTTTGCTGGCTGCCTTAGCCCTAGTGTAGGCCTTAATAGACATGGCCATAGGAGGCCTGGCAGCTCCACGTGCAGGAGTGACCTTGTCTACAGCAATGGTCTCGGGCATTTCCTCGGTTTCGGTATCCAGAGGAAAGTCTATAACTGGCGTCGGAGTAATGTCTGGAATCGGAGTCATTGGTAATGTGGTGTCTTCGGTTCGGAGAGGTGGAGAGACCGTCTCAGAGGGAACCGGAGCACTCACGCTAGGTTTTGGCGTGGAGTCGGTGGTAGATGCGGGCCGAGGATGTCGGTCCCGGTCTTTTCGCTTTTTGGGTGTTTGCGATGTCGGAAGATCCGACGGCATGTTGTAGGCAAATTTATCGCCGAAAAAGTCTTCAGCGAACTCCGCCCGGCGCCTGAGAGTGCGCTTGTTGAAGCGAGCACAGGCTACACAGGCCGAGACGTTGTGGTCTGGGCCCAGGCAAGGGAGGCAGTAAGAGTGGAAATCCTTATGAGGTATTTGTTTACCACAAAAAAGACAATTGTTAACTTTTTCAGTAATTTCTGACATCGGCTGAGGCAAGAAAAGGTCCCCAACGGGGTACTTAGCTTTTTCGATGACTTCGGTATCGTAGAATACAGGAGCTGACCGACCGGCACTTGCGAACTGCTTCTGCTTCGGGCACCACGCGGCAAGAAAGACTGAAGAAAATGGCGTCGGCTGATGCTTATGTACTCCAGCCGCTCTGACGTCGGAGAGAAATGCGACATCAGCCGACGTCGGACCCAGACTTTGGAATCCGGCCGACCGAGGGCTGCCTGAGGCAGGACAACCCACATGTTATGACTGCAGTTGCATTCTTGAAGGACATCTGAAGGCTACTTAGGCCCCAACTTCACTTTAAATAAGTCAGACTAATTATCACTCTTCCCATCTTTTCTTATAACCTCTTCTTTCTCCTCAGACTATAAGAAGAAGGTTATTAGATGTTTTCACATTTATTATAAATGTTAAGTTGTATATTATTTATATAAATTTTATATACTAAAAATAATCTACTAACTATATACATGCCCGTTTAACCTGATCTCTTTTGATTCCTGCTTATACTATCATATACCATTTACTATTTACACGAACTCAGAGCTTCAGTCATAATGCATATGCGCTATGCTGTTTGAAAAGAGACGCACCATCCCTTATACATCAGGAAATTCTTACTCCAGTTCCTTCTTTTATTACATACTTTCATTTCTTGCAATCTTATTTATGCATTTTATCAGAGGGAATATGAACTAACAATATTTTATAAATAAAATCTAACAAATATAATCTATTTGTGATTTTTAAATTAAATATCAGGGAATATATAGTTATTTGTGTCATACCAAAAGTGTCTTATATGCCGCAGTGTGTTCCATCTGTTAATACACAAGACATCAAGCTGCTAATATATAACAAGCAATCAAAAAGTACAGTTGTGTACACTTACCATAAATGTAGATGTTAGAGTGTGTATTCACTGTTGCAGTCATCACATTTGGGTTATCTGCTTGAAGTAGCCCTCACTCGGCCTGATTATTAAAGTCTTGGGTCCTGCGTCGGTTGCTGTCTCACCTTCCATGACGTCAGGTAGTCAGGGATATAAAGCATGTATCCAACACCATTACATCAGTTTTTCTTGCCCCAGATGTCAGGTGCCCCCCTAATGGGAAGCAAATATATATATATATATATATATATATATATATATATATATATATATATGCACAAGGTCCTTCAACAAAAAAGCTAATACACCAAAAAGCTTTTAAGTATAGTAAAGGAGAGTAGAGGTATAGCCAAAAGTCAGGGGGCTGGAGGGAGGGGTAACCAGGACTGCAACAATGAATACACTCAAACATCTACATTTATGGTAAGTGTACACAACTGTACTATGTTCTTCGGGGGGTTTTACTGTTGCAGTCATCACATTTGGGTAGATTCCCAAAGCTAAGGATGGGGGGAGGAATTTAGATAGCATTAGGACCAGCTATAAGGCCCTGGCAAGACTGCAGTGGCAAAACCAGCTCTGGATTTAGAGAAAATTGGCAAATGGTAATGCTTGGTGAAAGTATGTACAGAGCTCCAGGTAGCAGCTTCTAGGATGTCTCTGGTAGGGACAACTCTAAGAAAGGCTGTAGGGGTAGATGCAGCCCTGGTTGAATGGGGTCTAATCCCCTGTGGGATAGGTTTTCCATGGTGCTTACAGCAGAAATGAATGCAATGGCCTAGCCACTTAGAAATGGTTTGCTTTGAAATAACCTTCCCTCTGCCCCTGCAGCAAATGCCACCAGCAGTTGTCCAGATTTCCTTTGAGGTTTAGTCCTGTCCAAGTAAAATCTAAGTTGTCTGTGCACATCTAAAGAGTGCAGTGTCCGTTCCACTTTGTTCTGTGGATTAGAAAAGAAGGTTGGCAAATGAATGGATTGATTAAGAGCCACACTGGATACCAGCTTGGGCATGAAGGACGGACTGGTCCTGAGGGGCACACTGTCCGCATGAAAGATAATGAAAGGTTCTACTGCCATAAGGCCCTGTAATTCAGATACCCTTCTTGCTGAAGTGATAGCTAAAAGGAAAGCTGTTTTCCAAGAAAGGAATTTTAACTCTGCACTTGCAGCTAGCTCAAAAGGAGGAAGAGTGAGTTTTCCCAACACAAAGTTAAGGTCCCAGGCTGGAGTTGGGGGTCTCTTGGGTGGTCTTAGGTTTCTGGCCCCTCTGAGGAACTACTTGAGCAGTGGATGAGAAAAGAGGTGTGGTTCTGTGTTGTAATGAGATGAAATGGCTGAGGCGTGAATTTTGATGGAGGAAAAGGAAAGGCCCTTGTGAAACATCTCAGTCAAGTATTGAAGAATCTGAGTTAAATTGGGCGCTGCTGTGGCCATTCCCCGAGTTTGGTTCCAGGCACAGAATCTTTTCCATTTTTCAGCATAAGATTTTCTAGTACGAGGCCTTCTCGTCTCCAAGATGACATCCAACACTTTTTACTGAGGGATGGTAATGGAGAGATTAGGTAATTAATCAGGCTGCTAGGTTCAGGGTTTGAAGATGGGGGTGCAGAATCTGGCTCTCCTGCTGTGACAGCAGGGTAGGGGTCTGAGGCAGGTGCCATGGGGCTAGCAGTGACTCACAGTGTAAGAGGGGGTACCAGTGCTGGTGTGGCCAGTCTGGTGCAATCGGTATCATCCTTGGTTTGTCATGTTTGATCTTTAGTAGTACTTTGGAGAGGAGAGGCAGAGGAGGAAAAGCATAAACTGATGGATTTTTCCAGCTGAAGGACAGAGCATCCACTTTCCAAGCTTGTTTGTGGGGAGTCCTTGTGCAGAATTTGTCCAATTGGTAGTTCTGGGGAGAGGCAAACAGGTCTATATCTGGGCTCCCCCATTTATCAACATGTTGAAAGTCTTTGGTTCCAGTTTCCACTCGTGTGGGTCCTTGAGATTTCGGCTTAGTTCATCTGCCAGTGCATTTAGTTTTCCTGGCAGGAATTGAGCCTGTATATGCACTTGGTAGCTCAAGGCTGTGTTCCACAGAGTCATGGCTAGTCTGCAGAGGGGGGTAAGAATGGGTACCCACCTGCTTATGTACCACATAACAGTGGTATTGTCCGTCTTTACCATTAATTGTCCTGGAAGAATGTGGTCCTTAAAGGCTGTCAGAGCGTTCTGTACAGCTAACATTTCTTTTTGATTGATATGCAGGTGCATTTGACTTGGGTTCCATTTGCCCTAAATGCACTTCCCTGCTAGGTGAGCCCCCCATGCATAGTCTGATGCGTCTGTTAGGGTTTGGGCGGCGGGGGGTAGAGTGAATGGTAGTCCCTTGTTTTGGTAGCAGGCCTCTGCCCACCAAAGGAATTCTAACCATAGGCAAGGTATGATAGGAATCATTGCTTCTAGAGCCTGAGAATGTTGACACCATAGGCTTTTTAGAAACCATTGTAGTTTCCTCATATACAGTCTTGCATATGGAATTAGTAGAATGCAGGAGGCCATGAAGCCCAAGGCTTGCAGTATTTGCCTTGCAGATAGCAGGGTTTTTGTGGCCACTAGTTTGAAGCAAGTTGTCAAATTAATTTGTTTCTCTGGCATGAGGAAAGCCATCTGGGAAGTTGAGTTCAAGCTTGCTCCCAGGAATAGAATTTGTTGACAGGATACCAGATGTGATTTCTTTTCGTTTATGGTGCACCCCAGACAAGTTAGCACCTTTTGTAAAAATGCCAGATGATTCAAAAGTATGTCGTGGCTTTCTGCCTGATTAGACAATCGTCCAGGTATGGGTATATTTGAATATTGAGAAAACAAGCAGCCCAAAACAGATAGCGAAATAATAAAGCCCCAGGAACGAATGATAAAACCACTGTTTAGCTGTACACATACATTTCCATTTATACACTTCGTCAGATGTGGATCAAACTGTAAATGTCTTTCTATCTATAACCTTCCTGTTTGAAAACACCCATTGACAATCATGCTTTAATTAATTTAAATACTTGAGTGAAACTTAACCAGCTACACATATCCCCTTTCCTTTAAAAATACAAATTCAATGCATTAACCTACAGTCAATTTAATGAATATAATACATATAATACTTCTAGCCAATTCACTGTAATCTTATAAAAATGCACGTTAAAACTTTTAGTAATGTATAAATAAATAAACATGTTAAAATTTTAAAACCATTTGTAAATATTACTACATTTGTAAATATTACTAAGGACATTTTACATAACATTGATTCCCTCTTGTGGTGAAACTAAAAATTACATTAAAACTATTCACTTTTACAAATTACATATTAACTTTATGTTTCGTTCCACCTTAGTTATGGCAAAGATACTTAAGCATATTTATATAACATTTTATCTTTTCCACTAATGATCCTGTTTGTAAAAGTATTTATTCATTTATTTATACATTAAAAGTTTTAACATGCATTTTTATAAGATTACAATGAATTGGTTAGAAATATTATATGTATTATATTCATTAAATTGACTGTAGGTTAATGCATTGAATTTGTATTTTTAAAGGAAAGGAGGTATGTGTAGCTGGTTAATTAAGTTTCACTCATTAAGTATTTAAATTAATTAAAGCATGATTGTCATTGGGTGTTTTCAAACAGGAAGGTTATAGATAGAAAGACATTTGCAGTTTGACCCACATCTGACGAAGTGTATAAACGAAAATGTATGTGTACAGCATTTATCTGTGCAATAAACAGTGGTTTTATTGTTCATTCCTGGGGCTTTATTGTTTCGCTATCTGTTTTGGGCTGCTTGTTTTCTTGGTTCTGGTCTGCCCAGCTGGTTTTTTGTCCGTATATTTGAATATTTCTTTGCCTGCAAAATGCAATAACTGGAGCTAGGCACTTTGCGAGTACCCTGGGCGCAGTAGATAAGCCAAAGGGCAGTGCAGAGAAAGTACAGTTGGGTACACTTATCATAAATGTAGATGTTAGAGTGTATTCACTGTTGCAGCCATTACATTTGGGTAATCTGTTGGCAGGTTGCCCTCAGTCGGCCTGATTAACAAAGTCTTGGGTCCTGCGTCTGTTGCTGTCCCTTCTTCCATGAAGTCAGGTCGTCAGGGGTATAAAACATGCAGCCGACGCCATTACATCAGTTTTTCTTGCCCCAGATGTCAGGTGCCCCCCAAATGGGGATCAAATAAAATTAAAAACACAAAAAATATGTCTCCAATCCCAAAAACAAATACACCAAAAGGGCTTTTAAGCATAGTGAAAGAAAGTAGAGGTATAGCTAGAGAAAAATAGGGGGCTGGAGGGAGGGTAACCGGGACTGCAACAGTGAATACACTCGAACATCTACATTTATGGTAAGTGTACACAACTGTACTATGTTCTTCATGTTTCATTGTTGCAGTCATTACATTTGGGTAGATTCCCGAAGCTATGGTTGGGTGGAGGGAATTATACAGCATTAGGACCAGCTATAAGGCCCTGCAGGACAGCAGTGGCAAAGTCAGGTCTGGATTTAGAGAAAAAAAGTAAATGGTAATGTTCGGTGAACATATGAACTGAGCTCCAGGTAGCAGCTTCTAGAATGTCCCTGGTAGGAACCCCTCTGAGAAAGGCAGTAGAAGTAGATGCAAGCCCTGGTGGAATGGGATCTGTTCCCCCGAGGAATAGTTTTTCCAGGGTGCATACAGCAGAAACAAATACAATGGCTCATCTATTTGGAAATATTTTACTTTGAAATAGCCTTTCCTTCTGCCCTTGCAGCAAATGCCATCAGTAGTTGTTCAGATTTTCTTGGAGATTTTGCCCTGTTTAAGTAAAATCTAAGTTGTCTGTGTACATCCAATGAACGCAGAATCCGCTCCCCCTTGTTCTGTGGACTGGGAAAGAAAGTTGGCAAATGAATGGTCTGAATAAGAGCCACACTGGATACCACCTTAGGCATGAAGGATGGATTGGTCCTGAGAGATACCCTGTCCACATGAAAAATGATGAAAGGCTCCACTGCCATAAGAGCCTGTAATTCGGAAATCCTTCTAGCTGAAGTGACTGCTAAAAGGAAAGCTGTTTTCCAGGAGAGAAATTTTAAGTCTGCAGTAGCAGCTGGCTCTAAAGGAGGGAGAGTGAGTTTTTCCAGTACAAAACTGAGGTCCCAGGCAGGGGTTGGAGCTCTCCTGGGTGGTCTTAAAATTTTGGCCCGAGATACTGCTTTAGCAGAAGATGAGAGAAACGGGGAGGTTCTGTGTTATAATGAGCTGAAATGGCTGGGGCATGGATTTTTATGGAAGAAAAGGACAGGCCCTATTGAAGCATCTCAGTTAAGTATTATAAAATCTAAGGAATATTGGGCACTGCTGTGCTTATCCCTTGAGATTGATCCCAGGCACAGAATCTTTTCCATTTGTCAACATAAGATTTTCTAGTACTAGGCCTTCTTGTCTCCAAAATGACATCCATCACAGGTTTACTGAGGGATGCTACGGATGAATTTAGGTGATTAGCCATGTTGCAAGATTCAAAGTTTGGAGCTGTGTGCGCAGAATTTGGTTGTTCTACTGAGACAGTAAGTAAGATGTCTGAGGCAGGTGCCATAGTGGAAGGTGTGACACATTGCGCCGGAGTGGGTACCAGTGTTGGTGAGGCCAGTCTGGAGCAATCAAAATCATTTTTGGTTTGTCCTGTTTGACTTTTAGTAGAACTTTGGAGAGCAGAGGCAGAGGGGGAAAGGCATAGACTGATGGTTTTTTCCAGCTAAAGGATAGAGCATCCACTTTCCATGCTTTTTTGTGATGAGTTTTTGTGCAGAATCTGTCCAACTGATAGCTCTGGGGTGAGGCAAAAAGATCTAAGTCTGTTGAAAATCCGTGGTTAAAGTTTCCATTCGTGTGGGTCCATGAGATTTCTGATTAGTTCATCTGCCAGAGTATTCAGCTTTCCTGGCAGGAATTGAGCTTGTAGTTGTATTTGATAGGTCAAGGCCGTGTTCCACAATGTCATGGCTAGTCTGCAAATGGGGTAGGAGTGTACCCCCCTGCTCGTTTATGTACCCCAACTGTGGTGTTGTCTGTCTTTATCATTAATTGTCCTAGATGAAGGTAGTCCTTGAAGGCTGTCAGTGCATTCTGTACAGCTAGCATTTCTTTTTGATTGATATTTTGATTGATATAAAGAGGTGCATTTGATTTGGGCTCCATTTGCCCTGAATGCACTTCCCTGCCAGATGTGCCCCCCAGCATAGTCTGATGCGTCTGTAGTTAGGGTTTGGGAGGCAGGGGGTGGTGTGAATGGCAGTCCCTTGTTTTGGTGGCAGGCCTCTGCCCACCACAGGAACGCTAGATGCAGGCAAGGTATGATAGGAATCGTTTCCAGGCTGTGACAATGCTGACTCCATAGACTTTTTAAGTACCACTGAAGTTTTCTCATATGCAGTCTTGCATATGGAATTAGAAGAATGCAGGAGGCCATGAACCCCAAGGCTTGCAGTACTTGCCTTGAAGAAAGCAAGGTTTTTGTGGCCACCTGTTTGAAGTAAGTCTCCAAATGAATTTGTTTCTCTGGCGTAAGGAAAGCCATCTGGGCAGTTGTATTCAAGCTTGCACCCAGGAATGTAATTTTTTGAGAGAGTACCAGTTGTGATTTCTTTTCGTTTATAGTGTACCCTAGACAAGTTAGAACCCTTTTTACAAATGCCAGATGGTTTAGAAGAGTGTCCTTGTTTTCTACCTGAATTAGGCAATTGTCCAGGTATGGATATATTTGAATATTTCTTTGTCTGCAAAATGCAATTACTGGAGCCAGACACTTTGTAAAGACCCTGGGCTCAGTACATAAGCCAAAGGGCAGTGCAGAGAACTGGTAATGCAAGTAGCCTGCTTTGAAGCGGAGGTATCTTCTGCAAGATTCCCTGACTGGGACATGCAGGTAAGCCTCTTTTAAATTTAAAGAGGGTTGGGAGGGTGGCCTAATGGTTAAGGTGTTTGCCTTGCAAACACAAGGTGCAGGGTTTGAGTCTCATAAGGGATAATTAGCTAGGCTTAAAATGGCTCGCAATGGCAGTTAGCTTAGTATGAATCTATGAACCTATGAAAAATCTAGAGTTGCCAACCAGGCATCTTTGCCTAGCACAGGAAGTAACTGGTGAAGCGTCAGCATTTTGAATTTTGGAATGTCCAGAAATGTGTTTAGAGTAGATAACTCCAGAATTGGACGCCATGATTTGTCTTTTCTGGGTACCAGGAAAAGTCTTGAATAGAAACCTTGTCCCTTTTCCTTTTCTGGTACTGGCTGAATAGCCCCCGTTGTTCATGAGGGAAAGTACTTGTTTCTGGGCCTCTGCCCACTTATTTGGGGGCAGGTCTGGCCATCCGTTTGGAATTGGCAATGTGTGGAAATGAAATCTGTATCCCTGGGATACTGTATTTAAAACCCATTTATCCTGAGTTATAAGTTGCCAGTTTCTTGCATGAAGAGCCATTTTTCCCCCAAAGGGGTGGCTAAAAGGTAAGTGCTTGGTAAGTGTAAAGGGAAGTCATTGAGACTGCTTACCATAGGGAGGTGTCTTGTTGTTTCCAGATCTGGAGGAGGCGGCACCCCATTGCTTTGTTCTAAAAGTCCCTTGTGACTGAAACCTGGAGCCTTTGGAATGTCTGGGTTTGACTTGAGTGGCTCTTGAAGGAACTGGAAAGGACCAGTTCTTAGTAGGCCAGTGCCTACTAAATCTTGGGAGGTTGCACTTGTAAGAAATCTTTCACAGTTTGCATAGATTTAGCTTTATCTTCCATCTTTTTTAAAACTTCTTCAGCCTTATTACCAAAGAAACAGTCCTGACGTAAAGGAGCACCCAACAATTTTGCTTTAACATGATCAAGCAGATTTTGCTCTGAGACAAGCATGCCTTCTTAGCACAGACCCAGTTACAGCAGCCCTACAAGAGGCCTCCAAAGAATCAAAACCACATTGCAAAGTATGTTTTCCAACTTGTTCAGCTGAATGCAATAAATCCTGTAAATCTTTATTTTCCACACAGTCAGAAATTAACATAATTTTCTGTTTAAGCAGTCCCATTATATGCTGTTGATATTTTAGCATAGGAAATTGACAGTTTAAAGCCCTGATTGCCAAGGTTGCATTAGTGTAAACCTTCTTACCCCATCTATCCAGCGCCCTGGAATCTCTATCAGAAGGGGTAGGATTTTTACCAGTAGAAGCCTCAATGGGTTTGGGACCCTGAGAAATGGTTTCAGGATCTGCAATAGGATTTTTGAAAAGGAATTTGTGGGAGTCAGGAACCCTGTAGTTTCTGTCTGGCTTACAAGGAGCCGGAGGGCAGAGAATCAGGAGCCATACTAGATGCTGAGAAAACATCAACAATGTCTAGAGCAGGAGGTATAGCCAAAGGCCTATGCTGAGGAAAGAAGAAGAAAATCCCTAAGTCTCTTTTTAGATTCAGAGAAATTCTGACTTTCCCAATGGAAATGTTCCCTTAAGGTATGCAAACTTTCCCCAAAAGAAAAATCCTCAGGGGGAGAAGCAGAAGGAATGGAATCTTCTGCATCAGAGTCCTCATAAGTAGGTATAGACAATTCCTGTTCATTAGAAGAAATAGAATCCTGTTCAGAAGATTCATAATCAATGTCTTGCCTAGGCTTCTTGGAAGGGGGGGGGGGGACCCCTGATCAGAGTAATTAAATCTTCAGCCATTTTGATCATTTGTTTTTTAGGCATAGGGACCTGCACAAGTGGCTCAGGCGTCATTTTTTTAGGCATAGGTCTAGATTTTGGCCTTAGTTTTGAAGATAGCGTTGGTCTAATATACAAACCTGTAGGCCTGAAAACACCCTCAGAAGCCAGTGCCTGCACAGCGGCTCCAGACCCATCTAAGGTAGAGACATCTGTGGGTTCCATAATTGAAGCATCTCCTGGCATACCGGACTCCGAATGGGTCTCAGTAGAGGCCTGTGAATCAGAAGTAGCGTGCATCAGGGGGCTGCGAAAGCGCCTCACTGAGTACCGGCGAACTGGCGACTGGCTTAGGAGAAGCGTCGTCGGCAGTTTTAGACCTTAATGGCCTCTGTCTGTCCTTTTCTTTGCGTTTTTAGGTATTCCGGTAGTCGGATTGCTAACAGACATTTCTGGATAATTAAAGCGTGAGCCAAAATATTTAGAAGCAAAAATGTACCGACATTTGATAGTGCGTTGATTAAATTTAGCATAAAACCGACAGCAAGGTATGTTGTGGTCTGGGCCCAGGCAAGGAATACAGTACATATGAAAATCCTTATGAGGTATTTGCGTCCCACAAGTAATGCAACTATTAACTTTTACTGACATCGGTAAGGAGCAAGACAAAGTTTCCCCAACGAGGTACTTAGCTTTTTAGTTGAAGACTTTGGTTCTGAAACTCGAAAATGAAAATTTCAGGAGTCGGCCTACCAGCACTTGTGAACTGCTTCTGCTTCGGGCACCACGCGGCAAGAAAGACTGATGTAATGGCATCGGCTGCATGTTTTATACCACTGACGACCTGACGTCATGGAAGATGGGACAGCAACTGACGCAGGACCCAAGAATTTGTTTATCAGGTCGACTGAGGGCAACCTACCAGCAGATTACCCAAATGTAATGACTGCAACAGTGAAACACGAAGAACATCTGAGCGTAGGTATATTCTGCAAGATTCCCTGATTGGGATGTGCAGGTAGGCTTCCTTCAAATCCAGGGTTGCGAAGCTGGCATCTTTGCCTAGCATAGGAAGCAACTGGCGAAGAGATAGCATCCTGAATTTTGGAATCACCAAAAAGGTGTTTAAGATAGAAAGGTCCAGGATAGGACGCCATGAGTTGTCTTTTTTGGGTACCAGGAAAAGTCTTGAATAGAAACCTTGTCACTTTTCCTCTTCTGGTACAGTCTGAATAGCCTTTATGCTTAAGAGAGAGTGTACTTACTTTTGAGCCTCTGCCCACTGATTTGGGGGTAGATCTGGCCAACCGTTTGGGGTTGATAACGTGTGGAAGTGAAATCTGTATCCTTGGGAAACTATATTTAAAACCCATTTGTCCTGGGGTAATGAGTTCCCAGTTTTTTGCCTGCAGAGCAATCTTTCCCCCTAAAGGAGCAGTCAGCTGAGAAGTGTTTGGAAGTTTTAAAAGTTAAGTCATTGAGACAGTTTACCATAGTGGGAGTCTTACTCCTCTCTGATTTGGATGTGGGAGTCCCCCACTGCTTAGTCCTGTGTGTAACCTGGGACTGAAGCCTGGGTGTTCTGCTGGTTCTGGGTTTGGACTGAGAAGGCCTGGAAAAGGCAGGAAAGGACCAATTCTTAGAGGGCTAATGCCTGCTAAATCTTGGAAGCTGTATTTGTAGAAAATCTTTAACAGTTTGCATAGATTTAGCTTTTTCCTCCAACTTTTTTAAGAACATCTGCTTTGCTGCCAAACAGGTGGTTCTGATTTAAGGGAGCATCCAGCAATTTAGCTTTAACATGATCTGGCAATGATTGGTCCTTAAGCCAAGTATGCCTTCTAAGTACAGACCCAATGACAGCAGCCCTGCAAGGTGCCTCTAGTGAACCAAAACCACACTGCAAAGTATGTTTTCCAACCTGTCCAGCAGAATGCATTAAATCCTGTAAATCCTTATTTTCAGCACAATCAGGAATCAACATCATTTTCTGTTTAAGCAATCCAATAATATGCTGCTGGTACTTTAAGATATGAAACTGGCAATTTATGGCCCTAATGGCCAAGGTTGCAGAAGTGTACACCTTCTAACCCCATCTATCCAGCGCCTTGGAGTCTCTATCAGAGGAGCTAGGATTTTTGGCAGTAGTAGCCTTAATGCCCTTGGATCCCTGTGAAATGGTCTCAGGATCCGCAGTAGGATTTTTAAAAAGGAACTTATGAGAGTCAGGAACCCTGCAATATTTATCAGGTTTTCTGGGAGCAGGAGGTAGAGAGTCAGGGGCCAAGCTAGATTCCAAAAAGGCATCAACAACAATGTCTAGAACAGGAGAAATAGCTAAAGGCCTATGCTGGGGCAGGAGTAAGAAATGCCTAAGCCTCTTTTTTGAATCAGAGTAATCCTGGCTTTCCCAACGAAAATGCTCCCTAAGAGTATGCAAGGTTTCACCAAAAGAGAAATCCTCTGGGGGGGAAGCAGAGGGAATAGAGTCCTCTGCATCAGAATCCTCATAGGTAGACAAGGGTAAATCCTGGTCATCAGAGGAAACAGAAATTTCAGAATCCTGGTCAGAAGTATCATAAGCAAATTCAGTCCTAGGTTTCTTAAACGGGGAAGGTTGGCATCCCCTGATTAAAGTAATAAGGTCTTCAGCCATTCTTATCATTTGTGTTTTAGGCATAGAGGCCTGACCATGCAGTCTGGGCGTCAGTTTTCTAGGCATGGTTCGATAATTAGGCCTTGAAGAAGATGGCATTGGTTTAATATGCAAGTCAGTAGGCCTGAATACACCCTTAGAAGCCGGTATCTGCACATCGGCTCCAGACCCATCCAAGGTAGAGACATCCGCAGGTTCCACAGCTGAAGCATCTCGCGGCATACCGGACTCTGAATGGGTCTCAGTAGAGGCCTGTGACTCTGAAGTAGTGGGTATCGGGGGCTGCGACAGCACCTCACTGAGTATCGGCGAACTGGTGACTGGCTTAGGAGAAGCGTCATCAGCTGCTTTGGACCTAGGCGGCCTGTTTCTCTCTCTATCTTTGCATTTTTTTGGAAAGTCAGTAGTCGGATAGCTAACCGAAGACATATCTGGATAACTGAACAGAGTACCAAAATATTTAGAAGCGTAAATATTCAGACGACGAATAGTTTGTTACTTAAATAAGGCACAAAACTGAGAGCGAGGTACATCGTGGTCAGGGCCTAGGCAAGGAATAGAGTACAAATGAAAATCTTTATGAGGTATTTGCTTCCTGCAAAAAATACAATTACTGACTTTTACTGACATCGGTTTAGAGCAAGAAAAAGTTTCCCCAACAAGGTACTTAGCTTTAGTTGAAGACTTTGGTTCTGAAACTCTTAAACGAAAATTTCAGGAGTCGGCCGACTGGCACTTGCGAACTGCTTCTGCTTCGGGCACTGCAAGGCAAGAAAGACTGATGTAATGGCGTTGGCTGCATGCTTTATACCCCTGACTACCTGACGCCACGGAAGATGAGACGGCAATCGATGCAGGACCCAAGATTTTGATAATCAGGCCGACTGAGGGCTACTGCGAGCAGATAACCCAAATGTGATGACTGCAACAGTGAAACACGAAGAACATCTACAAAACAATAACTGGTTTTAAAGCTTTTTTTTTTACCTTTACAGTAAACTCCCAGTTAACCGTAACTCACGCAACCGGCAAAAAAAAAAAAAAATCTAATTAATACAGTAGAATTTTCATTTGTTGCACTTTCCCCCCACACAGAAATGCACCTTACGTTTTTAGAGGTTTTAAAAAGGAAGATGGGAATAAATTCCTTGTCTCCCCAACCTGAGAACAAGTCAAGCCAAACAAATAGTACAGGATACAGTATTAGGCCTATTTTTAATAGCAACTCTTAAGCAACCAGAAATACGAAGTTATGTACTCACCATAACATTCCATGTTTTTTGTCCATCTCACCTTCATTTTTGCTGGTTGGGACAGCGTCCCTAGCATCTACTTTCTTGGGTGGGTCAAGGGAAAATACTCTTCAGAACAGTGGACCCAAAAGAGGCCCTGTTCCCGGAGGCTACATCGACTTTGTAATGAGTGATAAAGGTATGAGGCCTTACCCATGTTGCTGCTGCACCATATGGAATCCGAAGGTAGCCTCGCCTGGAAGGCAGATGAAGTTGCAGTAGCTCTTGTGGAATGGCCTTACACTTTCCCTGGGAGTTCTCTGTTCTGGGAATTATATGTATAGGTGATACAGTCTGTAAGCCATCTAGAAAATGTGACCTTTGAAATTGGGAACCCTTTCTTTTTGTCTGAAAAAGACAGAAACAGCTGGTCTGACTTTCAGAAATCTTTTGTTCTATGCATGTAGAAATGCAATTGTCTATGCATGTCCAACTGGTGTAATTTATATTCTGCCTTGTTGCTATAGTTTGGGAAAAAATTGGCAAGTCAATGGATTGATTTAAATTGGCCTCTGAACACATTTTTGGTAGGAATGAAGGGTTAGCTCATAAGGAAACTCTTTCTTTCTGAAAGGTTATGTACGGAGGGCGTACAGACAAAGCTTGAAGTTCAGACACTCGTCTATCAGACATTATGGCCACCAATAGTGCTGTCTTCCACAACAAAAACTTTGGAACATGATGATGCAGGTTCAAAGGGGGGGGTAGAATCAAAAGAGAGAAAACAAAATTTAGGTCCCATGGCACTGGAGGTTCTTTCACTGGAGGCCTTAATAAGAATGTACCCTTTGAGAATGCTTTGCAAAGCCTGTGGAACATGATTTTTAGTCCCATGTCCCAGATATGACAGTTTGCTACAGAGGCTAATTGAACTCGAATTGTAGTCGCCACCGCATCCTCATTAAAAAGTTTAGCCAGAAAATCTAACACTGCTGTGACAGGGGCAGTAAAAGGATCAATGTTTTTGGAAGCCCAGCGGGAAAATCTCTTCCATTTGCTAGAGTATAATTTCCTGGTTGATGTCTTATGAGAGGAAATCAATACATGTCTAACTGCAGAGGAGATATCAGGGAGCTTGGCTACTTGTGGAACTGGAGCAGCCAAGCTGTCAATTTTAGGGTTTATATCAATGGATGGAACATCCCCGACAAATAAGTCAGAAGGTCTGGAACTGGGTCCAGAATCCACGGTTTCTCCTGGAGATGGAGTCGCAGAAAGAGAAACTAAATCAGGAGAGGCCAGTATGGTACAATGAGTATTACTGTGCTTCTCAATGCGCTGGCTTTCTGAAGGACCTTTCGTATCAAAGGAAAGGGGGGAAAAACGTAAAGGAGACCCGGGGGCCAATTGTGTATAACCTCATCCCTTGGTAACTGCTCCGGAGGGGGAATTAAGTCAAAGTAGCTGCTGCATTTGGCATTCATGGATGTGGCGAAGAAGTCGCAGCAAGGCTGTCCCTACTGTCCCCACTATCAAGCGCATCACAATGGAACTCAATAAAGGACAACCATGCCCTCAGACTAAAAAGCATATTAATTTCATCATGGTTTGATGTTTCCTACATTTTAATAGCACTCAAACTATTTTGAGTTTTTTAGATATTTTTAGATGCAATTTCTGACTCTGACCACATGGGGTCTGGCATATTGAAAAAATTCAGACCGTTTACTCTGCCTCTAAGTATCCCAGAATGCATTATTTGTCTCGAAAAAATTGCATCAGATCTGCCACGTTTTGCCTTAAGCTGCTGTCACTTCATTGACTTAACAGGCATTCACTGCAGTCTTAAAATCCCCTACTTTTGGTTAAAATGTTATCCTTTTTCAATGACCACTTAAAACACAAGCAGTGCAAATGCTACAGAACAGAACTGAAAGGTGCATTTTCTAGCCCTTTCATCTTAGAAATGCTAAATTGCTTTCTTTTGTGAAGGCTGAAATCTAGCTCTTCAAGGAATCTCCCCTCCCACTTCACACCTACCTTCCCTAGCTGTCAAAGAGCCAAGGGTAATTTGACCCATTATCTGCATGTGATTGACAGCTCGTCACAGCAGGTGACCAGAGTAATGTACTGTTTGCTTGTCAGCCTTTTCCTCCTTACAGTGGGAGACTTTTTTTGTTGCACTACTCCTGTCAAATTTAAAACCAAGCTACAAAGCACTGGCAATAATCCCTGCTTTGCAAAGCAGTCTGCCACTTATTTTCCCTTCCTGTTTAAATAGCTAACAAATGATGCACTATAAACTTGAAATATTTTAGACTTGCATGACAGCACCCACATGCTTGTTTGAGTCAATTTTTAAAATAAATTATGGTAGTGCATATACACACGCAGACACACGCACGCAGACACACACACTGCCTTACTTCTACAATGATTTAGATTTTTACATTTTATAGCAGTGTACTAACCAAGCAGAGAAATCTGGTTCAAAAGCAAGGATAAATTGATCCTGAAATACCTATGAACCTCAGCGCAAGAAATTAGGACAAAGCCATACATAGAAGTGGGACAAAGGCACAAACGGAAAAGCGCAGTCCGGGTCTGAACTGCCTGCAAACAGCTACAGTTAACTTTGAGTATGTGTCTACCTGTTTGAGCCAATATTCATTTTCCCCTGGACAGCACTCTGCTTTGACTTGTAAGCAGCCCCCCACCACCACACACACACACACACACACACACACACACACACACACACACACACACACACACACACACACACACACACACACACACATTCCACTTTCTCTTATTCCCTTCTGTTAGCAAATAGTATCCGCCATAACTCATCAAGCATTAAACATAACTGGGGAAATATAAACCCTGGATCAAAATGAAAATAAGTAGGCTAAGCTAAAAATGCAGCTGCAAAAGGGAAGCACGTGGCACCCTTACAAACAGAAAAAGATAACTCCACTAATGTGCAATTAAAAACTTGGGAGGACACAATATCAGGGCTAGGGAGGCATAGAAACAGGGACAAATTACATTTAGGATACACTATTAAAAAGTAATAAGACTTACCTTACTTATGAAGTAGCAAAACGCTGGTGAAGTTCACATGAATAGAGTCGACCAGATTTGCTAACACAGAAAAGGAGTTCCACACAGCACCTAGTCCATTTATTAGGTTAACAGTGGGCTGGGAAAGGCAGTGTTGACATCACAATGTGGGAGGATCACAGGGATTCTGTACAGCATGCAAATAAGGCAGTGTTTACGTCACTTTGGGGGAGGAAACCTCCCAGAATCTTCAGCAAGAGCTATGGCAGATGTGACATCATTATTTAAGAGACGACTAGACAGTTTTCATCTTGGTTTTAAAACTGAAAGTCAAACAGTATGGAAAAGTATGAAGCCTAAGCAGTAAAACAGAATAGTGAATTTTTTTTTAAAGCTGCGGTTATGTTTTTTTGAGGCTGTATCACATAACAGGATTTTAGGGAGACATCAGGTAGAGATATTTGATTTGATATCCCGTTGTTTTCCTTTAACAGAGACATTGGGAACCTCCAGACACTGGAACCTACCCAATATGGCTTTGTTAAAGGCAGATCCTGCCTCCTAAACCTAGTTGACTTCTTTGAAACAGTTACCAAGGCCATAGATGAGGGAAAGGTAGTCCACACAGCCTACCTGGACCTCGTTAAGGCCTTTGACACCATTCCCCATTCTGGCATTATAGATAAGCTTACCAGCTTGAACATCAACCCCTATGTCACGAGATGGGTTGCCAACTGGCTCATGGATAAAACTTACATGGTCAGAGTTGCGGGTGCCATGTCCAACTCTAAACCGGTTACAAGTGGCGTCCCACAGGGCTCAGTCCTGGGACCCCTCCTGTTTGGTATATGCTTCTCTGAGGTACAGGCAAGCACGGGAGGACAATGTCTGACCAAGTTTGCAGATGACTGCAAACTTGGGGCCATAATAGACTCTCCGGCTGACACAGACATCCCTCCAGAAGGGTCTCACGGAGACAAACACCTGGTGTCAGAACCATGGCCTCAAGCTAAATGCCAAAAAGTGCATAGTCATCCCCTTTGGGAAAAACAAAGTGCCCACAAATTATCACATAGGTGGTAATCCACTAAGTAAGAAAGATGTAATTAGGGATCTGGGGACCCAGGTAGATAGCAACCTCTCCTTTGATAATCACATTGCCAAAGCGGTTAGAAAATCCTTCTATGTAGCCCACCTAATCAAGAAAGGGTTCACATCTAGATCAAGAGAGGTCATTGTGCCCCTCTACTCATCAGGCCCATAATAGAGTACAATGCCCCATTTGGAATGTACCTTACTCGACACCTGCAACAGCTGGAAAAAACAAAGTACCACCTCACCAAGAGGATCGTGGGCCTCAAACAGATGCCCTATGCAGCTTGACTAAAGAAACTCCAGCTCTACTCAGTTGCTTACCGCCTACTCAGAGGTGATCTCTGCCTGACGTACAAGGCCATGTCCAACCCAGAATTAATGGACATGCTCCATCTCAAGAAAACCAAATCTCTTAGAGCCACATGCTCCAGGGATTTAAACCTCAGCACAACAATAAACGACATGCGGGAGAGATAGATTCCTGTCCCAGAGACTTCCCTCGCTCTGGAATAGAATCCCAATTTATGTTAGGCAAAGCCCCTCACTGACTCTCTTCAAGAGAAATCTTGACGAGTGGATGGGAAATCATAAATATACCCCTGGGATCACTTCAATGGCCCTGCTGGACAGAGGCCAGGAAACTAATTTAAAAGGGAGGCGAAAGCCAACACATTCTGGCTAGGCTTATAAATGCCCTAGGGCAGATAGCCTAGTACATACCTATGAACCTATGAACTGGTGGAAAATCTCTTCCACAACTTCCTGTTTTAGGGACCACTCGTGGGGCATTAGAATAGCTCTGCTGAGTTTGTCCGCTATCACGCTGGATTTCCCCGGGATGTGCATTGCTGTCAAAGCGTGGAGAAGAGACTGCCCATTGCCATATCCTCTGTGACTATCGACATAGGGACTAGGATTTGATTCCTACTTTTTTATGTAACACACTACTGACATGTTGTCTGTCTGAATTGTAACTGTTCCTATTGGAAGAGTCCTGGAATACTTGCAATGCTTAAAGCACCACTATGATCTCTGGGACACTGATATGTAAGTGGTTTTAGTGTTCCTGCCAAATGCCTTGGACAGTCTTTCCCAGATAATGCCCCCCCAATCTGAGAGGCGTCCGTGGTCACCATGGCTACTGGTTGTGGGAAGACAGATGGTCGGCCCACAGCCAATTTAGCTGAGTGAAGCCAACAGCGCAGGTCCTTTTTGCAGGATTCTGTTACGATGATCATGTGAGACAAAGGTAGATTGTGCATGGACCACTGGGAAAAAACTGAAGAACTCTAATATGTAGATGAACTAGAAGTACCAGAATTGATGCAGCTGCCGTGGTACCCAGAACCTTCAAAACAATCTTTGCTTGTATCTTCCTTTTGGATAAAAGGTTCTCGATTTGATGATGCATGGTTTGAATCCTCTCGGGGGGGGGGGGGGGGGTCTGGCCAACATTTTTTTTGTGTCTAAGTCTGCACCTATGAATACGAGATGCTGTGATGGCAACAAGGCAGATTTTTCAAAGTTTACTGTAATGCCTAACAGAGCACAGATGAATGCTTCTGTCCCTCACTTTTGTTAGTAGTTGCTTGGTGGTGGCAGTTACGAGCCAGTCATCTAGGTATGGAAACACCTGGAAGCCTAGCTGCCTCAACTGAGCCATAACCACTGCCATACATTTGGTGAATACTCTGGGGGCTGTAGTGAGACTAAAGGGCAGGGCTTGAAAAGTACAGTTGTGTACTTTTTACCATAAATGTAGATGTTAGAGTGTATTCACTGTTGCAGTCATCACCTGTGGGGTTATCCCTGCTGTGGTAGCTCTCGGCCGGCCCAGAGTCACTGTTTTTTTGCGTCGGCTGCAGTGTAGCCTGTAGTCTGACGTCAAGTCATCAGGGTCATAAAGCATGGCAACCGACATGATTACATCAGTTTTTCAATAAGGAAAAGTGGTCCTGCTGGCTAAAAGCCACCATGGGAAGCTTATGCCCCCCTAGGGGAAGATACTATATGGGGGATGGAGGGAGGCAAACTAGGACTGTAACAGTGAATACACTCGAACATCTACATTTATGGTAAGTGAACACAACTGTACTATGTTCTTCATGTTTCACTGTTGCAGTCATCACCTATGGGAGGATTCCCAAAGCTGAGGAGAGGGGTGGAACTATAGGTTAGAACCCTAGGCATGGGTCAGCAGGCCCTCTATAACTGCAGAGGCAAACCTTGCCCTAGACTTAGAAAAAAGAGATAGGTGGTAATTCTTTGTAAAGGTATGGACAGATGTCCGGGTGGCAGCTTCCAAGATGTCCCTGGTGGGGGCTCCTCTGAAGAAGGTTGTAGAAGTGGAGGCTGCACTAGTGGAATGGGTATGGATAGACTGGGGGGGGTTCCCATGTAGTCTGCAGCAGAAATGGATACAGTTTGAAATCCAATTGGAAATGGGCTTCCCCTCTGCCCCAGGGGCAAAGATAAGTAGTTGGTCTGTTTTTCTGATTGGTTTAGTACGGTCCAGATAGCATCTGAGTTGTCTGTGCACGTCTAGCGAGTGTAGAATTCTTTCCCCCTTGTTTTGAGGGTTGGGAAAGAAGGTGGGTAGGTGTATGGCCTGGTTGAGGGACACATCAGATACCACCTTGGGCATAAAGAAGGGGTTAGTCCTCAGGGAGGCCCTGTCTGCATGGAAAATGATGAAGCGCTCAACAGCTATGACAGCTTGAAGTTCTGATACCCTTCTGGCTGAGGTGATCGCTAGTAGGAAGGCAGTCTTCCAGGAGAGGTATTTCAATGCTGTAGAAGCAGCAGGTTCGAAAGTAGGTAAGGTTAGTTTCTCTAGAACGCAATTCAGGTCCCTGGGTGGCGTGGGAGGCCTTCTGGGAGGTCTGATATTAGAAGCCCCTCTGAGGAATTGCTTAATCAGAAGGTGAGAGAAAAGGGGTGGGTCCGAATCGTAATAGGCAGAAATGGCTGAGGCATGGATTTTATTAGAGGAGAAAGAGAGGCCACTATTGAGAAACTCGGCCAGGTAATCCAAGATAAAAAGGAATGGAAGGATAGGAGGTACTGGCTCCTTTGGACTGGTACCAGGAGCAGAATCTTTTCCATTTCCCTGCGTACGATTTTCTGGTGGTGGGCCTTCTGGCTCCTGTGATGATGTCTAGGACTTGTTTGCTTAACGGACTCCTTGTTAGCTTTTAAAGTATAAGCTATGCTGAAAGATTCACAGCCTGTAAGTCTGGTGGCAGTATCTTCCCCCCTCACCTGGGTCAAGAGGTCTGAGATCAGGGGAAGCTGCTTGGGGGGGCTGTAAGATCAGGCTGCGCAGTAAGGGGTACCAATGCTGTCTGGACCAATCTGGAGCAATAAAGATGGCCTTTGGTCCCTCCTCCCTTATTCTGATCAGTACCTTGGGAATAAGGGGCAGAAGAGGGAATGCATACACAAAGAGGGAGTTCCAGGTGAAGGTCAAGGCATCCACCTTCCACACTAGGAGGAGATACTCCCTGGTACACAATTTTGCAGCTGGTGGTTGAGGTGCGAGGGAAAGAGATCCAATTCCGGAGTCCCCCACTCCTAAGTGATTTGCAGAAAGATTTCTCTGTGGAGCTGCCATTTGTGGGGGTCCAGTAAGTTTCTGCTTAGGTAGTCTGCCAGGGTGTTGACCTCCGGTTAAGTATTGGGCAATTAGGTGTAGACCCATGGAGGTGGCTGTAAGCCAGAGGCTCATGACTAACCTGCACAGGGGGTAAGATTGCCCCCCCCCATTTGTTGATATACCACATTACTGTGGTGGTGTCTGTTTTTATAAAGAGAACCCCTGGCCTGAGATGGGGTTTGAAAGATGTCAGAGCCTTTATTTCTTTCTGACTGATGTGCAAGTGAAGTTGCTGGGCATCCCAAAGACCTTGGGTGCACCTGCCTGCTAGCTGAGCTCCCCAAGTAATGTCTGAGGTGTCGGTGGTGATTGCCTGGCCAGAAGAGCGGGGGATGAATGGAAGACCCTTGTTCCTGGCACAGGCCTCTGCCCACCAGAGAAACTCTGCCCTTATACATGGGATCAGAGGGAGAGAGGATTCTAGGGACAGAGTGCTGCCACCAAAGGTTCTTTAGATACTACTGAAGTTTTCTCATGTGAAGCCTGGCCAGAGGAATGAGAAGGATGGAAGTTGCCACGTATCCCAGGGCTTGCAGGAAAACTTCCTCGCAGTGAGGTGACTTGTGAAAGCCAGCTGGGTAAAGTAGAGAGGCAGGAAGCTCTGCTTTTCTGGGGATAGGAAGTCCATTTGGGATGCTGCATCTAGCACAGCTCCCAAGAAAATGATCTTCCTGGTGGGGTTTTGCTTTGATTTCTTCTAGTTGATGGTGAACCCTAGGGAAGTTGGGAGTGATTTGACAAAGAGAAGGTCCTGGAGCAGCTTTTCTTTGCACTCTGCCTGAATAAGGCAATCGCCCAAATAAGGGTAAATCTGTATACTTCTCCGTCTGCAGAATGCTATGGCCAGGTCCAAGCAATTGGCGAATACTCTGGGAGCAGTAGATAAGCCAAACGGCAGCTCAGAGAACTGAAAGCGTTGTCAGCCTGCTCTGAAGTGCAGAAATTTCCTGCATGATTCCCCGATGGGGATGTGGAGGTAGGCATCTTTTAAGTCTAGGGTCACTAGCCAGGCAATTTTTTGTTAGCATAGGCAGCAGCTGCTGCAAAGTTAGCATTTTGAATCTGGGGACCACTAGGGAGGTGTTCAAAATGGATAGATCCAGGTTGGGGTGCCAAGTGCCCTCTTTTCTGGGGACAAGAAATAGTCTGGAATAAACGCCTTTGCCTGTTTGATATGAGGGGGACATGTTCTACTGCCCCCCTGGGATATGAGAGTTTGGACCTGTTTCAATGCCTCTGCCCACTGATTTGGAGGCAAGTCTGGGTACCCTGTTGGAATTGGGAGTTCACTGAAAGAGAATTTGTATCCCTGAAAAATAATCTTTAAGACCCACTGGTCCTTTGTTACAGAAAGCCAATAGTCTTTGAAGGAGGAGAGCCTTCCTCCTAGTTTTTGATGAGTGAAGGGAGGGCGGGGGGGGGGGTCATTGTGAGTGTTTGCCACAGATGGTTAACTTAGAACTCCCTGCCTCAGAGACAGAAGTGGTCCATTGTTTGCTTCTCTGCTGGCCCTGGGATAGGGGCCTGGATGGTCTGTCCCTGCGGGCCTTACCTTGGCCCTTGTCTGCTAGGTGCAGGGAAGGCCCAGTACTTAGAAGGAAAGTTCCTGCTGAACATGGGAGAATGAACTTGAAAGAAATCTTTTACTGTATACATAGATTTTGCTTTGTCTTCCATCTTTTTATGCACCTCTTCTACTTTCCCCCAAACAAGCGCTCCTTATCTCGGGGTACATCAATAAGTTCAGACTTCATATGATCATGGAAAGGTTGTTCCTTCAGCCATGCATGTCTCCTAATAACAGATCCTGCCACTGCTGCCCTGCTAGAGGCTTCTAGGGCATCATATCCACATTGTAATGAGTATTTGGCCACTTGACAAGCAGAGTGCAGTAAATCTGCTAACTCCTTTGAAGTGGCACAGTCAGGAAAGGTAGCAATCTTCTGTTTTAATAGTTCCAAAGTGTGTTGTTGATATGTTATCATATGGAAATGACAACTGAGTGCTCTGATAGCTAAGGTTGCAGAGGTGTATACTTTTTTACCCCATCTATCCAGAGCTCTGGAGTCCATGCCAGAAGGAAGAAGATTCTTGGCAGAACTAGTCTTAGCTCCTTTAGGTCCCTGTGCAATGAACTCTGTGTCTGCAGCAGGATTTATGTACAGGTATGTGTGAGAATATGGTACTCTGTAGTATCTTGTCAGATTTACTGGAAGCAGGAGGGAGGGTGCCAGGGGGTAAGCTGGATTCATGGAAAACATCATCCACCACTTCAAAAATGGGGGGGTGGCCAGGGGTCTGTGCTGGGCAGGTCCAGAAACTCTCAAGTGTTTTCTTAAACTGTGGGAAGTCCCAAGATTACCACTGGAAATGTTCCCTGAGGGAGTGAAGGGTTTCCCCGAAAGAAAGGTCCTCTGGAAGAGAGGCAGAAGGGATGGATTCCTCTGCATCTGAATCCTCATAAGCAGTTAAGGGATGCTATTTCTCTTCAAAAATTGAATAGTCAGATTGCTCAGAATCCTGTTCAGTCATAACTTCTGGAGAAGGGTGCCTTTTCCTTTTAGAAGTTGTGGCCTGACTACCCCGGATAAGGGAGATGAGATCCTCCGCCATTTTAAGCATTTGTGCTTGGGGTGATGGAGCAGTGGCAAGATGGTTGCTAGAAGCAGATGAGCTAGGAGTGGCCTGGCTTCTAGGCCTAAGAGAGTTCATCGGTCTGAGAGAAATGGTAGTTGGATGAGAAGATGTCATTTTTTGTCTAGATTCGGCAGTGCGGAAGGCCTCCTTGGAAGCCAGTGCCTGCGTCGTGGCTCCGGACCCAACTGAGGCAGAAACAGCTAAAGGCTCAGAAGACGAAGATTTCTGCGGCATACCAGACTCTGAAAGGGCCTCGGTAGAGGCCAGCTTAGATATCGAATCAGGCATCAGGGGCTGCAAAAACTCCTCACTGAATTCCAGAGAACTGATGACCTAAGCATCGTCGGAAGGCTTAGTCTTGTGTGGTCTGTCCATCTTTATCTCTACGTTTTTTTTATTTTTTGGAATGCCCACAGATTGTTGGCTGATGGACGCCATATCAGAATGCGAGGACGGAACACGAAAATAACGGTCTACAAAAAGAGCTCTACGATGAATGGTTCTCGCATTAGAGAGGGCACAGCACCAGAAACAGGGGGCGTCGTGGTCTGGGCCTAAACAAGTGACGCAGTAAGAATGGAAGTCTCTGTGTGGGATCTGCTTTCCACAGGTGAGACAATTGTTAACTTTTTCAGACATCGGGTTAGTGCATGAAAAAAGGATCTCCAACGGGGTACTTAGCTTTAGACATTTTCAGCTGAAATTCAACTTCTGGTAGTGACCAACCAGCACTGGTGCGAACTGCTTCTGCTACAAGCCCTACAGCAAGAAAGACTGATGTAATGATGTCGGCTGCCTTGCTTTATAGCACTGATGACCTGGCGTCAGACTACAGGAGACTACAGCAGACAAAAAAAAAAACCATTAACTCTGGTATTCGGGCCTGCCAGGGGCTACCACAGCAGGGATAACCCTACAGGTGATGACTGGAACAGTGAAACACGAAGAACATGTGGTAGTGACTGGCTCCCAGCAAAAAGCCCAAATGTCTCCTGGATCTCCTGTCCATTTTTATGTGGTAGTATGCATCCTGGAGATCTACTGAGCACATCCAATCATCTTTTCCCAGAAAGGGGAGTATCAGCTGCAGTGTCACCATCCGGAACTTTGATTTCTTGATGGACTGGTTTAGATCCAGAATGGGCCTCTAGTCCCCTTGTCCTTTACGGAACTAAAAAGAAAGTACAGTTTTGTACCTACCATAAATGTAGATGTCCGATAGATATGCAACTGCAGTCCTGACATATGGGTTGTCCTGCCTCAGGCAGCCCTTCGGTCGGCCAGATTCCAAAGTCTGGGTCCGGCGTCGGCCAATGTCGCCTCCTCCCCGACGCCATCAGCCGACGCCATCTTCTTCAGTGTTTCTTGCCCCAGATGCCAGGTGCCCTCCAAGGAAGGCTAAATTTTGTGAATGGAGATACAGAAATAATCATACACGCACAACAGTAATAAACAGATACACCATAATATATATCCCCAGCTGATAGTAAAGGGGAGAAGGGACCCAATAGGGAAAAACAGAGGGGTAGGAGGGAGGGAAAACCTGACTGCAGTTGCATATCTATCGGACATCTACATTTATGGTAGGTACAAAACTGTACTATGTCCTTCAAGAATGCAACTGCAGTCCTGACATATGGGTTGAATATCATAGCCAAGCTGGGGGTGGTAGGACTAAGCAAGAGATGGTGTAGCTAGAAGGCCCTGCAGGACTGCCGAAGCAAAGCCTGCTCGGAATCTGGAGTATAATGGCAGGTTGTAGTGTTTGGTAAATGTATGCACGGAGCTCCATGTAGCAGCCTCTAGAATATCTTTTGTAGCCACTCCTCTTAGAAAAGCTGTGGATGTGGCCATAGCTCTGGTGGAGTGTGGTCTAATATTAGCTGGCACACTTTTTCCATGGAAAGAGTAACAGAATCTGATGCAGTGTCCAATCCATTTTGAGATAGTTTGTTTGGTGACTGCTTTTCCTTGCACTCCAGCAGCATAGGCTACAAACAGTTGGTCAGACTTCCTGGTGGACTTTGTTCTGTCCAAGTAGTAGCGTAGTTGTCTGTGAATGTCTAAAGTATGCAGCAGCTTTTCCCCCCTATTTTGAGGGTTAGGAAAGAAAGTAGGCAGGTGAATTGCTTGGTTTAGAGACACTCTGGATATCACCTTAGGCATGAATGAAGGATTGGTCCTAAGGGAAACTCTGTCCTGATGAAAGATGAGAAAAGGAGGAACTGCCATGAGGGCCTGTATCTCCGAGACTCTTCTTGCTGAGGTGACTGCCAACAGGAAAACCGTTTTCCAAGAGAGAAACTGCATTTCTGAAGATGCTGCTGGTTCAAAAGGAGGAAGAGTTAATTTTTCCAAGACGTAATTGAGGTCCCATGCAGGAATTGGTAGCTTCCTTGGAGGTTTGATATTCTTTATGCCTCTTAGAAACTGTCTTAGCAAGGGATGCGAAAACACAGGTGGATCACAGTTGTAATGTGCTGAGATAGCTGAAGCGTGGATTTTGATGGAAGAGTATGAGAGGCCACTGTGAAACATTTCTGCCAAGTATTCTAATATATCAGTGATGCATCCTGGCCCTTGTTGACATTCCAGATGGTGAATCTCTTCCATTTGGCCGAATAGGTTTTTCTGGTGGAAGGTCTGCGTGCCGCCAGAAAAATTTCCTGAACTTTTTCGGAGAGGGATTCATGGGTCTCAGTCATGGAACTCTCCAAGCTGTCAGCTTTAGGGTTTGCAAGTTCTGATGAACAGTCTTGTAACTGTGTTGAGTCAGGAGCAGAGGCCATTGAGGCAAGGGCCACGGTTTGGTGTGAGTTATGCTCAGTAGCAGTGGATACCAGTGTTGCCTTGGCCAGTCTGGAGCTATCAAGATTCCTCTTGGTTGTTCTGCCTTGATCTTCAGTAACACCTTGGTGAGCAAAGGTAGAGGAGGAAATGCATAAATTGTTAGAGCATTCCAGCTGAAGGAAAGAGCATCCGTTCTCCAAGCTACAGGATGGTGTATCCTTGTGCAGAACCTTTCCAGGTGATGATGGAGATGAGATGCAAAGAGGTCTATGTCTGGTCTTCCCCATGCAGATGTTATTTGTGAGAAAATGCGTGGGTGTAGCATCCATTCGTGTGGATCCAAGAAATTTCTGCTCAACCTGTCTCATTGTCCTTGCCCGGAACAAACTGGGATTACAAGTAGATGTTCAGTTTCAGGGACTTTTCCCAAAGAATCATTGTTAGTCTGCAGAGGGGGTAGGAATGAGTGCCCCCTTGTTTGTTTATGTACCACATGACAGTGGTGTTGTCTGTCCTTATTAGCAGATGACCTTGCTGAAGTGAATTTCCAAAGGCTTCTATGGCATGTATCACTGCCAACATCTCTTTTTGATTTATGTGCTGATGCATCTCCATGGGAGTCCATTGCCCTTGAATGCATCTGCCGTCCATGTGCGCCCCCCATCCATGGTCTGAGGCGTCTGTTGTAATAGTTTGACTTGTTGGAGCTTTGTTGAAAAGCATGCCTTCGTTTAAGTGACTTGCTTGAGCCCACCACAAATTCCCTTTGCAGGCATGATATGAGTGGTATTATGTCTTCTATGTTGTGGCTGTGTTGCGACCACAAGCTTTTTAGGTACCATTGCAGCTTTCTCATGTGTAGTCTTGCCAGAGGGATTAGAAGAATGCAAGATGCCATGAACCCCAGGGCCTGCAGGGTCTTCCTTGCGGTCAGGTGGGTTAGTTTTGCTAGGCCTTTGAAGTAAGCTGTTAAATGCTCTTGTTTCTCCTCTGTGAGGAAAGCCATTTGTAGCTGTGTGTCCAGCTTTGCTCCTAGAAAAATAATCTTTTGGGATGGCAGTAATCTTGATTTTTGAATGTTGACTGTGTATCCCAAAGCCTGCAGCAATTGAATGACATAGTCCAAGTGTTTCATCAAGGTCTGTTTGCTGTCTGCTTCTATTAGGCAGTCGTCCAGGTAAGGGTATATTTGAATCCCCTGGAGTCTGCAATGTGCCACTACTGATGCCAGGCATTTCGTGAATACTCTGGGCGCAGTAGATAAGCCAAACGGCAATGCTGAGAATTGATAGTGCTCTGTTCCTGCAAGAAATCTGAGGTATCTTCTGCAACTGTGTCTGATAGGGACATGCAGGTATGCCTCCTTGAGGTCCACAGTAACCAGCCAAGACCCCTTGCCCAGCATGGGAAGAAGTTGCTGTAACATCAGCATCTTGAATTTTGGCACCAAGAGAAAAGTATTTAGAAAGGACAAGTCCAATATAGGCCTCCATTGTTTTTCTTTTCTTGGAACAAGGAACAGTCTTGAATAAAATCCCTGGCCTTGTTCCTGAGGAGGAACCTTCTCTATTGCTTTTATTTGTAACAGCTTTGAGACTTCTATGAGTGCCTCTGCCCTTTGATTTTGTGGCATGTTTGGCATGCCTTGTCCCGTTGGTAAGGTATGGAAGTGGAACCTGTAACCTCTGTCTATTATGTCCAGAATCCAATTGTCCTTTGTTATAATGTGCCAGTTTTTTGAGAATAGAGATAATTTTCCGGCTAGAGGTGCTTCTCTTTGAGCCTTGGTAGGCGGAGTGAAAGGTAAGTCATTGTGATTGTCCCTGTGGTGCAGGTGAACTACCTGTGGCAATTCTCTGATTTTGTGGTTGCCATTGGCGTCCCCTGTAGGAGCCTCGGTATTGCCCTCTACCTCGTGCACGCCTGTTCTTTCCCCTTTGAAACTTGTCAGAGTCTGGAAAGGACCAATTCTTTGAAGGCCAATTCCTGCTGAACCTTGGTGGCTGAACCTGGAGGAAATCCTTTACTGTCTGTACTGATTTTGCCTTCTCCTCAATAGATTTCAACACATCCTGAGCATTAGCACCAAAAAGCTTCTGTTTATCCAGAGGTGCGTCCAGAAGCTTAACTTTAACATGATCCGGCAGTGGCTGTTCTTTCAACCAAGCATGTCTACGGATAACAGCCCCTGTCATAGCTGCCCTACATGAAGCCTCCAATGAATCATAACCACACTGAAGAAAATTACTACTAACCGCTGAGTGTTATGAACCAAATCCTGCAATGCCTTTCTATCTATAGGCTCAGGAGAGGCTAGCTTTTTCTGCAAATCATCCAGTAAATAATCCTGGTACTGAAACATATGAAAAAGGCAGTTAAGTGACCTCATGGCAAGGGTGGAAGAGGTATAAACTTTTTTACCCCATCTCTCCAGGACCTTGCTTCCCTGTCAGCTGGCAGTGGATTCTTGGCTGAGGAGGTAGCCACTCCTTTGGGGCCCTGTGAAATAGTTTCTAGATCCACAGAGTGGGCCTTAAAGAGATGCTTGTGAGTGTCAGGGACCCTGTAATATCTGTCTGGCTTGACAGGAGCAGGAGGGAGAGAATCAGGGGAAGCACTGGAGTCAGAAAATACATCATCCAGGACATCCAAAACTGGAGGGATAGCTAAAGGTCTGTGCTGGGGTAACTTAAGGAAGGTACGTAGCCTTTTCCTAGAATCAGAAAATTCCTGACCCTGCCACTTAAAATGTTCCCTCATTGAGTGGAGGACTTCACTGAAAGAAAAATCCTCTGGAGGAGAGGCAGAGGGAATTGATTCCTCAGCATCAGAATCCTCATAGGCCTGGAAGGATTCTTCTTGGGTATCTGAATGCTCTGAAACCCCAGAGGCTTCATCTGAAGAGAGGTTGTCTGCCTGCTCAATTCTAGGCCTTTTTTCTGCAGGCGGCCGAGAACCTCTGTCTGGGTGCGGCTGAGACCCCCTGATAAGAGAGATTAGATCTGCAGCCAGAGACATGATCTGTCTATCAGAAGGAGCCTGAGAAGTAGGTTTAGAATGGGCCTTGGCCTGGCTGGCGGCCTTGGCACGTGCAAAGGCCTTGATGGACATGGATACAGGAGGCCTAGCTGCCCCACGTGCAGGGGTAACCTTGTCCACGGGAATGGTGTCGGGTAGATCCAGAACTTCGGTTTCCGGAGGAAAATCAACAACCGGCACCAGTGTAGTCTCAGAGACCGAGGAACGTGTTAACGCGGTGTCGTCGGCCTGGAGCGGTTGAATTACTGCTTCCGAAGGGTCCGAAGCACTCGCGGAGGGCTTAGGCGTTGTATCGGTGGAAGACGCGGGCAGAGGATGTCGGTCCCGGTCCTTTCGTTTTTTGGTAGTTTGTGCTGTCGGTTGTTCCGACGTCATGTTGTAAGCGTAGGATTCTCCGAAAAAGTCTTCGGCAAACTCTGCCTGGCGCCTAAGAGTGCGCTTATTAAAGCAAGCACAGGCAGCACAGGCCGAGACGTCGTGGTCTGGGCCCAGGCAAGGGAGGCAGTAAGAATGGAAGTCCTTATGAGGTATTTGTTTACCACAAGACAAACAATTATTAACTTTCTCAATTTGTTCTGACATCGGCTGAGGCAAGAAAAAATGTTCCCCAACGGGGTACTTAGCTGTTAGATGACTTCGGTAACTGAAAACACAGGAGCTGACCGACCGGCACTTGCGAAATGCTTCTGCTTCGGGCACCGCGTGGCAAGAAAGACTGAAGAAGATGGCGTTGGCTGATGCCTTTGTACTCCAGCCGCTCTGACGTCGGGGAGGAGGCGACATCGGCCGACGCCGGACCCAGACTTTGGAATCTGGCCGACCGAAGGGCTGCCTGAGGCAGGACAACCCATATGTCAGGACTGCAGTTGCATTCTTGAAGGACATCCTTGAGTTAGTTCGGGATCCAATTTGGTCAGCGGGGACATTTTGGATTACTTTTTTTCTACCAACTTTTGTACAGCTAATGTTACAATAATCCCTTTGGGTGGAATATCTGGGACCGATTTTTTTTCTAATAGGGGAGAGAAAAAGTGTATGTAATAACCTCTGGATATTATCGTTTGTATTCATTTGCCTTTTGTGATTTCTAGCCAAGCATTTGGGTATAACAACAAGCAACCCCCGACTGCCTCCAGAGATGGACAGACGGGCCTCTTCTCAGGAGTGCTGAAAGGGTTTTCTAAGGAAGGAGTCGTTGTCACCCTAGTTCTGTGGTTCCCCTCTGCCACAAGGTTGGCGTCTTCCGTTGTTACTTCTCACTCTGCCCCTAGGGAAACAACCACCATGTGCATCTGGGAAGGATCTTTGGGACTTACAGAACCACATTTTTCCCTCCTTCTGACCTTTGGGATAAGGTCTAGAGGGGAGGGACAAATGAGTCTTTCCCTCCTGTTCACACCTGGTTAAGATTTCCAACTTTGGGCCTGAACAAAGATGAGCCATTGAAGAGGGCGTTAATAAAGGAAGACTTGAAGGGTTCTGCGAAATCGCTTAAGCGCAACCAGGAATGTCTCAATGAAATTCCTGTACCCGCTGCCCTGCTCACTCCATCGACCATATAAGAAATCAGTCACATGGAGGAGTTTAAGATGGAGAGCTGGGAAGAAACCTTATCTGAAACCCCTGCAGCTACATTAGCTTGAAAGGCATCTCCTAGCTCCTTAAGGAGATACCTCTGTAGTCTAGTGAAATGGGTCAGGTAGTTCAGTGATCCAAGAGTAAATGCCGCTGAAAAAACATATGCTTTCCATATCTGTCCATCGTTCAAGACTCTCTGTTTGGTGGATAAATAGATGACGAAGTCTCTGACAATTCCTTCTTTGTGGCTGCTGCCGCCACCACCACAGCATCTACCGGGACACCTTTGCTAAGGAACTCCTTTTCCAAAGGCGCTGTGATGAACTTATTTGGCCTCCTATGAAGAGGTTCCACTGAATCTGGAGAGCCCCACGCCTTTCGACTAATTACATTCATTAACTGGTCAAAAGGCAGAGACACCTAAGAGGTGGATGTGCGAGACCCAAAAGCCTCCACGTACACTGACTCATCCTCACAAGGGTTGGTGGGCTTCCAGACACTAGTTTGCTTAAGGATCCCCAGGATGTCTGCAAAGGAGACATCTTCAGAGGGTGACCGTGGGGACACTTCTGACTCATCAAGATCTGTGTCTGAGGTGATAGACTCCTCCGGGGAGTCCAGGTGCTTCCTCTTGCACAATCTCTTCCGAGGGACCTCCTCAGAGGGGTACTCTGAAAAGGTTTCAAAGAAACAGTTTCACCTGCTGGGGCCTCCTGCGGCTTAGGGTCTCTCTGCTTGGGATGGAGCGGAGATGGACACTGGCACCTTGGGGGGGAAGAGTACCTGGATCAGATAGCGGAGTGGTCTGAGGTGACAGCACTCTCTCCATCAGCTCAAAAGCCCCCTCACTCAGTTATGAGGAGATCCCCAGCTCCGAAGAACCAGAAGACTGACCCCAAAGCAGAGTGGCTGGCTCTGAAGCCGATGTAGGGGCTGAGCTCAAGTGTGCCGAGGCCTCAAGAGGTAGAATCAGGTCGGACAGCTGTCCGATCCAACTCCCCTTCCCGGACCCAATGGGAGAATGCCAGCTCCTAGATTCCACAAATTCCGATGGAACTGAGGAAATTGCAGTAGTTGTCAGAACAGACAATCTTGTAGCAGGTCCCAGTCCCGATGGTTCCGTTGCGCTCTGTTCCAAGCGCTCCGGCACCACAGGTAGGGTTGGAGGGGGAACTGAGGAAGGGGAAGTGGTCTTTGTCGGCTCCGGATCTCTCTGGGTCCGAGTCGATAAAAATTTTTGCCAGCGCCAGTGCCCATAGGAGTCTCATCACCACCCACTCCACATCATCATCTGATAAGCTTCTAGAGGATCAGGAAGACAAAGTTGGAGATGCTATTTGCAGAAGTGGAGACCTCAAATAAGGAGATACTAATACAGGGGACCATCTCCGAAATTGGAACTCTATCAGCTCCAAAACCACAACTTGAGCCAGAGAGATTTTTCGGAACCAAGAGCCCTTGGTTCCGAGACAGATTCTTTAGCCATTTTTTAAGGTGGCACCAAAGATGAAGCTGAAGATAAAGTCCTTTTTCCCCAAATTCTCTGATCTAGAAGGGGATCTGTCTGCAGATTTAGTGCTCAGAGTCCCTTTTAAAGCCTCTATAAAGGGGGTTTTCAACAGTCCTCTCACAATTAACTTATTTTTTGCTCCATCAAAACCCTAGAGCTAAAAGCGTGACAACAGGAGCAGGAATCTTAAGTGAAGGGCACCCAAACAGTACATGCAACTGGTATGCCAGTCTGTCAGAGACATTTTCTGACTTCACTTGTCGCATTTCTTGAAACCCGAAGGTTTCGACTCTTTAGGGTCCATTGACATTTTTGTAAAACACACACACAACTAATACTAAGAACCAGAAAAAAAAACTCAACAGGACTTTTTTTTTTTTTTTTTTTATATTAGACTAACTAAGCAAAGAGAATGGAGGAGTTCTCCAACTTAAACTACCCCTACTAATGAGACAAAATAGAAAAATAGGGAATTAGGGAATATGGAAAAAGGGGGATGGTCCTCTAAGTTAAATGGGCCACAGAGAGCCCTCTAACTTAAATGAGCTACCCTGTAAGGGGGGATTCACCATGCTCTCTAACTTAAACGAGCCTGTAAGCTGGGCTAGGGTAGGTTCAACAACAACAGGCCTAGCAAAAAGACGACGGCCAACACAAGAACCAGTAAACAGTAGCGGACTAAGCAACCACCAATAAAAATATTTCAAAGATGAACAGCCGTAAACACTAAATATAATTAAATTAGAGCAAAACCACAACAAATATAAGTAAAATTATTTCCACTTAGTAAGGAGCCTGCATGGAAGTCACCCGATCTACTTTAGCGGCAAATGATATCTGGGTAATCTTCCCTGAGCATCATGTGATAGGGTATAGCCACAAGCCGGTGGAAGCTCTTGAGCTTTTGAATAAGGCCACGTCACAACCGATTCTCGGTTCCGTACCCAACCAGCAAAGAATGAAGGCGAGACAGGACAACATAACATCTAGTTATTCGGCATCTATCAATCCCCATGGGTGCCAGTTAACTTAGAGTTCACTAATTTATTCCTTAAATATAGTTTAATACAATGTGTTTTAATTCCTATATATGAATACCTTTAAGTTAATCAGTATTAATACTTAAAAGCACACTGCAATTCCCATTTTAGCATTCCAATACATCACTTCCAGTTCAGAGAGCGAGCTGAAAGTACAGTTTTGTACCTACCATAAATGTAGATGTTCGAGTGTATATACTGCTGCAGTCATCACACTTGGGTTATCCTGTCAGGCGGTCCCGCAGTCGGCCGAATCCCAAAGCCTTGGTCCGGCGTCGGCTGTCGTCGCTTCTTCCCTGACGTCAGTGCGACAGGGGTATAAAAGAGGCAGCCGACGCCATTTTCTTCAGTTTTTCTTGCCCCAGATGTCAGGTGCCCGCAACTAGGAAGGCAAAACAAAAAGCTATGCAAAAATTCCTTAGAAGATAAACAATAGTACTAACTATTAGCAAATACACCATACAGACATGCATCCAATTGACTGATGAACATGGAGCTATAACTAACACCCTGGTATGTAGAGGGGATGGTGGGAGGGTAACCTGGACTGCAGCAGTATATACACTCGAACATCTACATTTATGGTAGGTACAAAACTGTACTATGTTCATCGTGTTATACTGCTGCAGTCATCACACTTGGGTTGAATCCCAAAGCTATGGATGGGTGGCTGGTACTAAACTGGGTTAGGTGAAGCTAGGATGCCCTGCAGCACTGCAGTGGCAAAACCAGCTCTGGATTTTGAGTATAAAGGAAGGTGGTAGTGCTTGGTAAAGGTGTGCACTGAACTCCAAGTAGCTGCCTCCAGAATGTCCTTGGTTGGAAACCCCCTGAGTAAGGCTGCTGAGGTTGCTGTAGCCCTGGTAGAATGGGACCTAATATTAACAGGCACTGCTTTCCCATGGTGCGAGTAGCAAAAGCGGATGCAATGTGCTATCCATGTGGAGATGGTCTGTTTTGAAATGGCCTTTCCTTGTGAACCTGCAGCATAGGATACAAAGAGTTGGTCAGTTTATCTGAAGGTCTTTGTCTTATCTAAATAGTAACGTAGCTGTCTGTGAATGTCCAAAGAGTGAAGGAGTCTTTCTCCTTTATTCTGGGGGTTTGGATAAAAGGTGGGTAAATGAATGGTCTGATTTAAAGCCACACTGGATACTACTTTTGGCATAAAGGTAGGGTTAGTTCGTAAAGAGACCCTGTCCTGATGGAAAATGATGAAAGGTTCCACTGCCATAAGTGCCTGCAGTTCTGAGACCCTGCATGCTGAGGTAATAGTCAGCAACAAAGCTGTTTTCCAAGACAAGTATTGTAGTTCTGCTGAGAATGCTGGTTCGAAAGGAGGCAGTGTTAATTTTTCTAAAACGAAGTTCAAGTCCCAAGCTGGTGTTGGGGGCTTTCTGGGGGGTCTTATATTCTTAGTCCCTCTGAGAAACTGCCATAGTAAAGGGTGTGAGAACATTGGAGGATCCGTACTGTATTGAGCTGAAATGGCTGAAGCATGGACCTTAATGGATGAGAATGAAAGGCCTTGGTGTAGCATCTCAGTTACGTATTGCAGTATTTGAGGAATGTTAGGTATCCAAGGATTTTGGCCTTTAGCCTGGTTCCATGCACAAAATCTTTTCCATTTGTCTGAATAAGGTTTTCTGGTGCTGGGCCTTCTGGCCTCCATAATGACATTCTGGACGTCCTTTGAAAGAAGTGTTGATTGAAAATTCAAGGTATTCTCCATGCAGCTAAATTTAAAGTTCTGAGCTGGCTGTGAAGTATCAGAGAGTTTTTCTGAGTCAGCAGTAGTGAGAATTGAGGCAAGATCCATGGAGGGCTGTGAGTCAAGTTCCTTAGTAATGGGTACCAGTGCTGGCGTGGCCAGTCCGGAGCAATGAGGATCATTTGTGGTGTCTCTGATCTGACTTTCAATAATACCTTGCTCAGTAGAGGTAGTGGTGGGAAGGCATAGACTGCCAATGCTGTCCAACTGAATGATAGGGTGTCCACTTTTCAGGCTAAGGAGTGATAAGTCCTTGTGCAAAACTTCTGTAGTTGGCAATTGTTGGGGGAGGCAAATAGATCTATGTCTGGACATCCCCACCTTTGAGTTATCATTGAAAATACTTGTGGGTGTAGTCTCCACTCGTGAGGATCTGCCATATTTCTGCTTAATTCACCTGCCAATATGTTTTCCTTTCCTGGTAGGAATTGTGCTTGCAGTTGCACTTGGTAAGTCAATGCTGTGTTCCACAAGGTCATTGCCTGTCTGCATAAAGGGTAGGAGTGTGTTCCTCCTTGTTTGTTTATGTATCACATCACTGTGGTGTTGTCTGTCCTTATTAGTAGTTGTCCTGGATGCAAGAGGTCCTTGAAAGCTGTCAGTGCATTTTGCACAGCTAGCATCTCCTTTTGGTTGATGTGAAGATGCATTTGTTTTGCAGACCATTTGCCCTGTATGCACTGTTCTGCCATGTGTGCTCCCCAGGCGTAGTCTGAAGAATCTGTTGTCATAGTTTGGTTTGCTGGAGGTAAGATGAAAGGAAGACCCTTGTTTATTTGACATGCTTGAGCCCACCAAAGGAACTCTTTTTGAAGGCATGGAATGAGAGGTATACTTGATTCGAGGCTGTGCCTGTGTTGAGACCATACACTTTTCAGGTACCATTGTAATTTCCTCATATGCAGCTTTGCATATGGGAGTAGCTAAATGCAGGATGCCATGAACCTCAATGCCTGCAGGATTTTCCTTGCAGTGAGCTGGGTAAAACTTGCCATCTTTTTGAAGTACTGAGTCAATTGTTGTTGTTGTTTGTCTGGCGTGAGAAAAGCCATCTGGGCCATTGTATTTAAGCTGGCACCCAGGAATATTATTTGTTGCGAGGGTATTAGCTTTGACTTCTTTTTGTTTACTGTGTACCCTAGGCAACTGAGCAGCTGTATTACAAATGCCAGATGCTGTAATAGAATGTCCTTGCTGTCCGCTTGAATCAGGCAGTCGTCCAGATATGGGTAAATTTGTATTCCTCGTTGTCTGCAATATGCAATTACTGATGCCAGGCATTTCGTAAATACTCTGGGTGCAGTAGATAAGCCAAAGGGCAATGCAGAGAATTAATGATGCATTGTACCTGCCAAGAATCTGAGGTATCTTCTGCAATCTTGTCTGATAGGGACATGCAAGTATGCCTCTTTGAGGTCCAACGTTACCAGCCAAGACTCCTTGCCCAGCATGGGAAGAAGCTGCTGAAGTGTGAGCATTTTGAATTTGGGTACCTCAGGTATGTGTTTAGAATTGAGAGGTCTAAAATGGGCCTCCAGGCTTTGTCCTTTCTTGGGACTAGAAATAGTCTTGAGTGAAAACCTTGACCTTGCTCATTTGTAGGTACCTTTTGAATTGCTTTCATATCAATGAGAGCTGATATTTGCGCTTGTGCCTCTGCCCATTGGTTTGGAGGCAAATTTGGCATGCCTCTCATCCGTGGTAAAGTGTGGAAATGTATCCTCGGGTAATAATATCCAGAACCCATTTGTCCTTTGTTATAATGCACCAATTTTGTGGAAATAAAGCCAGTTTTCCTCGCAAAGGTGCTGCCAGGGCAATTTTGCTTGGCAGACGAAGAGGGAAGTCATTGTGTTTGTTTCCTGAAGGGTTGAGATCTTTCGTCTCCCCCTCTTTGAGATGTTGTTTGCCATTGTCTAGGCCTGAAAGATCCTTGTGGCTGGCCTCTGCCCCTAGGGCATCTGTACCTACCTCTTTGGGGTCTGTCTGATGCAGGAAAGGACCAGTTTTTTGATGGCCAGTTCCTGCTGAAACGAGGAGGTTGTACCTGTAAAAAATCTTTAACTGTTTGCATAGATTTTGCCTTTTCTTCCATTTTCTTTAAAACTTCCTCTGCTTTGACACCAAATAAAGCATCTTTCTGCAATGAAGCATCCAATAACTTTGCTTTGACATGTTCTGGTAAGGCTTGTTCTTTAAGCCAAGCATGCCTATGAATTACAGACCCTGTGACAGCTGCTCTACATGAAGCTTCCAATGAATCAAAACCACACTAAGGTATGCTTTCCCACCTGTTCTGCTGCATGCAGCAAATCCTGTATCTCTTTGAAATCAGGTTGATCTGTCTGAGGGGTCATTTTCTGTTTTAACTGTGTAAGCAAGTACTGTTGGCATTTTAGCATGTGGAATTGGCAGTTTAAGGCCCTCATGGCCAAAGTAGCAGACGTATACACTTTCTTTCCCCATCTTTCTAATGCTCTGGAATCTCTTTCAGAAGGAAGTGGATTCTTAGCAGTAGACGCCTTAACCCCTTTGGGACCCGTTTCTGGGTCTGCAGTAAGACTTTTATATAGAAACTTATGAGCGTCAGGAACTCGGTAGTATCTGTCTGGTTTAGCTGGTGCTGGAGTTAAAGAATCTGGGTTTAGACTAGATTCGGAGTAAACATCATCCAAAATGTCTAAAACTAGAGGAATTGCTAGGGGTCTATGCTGTGGAAGAAGAAGAAACTCCCAGAGTCTTTTCTTAGAGTCAGAGTAATCTTGGCCTTCCCAGTGGAAGTGTTCCCTCAAGGTGTGTAAAGTTTCCCCAAAAGAGTAGTCTTCAGGGGGGAGACAGAGGGAATGGACTCTTCAGCTTCATAAGGAGGGAAGGAATAATCCTGGTCCTCAGAATTGCCTGAGGAAATGGATGCTTGGTCAGAGGAAGGAAAATCTTCCTCCAGTCTAGGCCTTTTGTCAAGGGGGGGGGGGGTTTAGGATCCCCTGATAAGGGTAATTAAATCTTCAGCCATCTTAAGCATCTGTTTTTTAGCCATAGGGGCTTGTGGGGGAGTGTGTGGACCCGGCTTCCTAACTTTCAAGGGAGCTTTAGCATAAGACTTGGCAGAGATAGTTGTCGATTTGAAGACACCTTCAGAAACCGAAGGCCTATCCAAAATTTCCGGATCACAGTCAGGACTGGCGTCCAAGGGGTGAGGTGGAACCGGTTCCTGAGGCCCAGCTGCATCGGTCTGGGAGGCCATCAGAATTTCTGAATCAGCGGTAGTCAGGGGCTGCGTAGGCGCCTCGCTGAAAACCGGAGAACCTGACTGAGGCCTCGGTAACTGGTCTTGGCCGTTTGTCCTTATCTTTGCATTTTTTAAAAATTGCTGATGTCGGTTGCTCCAACGGCATGCTATAGTTAAGTTTTCTGCCAAAATAATGCTGGGAGAAATCTGCCAGACGCTTAATTGTACGTTTGTTGAACCTAGCACAAAACCGACAACCAGAGACGTCGTGGTCTGGGCCTAGGCAAGGAATACAATGAGAATGAAAATCCTTATGAGGTATTTGCTTCCCACAAGAAATGCAATTATTAACTTTGTCTGACATCGGTCTGAGGCAAGAAAAGTTTCCCCAACGAGGTACTTAGCTTTAGAGAAGACTTCGGGCTGAAATTAGATTCGAAAATCTCAGGAGCTGGCCGACCGGCACTTGCGAACTGCTTCTGCTTCGGGCACCACGTGGCAAGAAAGACTGAAGAAAATGGCGTCGGCTGCCTCTTTTATACCCCTGTCACACTGACATCAGGGAAGGAGCGACGACAGCCGACGCCGGACCAAGGCTTTGGGATTCGGCCGACTGCGGGACCGCCTGATGACAGGATAACCCAAGTGTGATGACTGCAGCAGTATAACACGATGAACATCAGTCAGCTTTCACTTGAAGGAAGAAGGTAAGAACAACTCATAGAACCTTATAAAGCCTCACAAAAGTGCTCACACCACAATATAGCTTCTTTTAAAGCTAAAATAATGTTAAAGGTGCAAACACAGTTTGTTTAGTTCTACTTTCATGCACAGAAATGCTTGCGGCATTCATGAGTGAATTCAAACACTTAAACACTAAATATTAGCCCTTCAAAGTATTCTAATCAAGAAAAAAAACATGAAACACTTTAAACTTTCAAATACTTCCCCAAATACAGACATCTTTTCATAAACTTTGCATGTACAGATAAACTTGCGACAATCATGAGTGTTCATTTTTAACCTTCATTTTAAAACAAAGGCTTAACAAATTACTTTAAGCAGTAAACAACAACTAAATATAAGACGACAGTAACAAAGCATAGAGATAAAACAATGATTCCAACATTTCAAATGCAGATGTTTTCATGTATTTTATATGGAGCTTTCTATCAATCTTTAAAGGAGACCTAACAATACAACTTGTGCTGAAAGAATGCCAGTAATGTGTGATAAGAATTCAGCCTGTATAGGTGTCAATGATGTGCTAATTGTTTAGTGACATTCCAATATTTCCTTTGGTATATGTAAAGCAGCCACTTATGTGAATTAGAATGCTGCTTAGCACACTTTTTTTGCTGTAATTTTATATTCCAAGTACTGTGTTTAGTAGCACAGCCCAAAAACCATGCTAAGTACAGTTGTGTACACTTACCATAAATGTAGATATTGAGTGTATGCACTGTTGCAGTCATTACATTTGGGTTATCTGCTTGCAGTAGCCCTCAGTCGGCCTGATTAACAAAGTCTTGGGTCCTGTGTCGGATGCTGTCCCTTCTTCCATGATGTCAGATCGTCAGGGGTATAAAACATGCAGCCAACGCCATTACATCAGTTTTTCTTGCCCCAGATGTCAGGTGCCCCCCTAATGGGAAGCAATTAAATCTATAATTACAAGGATATACCTCCAACAAAAAAACAAATATAGCAAAAAGCTTTTTGAGCACAGTAAGGGAGAGTAGAGGTATAGCCAAAAGAAGAAAGGGGGCTGGAGGGAGGGTAACCAGGATGGCAACAGTGAATACACTTGAACATCTACATTTATGATGTGTACACATTTGTACTATGTTCTTCGGGTTTCACTGTTGCAGTCATTACATTTGGGTAGAGTCCCAACGCTAAGGTTGGGAGGAGGAATTTAAATAGAATTAGAACCAGCTATAAGACCCTGCAAGACTGCAGTGGCAAAGCCAGCTCTGGATTTAGAGAAAATTGGCAAATGATAATGCTTGGTGAAAGTATGTACAGGACTCCAGGTAGTAGCTTCTAGGATGTCCCTGGTAGGAACGCCCCTGAGAAAGGCTGTGGAGGTAGATGCAGCCCTGGTTGAATGGGTTCTGATGCCCTGCGGGATCGGTTTTCCACGGTGCTTATAGCAGAAATAAATGCAGTGGCCTATCCATTTTGAAATGGGTTGCTTTGAAATAGCTTTCCCCTCTGTCCCTGCAGCAAATGCCACCAGCAGTTGTTCAGATTTCTTTTGAGGTTTAGTCAGAGGTTTAGTCCTGTCCAAGTAAAACCTAAGTTGTCTGTGCATATCTAAGGAGTACAGTATCCGTTCCCCTTTGTTCTGTGGGTTAGGAAAGAAGATAGGCAAATGAATGGACTGATAAAGAGCCACACTGGATACCACCTTGGGCATGAAGGAGGGATTAGTTCTGAGGGATACCCTGTTCACATGAAAGATGATGAAAGGCTTCACTGCCATAAGGGCCTGTAATTCAGATACCCTTCTTGCTGAAGTGATTGCTAAAAGGAAGGCTGTTTTCCAGGAAAGGCATTTTAAATCTGCAGTAGCAGCTGGCTCGAAAGGAGGAAGAGTGAGTTTTTCCAAGACAAAGCTAAGGTCCCAGGCTGGAGATGGAGCTCTCCTGGGTGGCCTTAAATTTTTGGCCCCTCTGAGGAACTGCTTGAGCAGTGGGCGAGAGAAGAGGGGAGGCTCTGTGCTGTAATGAGCTGAAAAGGCTGAGGCGTGAATTTTGATGGAGGAAAAGGACAAGCCCTTATGAAGCATCTCAGTCAAGTACTGTATAATCTGAGGTAAATTGGGCACTGCTGCGCTCATCCCATGAGATTGATTCCAGGCACAAAATCTTTTCCATTTTGCAGCATAAGATTTTCTAGTACTAGGCCTCCTTGCCTCTAAAATGATATTTACCACTGATTTACTGAGAGGTGGTAAAGGAGAGATTAGGTAATTAGCCAGGCTGCTAGGTTCAGGGTTTGCAGATGAGGAAGCAGAATCTGGTTCTCCTGCTGAGACAACAGAGAAAGGAGACAGAGGCAGGTGCCATGGGGCCAAGCGTGACACACTGCGCAAGAGGGGGTATCAGTGTTGGTGTGGCCAGTCTGGTGCAATTAAAATCATCCTTGGCTTGTCCTGTTTGATTTTTTAGTAGTACCTTGGGGAGAAGAGGAGGAAAGGCATAAACAGCTGAAGGATAGAGCATCCACTTTCCAAGCTAGCTTGTGGGAAATCCTTGTGCAAAATTTGTCCAATTGATGGTTCTGATGGGAGCAAACAGGTCTATATCTCTGCTCCCCCACTTGCTTGTCAGCATGGTGAAAATCCATGGTTCCAGTTTCCACTCATGTGGGTCCATGACGTTTCTGCTTAGTCAGTCTGCCAGTGTATTTAATTTTCTTGGCAGGAATTGAGCTTGTAGATTCACTTGGTAGCTCAAGGCTGTGTTCCACAATGCCATGGCTAGTCTGCAGAGGTGGTAAGAATGTGCACCCACCTGCTTGTTTATGTACCACATGACAGTGGTGTTGCTCGTCTTTACCATTAGTTGTCCTGGAAGAATGTGGTCCTTGAAGGCTGTCAGAGCATTCTGTACAGCTAACATTTCCTTTTGATTTATGTGCAGGTGCATTTGACTTGGGTTCCATTTGCCCTGAATGCACTTCCCTGCCAGGTGAGCCCCCCCCATGCATAGTCTGATGCATCTGTTGTTAAAGTTTGGGCGGCAGGGGGTAGTGTGAATGGTAGTACTCTGTTTTGATGGCAGGCCTCTGCCCACCAAAGGAACTCTAGCCGTAGGCAATGTATGACAGGAATCCTTGCTTCTAGATCCTGTGAATGTTGACACCATAAGCTTTTGAGATACCATTGTAGTTTCCTCATATGCAGCATTGCATATGGAATTAGAAGAATGCAGGAGGCCATGAACCCCAAGGCTTGCAGTATTTGCCTTGCAGATAGCTGGGTTTTTGTGGTCACTTGTTTGAAGTAGGTTGTCAAATGAATCCATTTCTCTGGAGTGAGGAAAGCCATCTGGGAAGTTGTATTCAAGCTTGCTCCCAGGAATATAATTTGACAGGGTTCCAGATGCGATTTATTTTCGTTTATGGTGTACCCCAGACAAGTCAGCACCCTTTGAACAAAGGCCAGATGATTCAAAAGTATGTCCTGGCTTTCTGCCTGAATTAGACAACTGTCCAGGTATGGGTATATTTGAATATTTCTTTGCCTGCAAAATGCAATGACTGGAGCTAGGCACTTTGTGAATACCCTGGGCGCAGTAGATAAGCCAAAGGGCAGTGCAGAGAACTGATAGTGCATGTAGCCTGCTCTGAAGCACAGGTATCTTCTGCAAGACTCCCTGATAGGGATGTGCAGGTATGCTTGTTTTAAATCTAGTGCTGCCAACCATGCATTTTTGCCTAGCATAGGAAGTAGCTGGTGAAGAGTCAACGTTTTGAATTTTGGAATCACCAGAAAGGTGTTTAGAGTAGAAAGGTCCAAGATAGGATGCCATCTATTGCCTTTTCTGGGTACCAGGAAAAGTCTCGAATAGAAACCTTGTCCCTTTTCCTCTTCTGGTACCAACTGAATAGCCCCCCATGCTTAAGAGAGAGCGAACTTGATTTTGGGCCTCTGCCCACTGATCTGGGGGTAGATCTGGTCACCCGCTTGGTGTTGTTAATGTGTGGAAGTGAAATCTGTATCCTTAGGACACTATATTTAAAACCCATTTGTCCTGGGTAATGAGTTCCCAGTTTTTGGCCTGCAGACCAATCTTTCCGCCTAAAGGAGCATTCTGTTGGGAAGTGCTTGTAAGTTTTAAAAACAAGTCATTGAGACAGTTTTCCATGGGGGTCTTACTACTCCCAGATTTGGGTGCAGAAATCCCCCACTGCTTAGTCTTGTGTGTCCCCTGGGACTGAAATCTGGGGTTTCTGCTGTGTCTGGGTTTGGCTTGAGAAGACCTGGAAGGGGCTGGAAAGGACCAATTCTTAGAGGGCCAATGCCTACTAAATCTAGGAGGCTGAACTTGCAAGAAATCTTTAACAGTTTGCATAGATTTAGCTTCATCTTCCATCTTTTTAAGAACTTCTGCAGCTTTGTTGCCAAACAGGCGGTCCTGATTTAAGGGAGCATCCAACAGTTTAGCTTTAACATGATCAGGCAAAGATAGATCCTTAACTCTTAAACGAAAGACAAAAACTGTTTAAAGGTGAAAGAACACTAAGAGCCGGCTAAAAACTTGAAATAGCGTTTATTGTTGTGAGCGCTTTCGGCAAGGGCTTTGCCTCACCTTCCTCAGACAAAAACTAGAAGCATCAATTAATCTGCCTTTTAAAACCACTGAATAAACTTGTTAATCAATTAACATTAAATAGAATAATTATTAACCATTCAAGACAGCAAGTGGAACTTCTTAAAACGTTAAACTTTAAATGCTTTGAAATACTCAAAAGCCAAAAGTACAGAATTGCCACACAAATACAATACACAAATATTAAAAAAATATATGTATATATAATAAACATAAAAAATCATTAAAACAAAATTAGAATAAAATAAACTAAACTAAAATGCCTGTTGGAAATCACAAGATGTTACACAACATGATACCTCTACAACATGATACCTACAATCAATTGACCAAAGGTACAAGTATCTAGTAACCACCATTAACCTATTACAGTAAAAAATACCCACATTAACAAACCTAGGGTAAATTGATGTATAAATTAACTATATTTTCAAACACTGGTCAAATGAGCTAGCTATAATATATGATGTTTTTTTTTTTAAATGTTATTGTATCTATGTATGTATAAAAACTACCACATGTAAATTAATGAATGAAAATGAAAGAAATTGTAAATATTTAATAAATACAAGTGTATACCAATTATATGCACACTAAATAAGTGTCTAAAAAATATATATATAAGAAGTATACAAACATATAAATACATTTCATTCATTCAATTACCTTTTAAGGGCAAGCAACCGTAAAAACATTTTATAGAAATATTTTCATTCAACCCTGGGAATATGTGTGCCCTTGTCCTAATCTGCCAGATCAATTCATCTATTTCTAAAAGAATTTGCCAGGGTCCTCCTCTGATGTTATTGGGCCTATATGTTGTAATATGGCAAATTTGAAACTGTGGCCAGGATATTCTATACAATGTTTAGCCAATGCATTGTTAATATCTTTTCTACCTATAGCGTAACAATGCTCGTAAACACGCTGTCTAAACTTCCTGTCAGTTTTTCCAATACAGAAACCATTGCATTGGTTACATAAAGCTACATGTGACACTTAGTGTCACAATTGAATCTAAAATTAACTTTGCATGTTTTATCATTAATACAAAGCTGATTACTGGCCATGATGTGTTTACATTGTGAACAAGCTCCTCATTTAAACATACCAGTGGGCCTGTTCAACTGTGGTTTCCTTTGGTTCTCTAGGATGGCCTTAAGGTTAATGCCCCTCCTATATGTGATCTTGGGCCTTGTACCTAAAGATTTTGACAGGGTTTCATCACCATTAATGATATCCCAGTTTTTATTAAAAATATCCCTAATCAAATGATAATCAAGAGAAAAGGTACATAAGAACACCTAAACCTTTTTTGTTATTGCCTTTGGTGGGACAGGTAATGTTTAAAGAAAATATTAAATACTTAGGTATTGGGTTTTCTACAGATAATAAAGTCTTCTACAGTAATAACATTAAAACAATCTGGGATCAAATAAGATCTGATTTTGGGAGGTGGAAGAATTTACGACTGCCCTATTAGCAAAAGTTTCAATTATTAAAATGAATGTATTACCACGGTTACTATATATTTTTAGGTCTGCCCAATTAATAATTCTGAAGACATTTTTTAAACAAATTCATAACGAATTGGCTAAATTCATCTGGGAACCAAAAAAAACCCAGGATATTTTATGATAAATTAATGACCCCAAAAAGAGAGAAGGACTGGAGCTACCTAATTTTGAAATGTATTATTTAATTGTGAACTCTAATAGAATTCTAAGAATTGCTAACTATGATATAACTAGTACTAAGTAGACACCAACTTGGGTTGTCCTGAATTATAAATATATTTTAAAGTTGAATATTAATCCTAAAGCAATACCCTTTTTTAGGTAAAGATACCTTGAAATTATATGGGATTATTGAACACATTAAAACATATATATTATCTTTACAAAACTTATTTCAATCATTAGATCTGGTTCAACATATGATGGTTTTTCAACCCTTTCACAGGAATCCTAACTTCAGATTGAATAATCAATTAATTGATCTTAAAAAGTTTCCATTAATAGTCAATTTAACTCTGACTGATACATATATATATAAATATCTTGAATGTTCGGGCCAACCAAATAAGACAAGAATTTAACCTACCTAAAAACTATCTTGTTATTTTGATACAAATTAGAGAACTTGCTATAAGTTACTTTAAAAATTTCAAACCTGAAGATGAGATTATAAACAAATGCTCAGATTTGTGGCAAGCTCTTCAACAAGATATTAAACATATAACAACAACAAATAAATTAATTAAAGAACTTAAATTTCAAGATAAAAGTTTGTTGTCGAACTATTGGGAAGAGAAAATCCTATTGACAGACAAAAGTAACATGTTAAAAGCAATTGACTTGACTATCAAATCTACTTCTCTTCAAAAATTGATATATACCCAGATGACGGTATGGAATAATGCATATTATACACGTCTTGCCCTGCATAAATTTAATTTCAAAAACTCTCCAACCTGTCCATATTGTAAAAATCAACCGGCTGATCTTCTTCATACGTTCTGGAGCTGTAAATGCATATACAAACTTTGGAATTCCCTTAAGATTCAACTTCAGAAGATGGGTTACCAAAGTACAACGTTGTCATGGAAATTCATGATTTTGCATATTACCCCGAAAGAGCTCCCTAGATCACAAAGTATTATATGTATTAATATTTTTTTATTAATGAAGCTCTATATAGCCACTAATTGGTTAGACTCATCTAAAACATCATGGGAAAACTTTAGAGTTTTGGCAACAAGGCATATATTAGCTCATAAATTACTTTTAAATCCGCATAATAAAAATATTAATAATCCAAAAATTTGGGAACAAATATTTAATATTATACTAGCATAATACTTTTAATTTGAAGGCATTAAGAATTATTTATACACTTGAAGAGAATTTTGCAATCAAACTGTTTATTACTTGAAATGTTCTTAACTATTCTTATGTTTTTCTTGTATAGTTAGTGCTTTACATGGAAGCATTCTTGTAATATTGTATATATGTTTGGTGTGGTTGTTAGTGATATTGGTTAGTAGTTCCTTTTCAAATTTTGTTTTAGTTTTTAATTGTGTATGGAAAATAATATAACAATAAAGATTTATTATGGAAAAAAAAAGAGAAAAGGTACATAAAAAACTAATCTGATGTACTCTCGAAGTATTACTATTGTGTTGTACTTCCGTCGTTAGATAAACCCTCCTGGTTGAGTGCACACACTATGGAAGTCCTTCCTAATCCTGTCAATAAAGGTTTAAAATATCCTACACTTCTTTTAAAAACCACTTCCTTTTTGATGTTGATGACCATATGTCCAGGATACCCTCTATTCATAAACATGTTTTGAAGTTGTTCACATTCAGACTCGAAATCAAAGTTGTCAGAAATCATCCTAGCAGCCCTAACCATTTGGCCTTTAACAACGGCCTTTTTCTGATGATATGGGTGGTTGCTAAAAAAGTGTAAGAATGCATTAGAATAGGTCAGTTTCCTGTATATTACACTTTTATATCTACCATTTACCTTATCACTGATCAACAAAATGTCAAGGTAATTTATTGAACTCTCACCTATGACATAAGTAAACTCCAAAAAGTTAATGGTTTGTGTAATGTTGTTAATAAAGGTAGGTATTAGAGCCATGTCACCTTCCCAAATACAAAACATGTCATCCTGGTTCCTAGGGTACCGGGAGACATTGTCTCTAAACAGGGTATTGGTAAACAAAAAATTATTCTCCCAATATGCCATGACAGTGTTGACAAAACTTCCGCCGCAGGGCGAACCCATAGCGACACCAGTTTTTTGCAAATAGTATTGCCCCCCAAAGACCATGAGATTGAATGTTTCAATTAGATGAATGATGTTATCATCTAAGTTCTTGGAATATAAAAAATCCCTTATCCACTCTAGACCAATCTTTTGTGGAATTACAGTATAAAGGTATTTAATATCTATTGTCAAAAAGCAAACATTCTGTTTGTATTCCAAGTCATTAATATTTTTCAAAAACCCCCATGAGTCTTTCCAAATTTAGGGCTCGCTCTCAACAAGTGGTTTTAAAAGGCTGTCAATATATTTGGCACAACCATATGTGATAGACCCCCGACCATCAACAATGGGTCTAAAAGGTAAGTTGTTGATGGCTTTGTGTATCTTGGGGGTACCAAATAGGGCTGGTGTTATAGGGCGCTATCACTGATAAATACTGGTGGAGGTCCATATCTGTAAACCCTTCCAGAAATAAATCACCTAGGATAGACCTAATCTTTTTATATGCTTGATTAACTTCATTCAGGGTAACTTGAGTGTAAAACCATTGTGTTAAGATGTTTGAACATACTTTCAACATATGTACAATGGTCCATAAACACCAGGCCCCCACCCTTGTCAGGCTTCATGACCCTTATATTACAACCCTTCAACAAGTTTAGAAAGTCATACTCAAAAGGGCTAATGTTGTTAGTAATGTTGTCCCTCCGACAGTTCTTCTTGTTGTTAATGGCCCTAATGTCCATTTCACACATTTTTTCAAAAAGGTATAAACTTGGATGTAAAGGAGGGTTAAACAAGCTTGAGACTCTTATGGAATTTACCATACTAGAACTCTCACCCAAGAGCAGGTTGAGGTTCAACTTGCGAACAAAAAGTTTCAAATCAATCACGGTCTTAACTAAATCCATGTGTTTTCCTGGAATGAAAGTTAACCCTTTAGATAAAAAAATCAACCATTTCCTGGGGGACATCTAAAATGGTATAGTTGTAGATCTTGAAATCACCCCCCAAACTTGTAGGTATACGGGGTACAGAACCAAAATTAATATTAAGGGCTATCTCCTCCTCTGCCTCCTTTTGTTTCTTGTTTGAGATGGATTCCGATTGGTTTGTCGATTAGTTTGCTGAGCATTGGAGTTTAAACGAAAACCCTGCTGATCTGATCAGTCATTCCTATTGGCGTTGTTGTTAAAACGCCTGTTTTGGTTATTATTACTATTATTTGTTTTCTCTATTGTTACTATTATTATTGTTATTGATGAGTCTCTCACTTCGCCTTAAGGGTTGAACATCCTCATTTTCATTAGGAGAGATACTATGAGAAGGAACCTGGATTGCCTCTCTCCCATTATCATTGTTATTGTTATTATAAGTCACTGTATTATCCATTGAGGCAGTAGATACAATAAGCGGAGGTTTAGGGTAAGCCCTGTTGTTAGAATAATCATTCAAATCTCGAGCTATTTTTCTCTTTTTAGTGACAAGCAATTTGTCCATTGTTGCCTCGATGCTTGAAAAAACCCTACAATATTCATATTTATATCTAAGAAAGTCTTTATGAATTTTGATAACATGTTCGAGGCTCTCCAGTTCAGATTTCAAATTACTAATGTCAGTATTATAAAAGTTAATGAGGGACTTTAAAAATTCAAGCCCCTGCCGATCAAAAATTCAATCAACTCATGGTGAAATGTAGAGTTCTCTACCAAACCCGCTGGATAGCGCCATTGGCGCAATCCTTTTGGTATGATTTTTTTCTCTATGCATTCCTCCAGATAAGCGACCTCAAGTTGCAGCTTTCTACACTTGTATAGCTTAAGGTCGAATTCGTTAATACTGTTAGATAAAGTGCTGCCAGCTTGCTCGTTGTTGCTATCAATTTGTGCGTTGTTGTCATTCATTATACCAAAAAAGTTTTTCTTACTAAGAAAAGATGCCATAGAAGGTACCAACCCTTTCTGGCTAGACGCACCATTGTCAGAAAACGGGACCGCTTAATCAGCATCCACTTCTATGTTATTGGCAACTACTGAATTAGAGTTATTAATAAAATTGTTATTACCAGTTCGTGTGGTGTTATCAGGACTAGTACCCACTTCCCTGGGTCTAGCGTGATTCAGACTAGTACCAATAACTTCTCCAAATCTGGAATTACTCGAACTGCTACTGTTCACTTCCCCAGGTCTGTTTGGTGGAACGTTAGGTTCATGCATCCTGTTGAAGCCGGAAACTTCAACCTTTTGAGTTAAAGAATCCACCCGCCCTAAAAGAACTTGCACAAGGGCAGTAAGATTTTCAATGGCATTATCTTGACTCTCAATAGGGATCGCTTCTTGCAAAAACAAGTTTGGTGAAGCCACTCCGGTTCCATTCGCCAAAAAACAAACAAATCCACCACTCAAACAACGAAAGACAAAAACTGTTTAAAGGTGAAAGAACACTATAAGAGCTGGCTAAAAACTTGAAATAGCGTTTATTGTTGTGAGCGCTTTCGGCAAGGGCTTTGCCTCACCTTCCTCAGACAAAAACTAGAACCATCAATTAATCTGCCTTTTAAAACCACTGAATAAACTTGTTAATTAATTAACATTAAATAGAATAATTATTAACCATTCAAGACAGCAAGTGGAACTTCTTAAAACGTTAAACTTTAAATGCTTTGAAATACTCGAGAGCCAAAAGTACAGAATTGCCACACAAATACAATAAACAAATATTAAAAAATATATGTATATATGATAAACATAAAAAATCATTAAAACAAAATTAGAATAAAATAAACTAAACTAAAATGCCTATTGGAAATCACAAGATGTTACATAACAGGATAACTACAATCAATCGACCAAAGGTACATGTATCTAGTAACCACCATTAACCTATTATAGTCAAAAATACCCACATTAACAAACTTAGGGTAAATTGATGTATAAATTAACTATATTTTCAAACAGCGCTCACAACAATAAACGCTATTTCAAGTTTTTAGCCGGCTCTTATAGTGTTCTTTCGCCTTTAAACAGTTTTTGTTTTTAAGGATAGCTCCTTAAGCCAAGCATGCCTTCTAAGCCTTCTAAGCACAGACCCAGTAACAGCAGCCAGACCAATCGTCAAGGTTCCTTTTGAAGAGGGCCAAGGAGGCGTTCTGCTTGACATGTATGGGAAGCCTATTCCAGAGTATGGGGAGTCTCTGGGTCAGGATCCTATTCCTCCAGCATGTTTTGCTCATTCTGATGACAAGGTTTAGATCCCTGGAGTGTGTGGCTCTGAGGGATTGGGAGTTCTTTAATTGGAGCATGTCCAACAGCTCAGGGTTTGACATGGCCTTGTATGTTAAGCTGAGATAGTCTCTGAGTAGACGATATGCCAAAGAGTATAGCTGGAGTTTTTTTAGACGGTCAGCATAGGGCATCTGCTTTAGGCCTGTGATTCTTTTAGTGAGGTATTTCTGAGGCCTTTCCAGCTGTTGCAGATGTCTTGTGAGGTACATATCAAACAGGGTGTTGTACTTTACAATGGGTCTAATGAGGGATGAGTACAGTGGGACAATGACCTCCTTTTTTCTGGATGAAAAGCCCTTAGTGATGAGGTAGGTGTGCCACATAGAAGGATTTCCTGACTGTTGTGGCAATGTGGTTATCGAAGGTGAGACCACTGTCCACCTGTGTTCCTAAGTTTCTCATCACACTTTCGGTGTTTAGTGTACTGCCACCTATGTGGTAATTCATGGGTAGATGTTTTTTCCCAAAGAAGATAATACATTTCTTGGCATTAAGCTTGAGCCCATGGTTCTGGTGCAAAGCATCTGCTTCTGTAAAGCCCTTTTGTAGAATATCCACATCATTTGGGGATTCAATAATGGCTCCCAGTCTGCAGTCATCTGTGAACTTTGTTAGCCAGAGTCCCTTACTGTTGGCCTGTACTTCAGAGAAGACGCATTATGTTTGGGTCTACTCTGATTTATCAAAGTTTCAAAACTTCGAAATTTATATGGCCAAGAACGTACGATTGAACTTTTGGAACTTTGATCATTTTGAACTGAGGTCGCACTTCACTGTAGTGTGATGCCGGAGTTGGTATATTTAATTATCAGGGGGTGTGTGGGGTGCAGGGGGCTTGGCCTCCCTCTGCAAAAACAAAGAAAACATTTTTTATTTCAGTTTTAATTTTTTTTATTTTACTTTCGAAGTTTCAAAACTTTGATCATATGGTCTTGGCCGTATGGATTTCGAAGTTTTGAAACTTCGATAAATTAAAGTAGACCCATATATATCTTAAAAGATAATTTGAAACAAAGAATAAAAATGAGGCATCTTGCAGAAAGTGGTATTATATGATCCTTACTATTCATACACTTCTTTATATTGCAGAAGAAATATTACAAAGGGAATTAATTTTTTCATTTAACTTTGTTTTTTTACGTTTTTTGTCTTTAACTGACCATTCATTCCATGTTGCTTTTGTTTGAGAGATGTGGACAAGCTCCAGTCCATTTCTTCTACCTTTTCCCTAGAATTTTATTCCTCTGCATAAACTCCAGAGCATCTTCCAAAGAGTTAAAAGTCCTTTGACCTTCTGAAAGATGGATCTTTATTTTTGCTGGAAACAAATTTTGTGCTTTAATACCGCCAAATTCTTTACAAAAGGTACATATGCTTTTCCTTTTTGACAAAACTCAAGCTGAATAATCATTGTCAAATCCTATAATGTTTGCTTTTATTTTAAATGGATAACTAGACCATGCTGTTTTTAAAACATGATCATTATCTTTATCAGGAAAAGAACTGGAAAGTAACTTCCTATGATCCTTCCTATGACCCTATGATCACTGAGCTTGATGTAGGTGGATTTTTCTTTACTGATGTGTTGGAAGGTCATCTGTGTGCTCTCTTAATACTGAAGGAAAGAGCTTCAGGCAGGTCCAATGTCTTTAGCAGCCAGGTATTTAAAAAAATTATACTGTCGACGTTCCTCTTTCGTAGGGGATGCAATAAATTCTAATATTGTTCCTTCTAGATCTGTTTTCTAGATGATGATCTTTTACCAAAATAAGTTATTAATTTCAGGAGAAATTCAGTATCTGTTTTTTTCTGGACTACCTGGAAATCAAACTGATTCTCTGGTAGTCAGGAAAACAAAACACTGTACAAACTCTGGTACTCTGTTTTAAAAAAGGATACAGACTATCGGAGTTTGTTAAACTGGCTGATTTAACATGATTTTTTTATATACAGAAAAGCATAGTAAATTGGCTGAAAGCAGGCATCAAGAACGGAAAAAGAGGCGTTCCCTCCACTGATGTCATTGTGACAACATAAAATGGGTGGGATGTGGGCAGAAGGGGCGGGGATGGGCAGGGTTATGGGCAATGCAAGGGGTGTGGCCTTACTTCAGTTTTAGTCACAACGAAAGGTGGCAACTCTAAACATTCTTCCATTTAAATCAGTCATTTTTTCATAGTTATAGGGTGGATAAAAACATTGGATGAACAAATATCATAACAGCAAGAGCAGTTAAAACATGAGAATGTACCTTTCCTATTAGAAGTAGAAGACATTTTCTTATTCAAGGAAAAGTCCTTGTACACAAACATTGCTTAAGATTGCTACAATTCTTACATGTAAAGATGTTAGTAAAATCATTAGCAAAGAAAATATTAATATTTATGAATTGCAAATTAATGATGATGTAAGAATAGATATTTTCATTTTTCTATCAGTACCCAGGTCCTACCATCCCAGTTATGGACTGCCTAAAATACACAAATCTTTATGTAAACCCCCTATGAGACAGTACAGTTGTGTACACTTACCATAAATGTAGATGTTCGAGTGTATTCACTGTTGCAGTCATTACATTTGGGTAATCTGCTGGCAGTTTGCCCTCAGTCGGCCTGAATTCCAAAGTCTTGCGTCCTGCGTCGGTTGCTGTCTTCTCTTCCATGATGTCAGGTCGTCAGGGGTATAAAACATGCAGCAGACGCCATTTTCTTTAGTTTTTCTTGCCCCCAATGTTAGGTGCCTCCAAAAAGGTAGCACTATTATCTATACACACACACACACACACACACACACACACACACACACACATATATATATATATATATATATATATATATATATATATATATATATCTCAATACACCACATAGGTTGTAGAAGATAGTGAAGGAAAGATAAACTTCAGAATGACAGGGGGATGGCGGGAGGGTAACCTGGACTGCAACAGTGAATACACTTGAACATCTACATTTCCGGTAAGTGTACACAAAGTACAGTTTTGTACCTACCATAAATGTAGATGTTCGAGTGCTAATACAGCTGCAGTCATAACAGATAGGTTCTCCTGCCGTCAGGCGGGTCCTCGGTTGGCCGAATTCCAAAGTCTAGGTCCGGCGACGGTTGTTGTCGCTTCTTCCCTGATGTCAGTGTGACAGGGGTATAAAAGAACCAGCAGACGCCATTTTCTTCAGTTTCTTGCCCCAGATGTCAGGTGCCCCCAGAAAGAAGGCAAAACATAAATTTATGTAGTAAAGCAAATGCAATATAATCACAAAAAACAGTAGTTGCAAGCAAATACACCATAAAAGAATACCCCAATGAGGTTGTATGAGGAGGTGTTAGCCATAAGGCCTGTCCCAAGAGAGGAAGGAGGGAGGGAAACCTGGACTGCAGCTGTATTAGCACTCGAACATCTACATTTATGGTAGGTAAAAAACTGTACTATGTTCATCGTGCATACAGCTGCAGTCATAACAGATGGGTAGAATCCCAAAGCTAATAATGGGTGGTAGGCACCAAGTGGAACTAGGTGGAGCCAGGATGCCCTGCAAGACTGCAGTGGCAAAGCCCGCTCTAGTTTTGGAGTATAATGGTAGGTGATAGTGCTTGGAGAAAGTATGTACAGAACTCCAAGTGGCTGCTTCCAAAATATCTTTGGTAGGAACCCCCCTGAGGAAAGCTGCAGAGGTAGCTGTGGCCCTTGTGGAGTGAGATCTGATGCCTGTAGGTACAGTTTTACCATGAAAAGAGTAACAAAAGCGTATGCAGTGGGCTATATATTTTGAGATTGTCTGTTTGGAAATAGGCTTCCCTTGAGCACCTGTAGCATAGGACACACAGAGTTGCTCTGATTTTCCGAAATGCTTTGTTCTGTCCAAATAATAACGGAGCTGTCTGTGAATGTCCAAGGAATGTATTAGCCTCTCCCCTTTGTTTTGTGGATTAGGGTAAAACGTAGGTAAGTGGATAGCCTGATTCAAGGCTACCCTGGATACTACCTTTGTCATAAATGAAGGATTGGTTCATAAGGAAACTCTGTCCTGATGGAAAATGATGAAAGGCTGCACAGCCATGAGGGCTTGTAGTTCCGAAACCCTGCGTGCTGAGGTGATAGCTAGAAGGAAGGCTGTTTTCCATGACAAATATTGCAGATCTGTTGAAGCAGCTGGCTCAAAAGGAGGCAGGGTTAGTTTTTCTAGAATGAAATTGAGGTCCCAAGCCGGTACTGGTTGCTTCCTTGGGGTTTTATATTCTTAGCCCCTCTGAGGAACTGTCTTAAGAGAGGGTGCGAGCATAAAGGAGGATCAGTGTTGTACTCTGCAGAAATGGCTGAGGCATGGATTTTGATGGAGGAGAATTAAAGTCCACTACTTAGCAGCTCGGCTAGGTACTGTAGTATTTGAGGTAAATTCAGTATTCCAGGATACTGACCCTTTTTCTGATTCCAGACACAAAACCGTTTCCATTTTGCGGTGTAGGCTTTTCTAGTAGAAGGCCTTCTGGCCTCCAAAATGACATCCTGCACCTCCTTGGAGAGTAGGGTCTGTTGTGAATTTAAGGAATCCTCCATGCGGCTAGATTGAGTGTTTTCAGCTGACTGTGAAGAGTTTTGAAGTTGTGCTGAGTCAGTAGAAGAGGCATTAGAGGCAGGATCCATGGTGGGGAATGCGTCAGGCTCCTCAGGAGTGGGTACCAGTGTTGTATTGGCCAGTCTGGAGCAATGAGAATCATCTTTGGTCTGTCTGCTCTGGCTTTTAATAGAACTTTGGCCAGCAGTGGAAGAGGTGGAAAGGCATAAACCGTCATTGTTGTCCAACTGAAAGAGTGCGTCCACTTTCCAGGCCTGTGGATGAAAGGTCCTTGAGCAGAATTTTGTCAATTGGTAATTTCTGTGGGTGGCAGAGAGATCTATGTCTGGCCTTCCCCATGCTTGAATTATCATTGTAAAAACTTGAGGATGCAATTTCCATTCGTGTGGATCTGTCATATTTCTGCTCAGGTTGTCTGCCAGTGTGTTTTCTTTCCCTGGCAGGAATTGTGCTTGAAGTTGGATTTGTAATTCCAGAGCCGTGTTCCAAAGGGACATGGCTAGTCTGCACAGGGGATATGAATGAGTTCCTCCCTGTTTATGTACCACATCACTGTGGTGTTGTCTGTTCTTATCAACAGCTGCCCTGGATGCAGTAGGTCTTTGAAAGCCATAATAGCATTTATTACCGCTAGCATTTCCTTTTGATTGATGTGTAGGTGCTTTTCTTTCTGTGACCATTTGCCCTGAATGCACCGATCTGTCATGTGCGCCCCACAGGCGTAGTCAGAGGCGTCTGTTGTGATGACTTGATTTGCTTGAGGCTTGCAGAATGGGAGATCTATGTTTCTCTGGCATGCTTGAGCCCACCACAGAAATTCCTTTTGAAGACATGGAATAAGTGGTATGATTGTTTCCAAACTGTGGCTGTGTTGAGACCATAAGTTTTTTTAGGTACCATTGAAGTTTCCTCATATGCAGCTTTGCACATGGGATTAGCAGGATGCAAGATGCCATGAATCCCAGAGCCTGCAGGATTTTCCTTGCAGTCAGCCTGGTGAAGGTTGCCAGTTTTCTGAAGTATTGACTTAATTGCCCTCATTTCTCTGGCATGAGGTAGGCCATCTGGGTGTTTGCATCCAAGCTGGCACCCAGGAAAATTATTGTTTGAGAGGGTATTAGTCTTGACTTCTTTTTGTTGACTGTGTATCCCAGAGATTTCAACAACATTATTACAAATGCCAGGTGTTTCAGAAGAGTGTGTTTGCTGTCTGCTTGGATCAGGCAGTCGTCCAGATATGGGTATATTTGTATCCCTTGAAGTCTGCAGAAAGCAATTACTGATGCCAGGCATTTCGTGAACACTCTGGGCACAGTAGATAAGCCAAAGGGCAATGCAGAGAATTGATAATGGGATGAACCTGCAAGAAATCTGAGGTATCTTCTGCAATCTTGTCTGATTGGGACATGCAGGTATGCCTCCTTGAGGTCCTATGTCACCAGCCAAGACTCCTTGCCCAGCATGGGAAGAAGCTGCTGTAATGTGAGCATCTTGAACTTTGGTACGAGTAAATATGTGTTTAGGATGGATAGGTCCAAAATAGGTCTCCAATCTTTGCCCTTCCTTGGTACCAGGAATAGTCAGGAATAAAAACCTTGACCCTGTTCTTGTGCAGGTACCTCTTGAATAGCTTTCATGTCCGTGAGATCTGAAATTTGTTTTTGTGCCTCTGCCCTTTGATTGTGTGGCAGGTTTGGCATGTCTCTCATTTTTGGAAGGGTGTGAAAGTGGAATCTGTAGCCTCTGTCTATTATGTCCAGGATCCATTTGTCTTTTGTGACAATATGCCAATTTTGCAAAAATAATGCCAGTTTTCCGCCTAAAGGTGCTGCCATTTGAGCCTTGCTTGGCATGCAAAGGGGAAAGTCACTGGGTCTGCTTTCTGAATGGCTGTGAACTATCCTCACCCCCTCTTGGTATAGGTGTTTGCCATTGTCTGCCTCTAAATGATCCTTGAGATTGCCCTCTACCTCTCGGGCACCTGTATCTACCTCTTTGAGGTCTGTCCGTGGCTGGAAAGGACCAATTTTTTGAAGGCCAATTTCTACTGAAACGTGGCGGTTGTACCTGTAGGAAATCTTTCACTGTTTGCATTGATTTTGCCTTTTCCTCCATTTTCTTTAATACCTCCTCAGCTTTAACACCAAACAATACATCCTTTTGAAGAGGTGCATCTAGTAATTTAGCTTCGACATGATCTGGTAAGGTTTACTCTTTGAGCCAAGCATGTCTACGTATGACTGATCCTGTAACAGCAGCTCTACATGAGGCCTCTAAAGCATCAAAACCACATTGCAAGGTATGTTTACCCACTTGCTCTGCACTATGCAACAAATCCTGCAACTCCTTCAAGTCTGGTTGTTCAGGTTGTGACATTTTGCTTTTCAACTGAGATAACAAAAACTGTTGATACTTTAACATATGGAACTGACAGTTTAATGCCCTCATGGTTAAAGTGGCCGTGGTGTATACCTTTTTCCCCCACCTTTCTAAAGCTCTGGAATCTCTCTCTGAAGGTAATGGATTTTTGGCAGTGGAGGCCATAATTCCCTTGGGACCCTGTGAAATAGTTTCTGGGTCAGCCGCATGGCTTTTGTATAGGAATTGGTGCACATCAGAAACCCGTTAATACCTGTCAGGCTTGACTGGAGCTGGAGGTAAAGAATCTGGGTTAAGGCTGGCCTCTGAATACACATCATCTAGTATGTCTAAGACAGCAGGTATAGCCAGAGGCCTGTGCTGAGGGAGCAAGAGGAAATCCCTGAGCCTTTTCTTGGAGTCTGAGTACTCTTGGCTTTCCCAGTGGAAGTGTTCCCTTAAGGTATGCAAGGTTTCCCCAAAAGAGTAATCCTCAGGGGGGGGAGACAGAGGGAATGGACTCCTCTGCATCAGAATCTTCGAAAGGGGAGTAAGAATGTTCCTGGTCCTCAGAATGCTCTGAAGTAATGGAGGCCTGGTCCGAGGAAAGGTATTCTTCCTCCACTCTGGGCCTTTTGTCAGGGGGGGGGGTGAGAACCCCTGATAAGAGTAATCAAATCCTCAACCATTTTGAGCATCTGCTTTTTAGGCATGGGGCCTTGAGAGGGGCCCTGTGGAGCTTGTCTTTTAGAATGCATGGCTGCTTTAGATTTAGTGTAAGCCTTAATGGAAAAAGAAGAAGGCGGCCTGAAGACACCTTGAGAGGTGGCAGGCCTGTCTGAACTCTTTCCCCGCCAAGGGTGACTTTGGTATCTGTAGTCTGGGTGTGGGCCGAAGAGCCTGCGACCTCAGGCACAGAAGACACCGCTAATGAAGTGTCATCGGTAGTCAGGGGCTGCGTAGGCACCTCGCTGAGAACATGTAGTCTGCATTAGCGTGGTGTCGGTAGAAGTCGCGGACCTCGTATGTCGGTCCTTATCTTTACGTCGTTTACTCAAAATTGGAGTCGGAGTATCCAACGACATGTTGTAATTAAACTTTTTGCCAAAATAGTGTTGGGCGAACTCCGCTCGACGCTTAATAGTGCGTCTGTTGAATGTAGCACAAAAACGACAGGCCGAGACGTTGTGGTCTGGGCCTAAGCAAGGTATACAGAGGGAATGGAAATCCTTATGCGGTATTTGCTTCCCACATGAAATGCAGTTATTAACTTTGTCTGACATCGGTCTGAGGCAAGAAAAGTTTCCCCAACGGGGTACTTAGCTTTCTAGAAGTCTTCGGTTGAAAAATATTCGTAATCTCAGGAGCTGGCCGACCGGCACTTGCGAACTGCTTCTGCTTCAGGCACCGTGCGGCAAGAAAGACTGAAGAAAATGGCATTGGCTGGTTCTTTTATACCCCTGTCGCACTGACGTCAGGAGAGAAGTGACGACAACCGACGCCGGACCTAGACTTTGGAATTCGGCCGACCGAGGACCCGCCTGACGGCAGGAGAACCCATCTATATGACTGCAGCTGTATGCACGATGATCTGCACTATGTTCTTCGTGTTTCACTGTTGCAGTCATTACATTTGGGTAGAATCCCAAAGCTATGGTTGGGAGGCTGGAGCTAAACAGCATTAGGTGCGGCTATAAGGCCCTGCAGCACTGCAGTGGCAAAGCCTGCCCTGGACTTAGAGTAGAGAGGCAAATGGTAATGCTTTGTAAAGGTGTGAACAGAACTCCAAGTAGCAGCCTCTAGAATGTCTTTGGTTGGTACTCCTCTTAGAAAGGCTGCTGAAGTAGCTGCAGCTCTGGTGGAATGAGACTTAATGCCCTTGGGCACAGGTTTACCATGGTGTAAGTAGCAGAAACGGATGGTGGATTATCCACTTTGAAACTGTTTGCTTTGAAATAGCCTTTCCTTCTGATCCTGCAGCATATGACACTAGTAATTGCTCAGTTTTTCTTAGAGATTTAGTCTTGCTCAAGTAGAATCTTAGCGGTCTGTGAACGTCCAAGGAATGCAGAATTCTCTCCCCTTTGTTCTGCGGATTTGGATAAAAAGTTGGCAGATGAACTGTTTGGTTAAGAGCCACACCGGAAACCACCTTAGGCATAAAAGTAGGATTTGTCCTCAGACACACCCTGTCTGGGTAAAATATGATAAAAGGCTCTACAGCCATGAGGGCCTGTAGCTCTGAAACTCTTCTTGCTGAAGTAATTGCTAGTAGCAGAGCATATCTTCCATGATGAGAAATTTATATCAGCGGTAGCAGCTGGTTCAAATGGAGGCAGGGTGAGCTTTTCCAACAGATAATTGAGGTCCCATGCAGGCAATGGTGATCTTTTAGGGGGCCTTAAATTTTTGGCTCCTCTAAGATACTGCTTTAGTAAAGGATGAGAAAAGATTGGTGGCTCTGTGTTGTAATGAGCCGAAATGGCAGAGGCATGGATTTTGATTGATGAGAAAGATAGGCCTTTGTCAAGCATCTCAGTTAAGTATTGCAATATCTGAGGAATATTTGGTTCTGCTGCATCAGTTCCTTGTGCTTGATTCCAAGCACAGAATCTCTTCCATTTGCCAGCATAAGATTTTCTAGTACTAGGCCTTCTGGCTTCCAAAATGACATCCATCAAAGCTTTACTGAGAGGTGTTGTTTGTATGATTACCTGATTAGCCATGCTGTCAGGTTTAGAGTCTGTAGTTGATTGTGCAGGATCTGACTGTTTTGCTGGGACAGTAGTTGTAGTGTTTGAGGCAAGGTCCAAGCTGGGTATTGAGACAAGTTCCTTAGGAATGGGTACCAGTATTGGCGGGACCAGTCCGGGGCAATTAATATTATCTTTGGCTTCTCTTGTCTGACTTTTAGGAGGACCTTGGGTAGAAGAAGCAGAGGAGGAAAGGCATAAACTGATAGGTTTTTCCAACTGAAGGATAGGACGTCCACTTTTCATGCTTGTCTGAAGGATAGGACGTCCACTTTCCATGCTTGTCTGTGATAAGTCCTTGTGCAGAATCTTTTCAGTACATAATTTTGAGGAGAGGCAAATAGATCTATGTCTGGGCTCCCCCATTTCTCTGTTATCATGCTGAAGACTTGTGGATTTAGTTTCCACTCGTGAGGATCCATAAGGTTTCTGCTTAAATCGTCTGCCAGAGTGTTTTGTTTTCCTGGCAGGAATTGAGCTTGAAGATGTATTTGGTAGGTCAAAGCTGTGTCCCACAGTGCCATGGCTAGTCTGCAAAGGGGGTAAGAGTGTGTGCCCCCCTGCTTGTTTATATACCACATGACTGTGGTGTTGTCCGTCTTTATCAGTAGTTATCCTAGATGAAGTAAGTCCTTCAAGGCTGTTAGGGCATTTTGAACAGCTAGCATCTCTTTCTGGTTGATATGTAGATGCATTTGTTTTGGTGCCTATATGCCCTGAATGCATCTTCCTGCCATGTGGGCCCCCCAGGCATAATCTGATGCATCTGTTAAGGTTTGGCTGGTAGGGGGTAGAGTGAAGGACCATATCATGTTTTCGTAACAGGCCTTTGCCTACCATAGTCACTCCTGTTGCAGGCAGGGAATGAAATGAATCATTGTTTCCAGACTGTGTGAATGTTGACTCCATAAACCTTTTAGGTACCATTGAAGTTTCCTCATATGCAGCCTTGCATATGGAATTAGAAGGATGCAGTACGCCATGAAGCCCAGAGCCTGCAGAATTTGTCTTGCAGAAGACTGGGATTTTGTTGCCATCAGTTTGAAGTAAGTAGTCAGTTACCTTTGTTTGTCTGGCGTAAGGCAAGCCATCTGGGCAGTTGTATTCAAGCTTGCACCCAGGAATGCTATCTTTTGAGAGGGTACCAGTTGTGATTTCTTTTCGTTTATAGTGTACCCTACGCATGTTAGAAGCCTTTTCACAAACACCAGGTGTCGAAGAAGTGTGTCCTTGTTCTCTGCTTGAATAAGACAGTCATCCAAGTAAGGATATATCTGTATACTTCTTTGTCTGCAAAATGCAATTACTGGTGCCAGGCACTTTGTAAAGACCCTGGGTGCAGTAGATAAGCCAAAGGGCAGTGCAGAGAATTGGTAATGCATTAAGCCAGCCTTGAATCTGAGGTATCTTCTGCATGATTGTCTGATTGGAACATGCAGGTATGCCTCTTTTAGGTCTAATGTCACCAGCCAAGCATTCTTGCCCAGCATGGGCAGAAGCTGCTGCAAAGTCAGCATTTTGCATTTTGGAATGTCCAAGTATGTGTTCAAAATTGATAAATACAGTATTGTCCGCCAGGCCTTGTCCTTTCTGGGTACCAAGAACAGTTTTGAGTAAAAACCTTGTCCTTTTTCCTGTTCTGGTACTGGTTGAATGGTCCCCATATCCATGAGGGACGTAACCTGCTTCTGTGCCTCTGCCCATTGATTTTTGGGCAGATCTGGCCAACAGTTTGCCATTGGCAGAGTGTGGAAATGGAATCTGTATCCCTGTGATGCTATTGTTTAGTACCCAGTTGTCTTGGGTTATTAACTGCCAATTTTGAGCAAAAAGTGCTAGTTTTCCCCCTAAGGGTGCTGTCAAAAGATAAGTGCTTGGTGTAGGCAGAGGGAAGTCATTGGGACTGTTTTCTGTAGATTTGCGCTTTATCTCCCCCTGATTTGGAGGTAGATACGCTCCCATTGCTTTGACCTGTAGGAATCTTGCGCCTGTTATCTATAACCCTTTGGGCATCTGGATTTGCCCCTTTGAGCTCTGTCTGACACAGGAAATGACTAATTTTTTGTAGGCCAGTGTCTACTGAATCTTTAACAGTTTGCATAGACTTAGCTTTGTCTTCCATTTTCTTTAAGACCTCTTCTGCCTTAATAACAAACAGAATCATGCTGTAAAGGCGCATCTAGCAATTTTGCTTTAACATGATTTGGTTAATTTTGTTGCTTTAACCAGGCATGCCTGCTAATCACAGATCCAGTAACTGCGGCCCTGCAGGAGGCCTCTAAGGAATCAAAACCACATTGCAAAGTATGCTTTCCAACCTTTCAGCTGCATGCAACAATTCCTGCAATTCTTTATTTTCTGCACATTTAAAATCAACATCATTTTCTGTTTCAGCAATTCCATAACATGTTGTTGGTACTTAAGCATGAGAAATTGACAGTTTAAGGCCCTGACTGCTAAGGTTGCAGATGTATAAACCTTTTTTCCCCATCTGTCTCGTGCCCTTGAATCTCTGTCAGAGGGGGTAGGGTTTTTTGCTGTTGAGGCCTTAACTCCCTTTGGACCCTGTGAAACAGTTTCAGGGTCAGCAGCAGGGTTCCTAAATAAATATTTATGTGAGTCAGGGACCCTGTAATATCGGTCAGGCTTACTGGAAGCCAGAGGTAAGGAGTCAGGGGTCCAGCTTGACTCCGAAAACACATCATCCACAATGTCTAAAACAGGGGGAATGGCTAAAGGCTTGTGCTGAGGGAGAAGGAAATCTGAGCCTCTTTTTTGATTCTGAGAAGTCTTGACTCTCCCAGTGAAAATGCTCCTTCAAAGTATGTAAGGTTTCTCCAAATGAATAATCCCCTGGAGGAGATGCAGACGGAATAGACTCCTCAGCATCAGAATCCTCATAAGGAGGTACAGACAATTCCTGATCAGAAGAGGAATCAAAAGAAATAGAAACCTGATCTGAAGATTCATAGTCAGCGTTTTGCCTAGGCCTCTTATCTGGAGGGGGATGGGTACCCCTGATCAAGGTAATAATGTCTTCAGCCATTCTGATCTGTTTTTTAGGCATAGAGGCCTGTGCACGTGGCTCAGGCGTCGTTTTTTAGTTTTAGAGGTTGTCTTTGCCTTTGGTTTTGCAGCGGTCGTCGGTTTGATATATAAATGTTGAGGTCTGAATACACCATCAGAAGCCGGTGCCTGCTCAGCGGCTCCGGACCCATCCGAGGGAGATACATCCATCAGTCCAATACCTTGAGTATCTTGTGGCATGCCGGACTCCACATGTCGGTAGAGGCCTGCGACTCGAAGATAGCGGGTATCAGGGGCTGCGAAAGCGCCTCACTGAGTACCGGCGAACCGGAGACTGGCTTAGAAGCTTTGTTGGTTTTGGATCTCGACTGCCTTTTTCTGTCCTTTTCCTTGCATTTTGTATGTACTCCAGTAGTCAGACATTTCTGGGTAGTTAAATCTGTTTCCAAAATACTTTGATACAAAAATATACTGTCGCTTAATAGTGCGTTGGTTAAATCTAGCACAAAACCGACAGCCAGGCACGTTGTGATCAGGGCCTAGGCAAGGAATACAGTATAAAAGGAAATCCTTATGAGGTATTTGCTTCTCACAAGTAATACAATTAACTTTTTCTGACATCGGTAAAAAGCAAGAAAAAAAAGTTTCCCCAACGGGGTACTTAGCTTTAGTGAAGACTTTGGCTCTGAAACTCAAACTTGAATATTTCAGTAGTCGGCCAACCGGCACTTGCGAAATATTTTTGCTTCGGGCACCTCGTGGCAAGAAAGACTAAAGAAAATGGTGTCGGCTGCATGTTTTATACCCCTGACGACCTGACATCATGGAAGAGAAGATGGCAACCAACACAGGACCGAAGACTTTGGAATTCAAGCCAACTGAGGGAAACCTGCCAGCAGATTACCCAAATGTAATGACTGCAACAGTGAAACACGAAGAACATCAATTGTTTCGGGCAGAGGATGGATCACAACACCCATTTCAGCCTATTTGCAGAACACGTTGAAAGACTTTCTCTGTTTTGTACAGAGTTTTATTAAAGATACTGGCCATTTTCTTACTCTGTTGTACCAATGGTATGAGGGGAATACTGAAATGGATGTTCTTTTTATGACCTTGGACATCAAGTCCCTTTTCACGTGTATTCCTAATGAATATGGGGTGAATAGTATAAGACAGATTTTATGTAAACATGGTAATTTTACAGCCAGACAGATTGAAACCTTTTGTGAACTATTGGTAATAACTTTGGTGAATAATGCGTTTCTCTTTAACAGATCTACCATCAACAACTGGGTGTAGTTATGGGTAGTCCAGTGGCCAATACATATGCTAACCTTACCCTTGGGAACTGGGAAGATGCCTTTGTGTTTGATGAAAAACAAGAATATATATAGATCTAATATTCTTTTCTACAAATGTTTTGTAGACAGTGTTTTTAGTGTGGCATGGTAATGAAAATGCACTTAATTTTGCATGCTATCTAAATCAAACAACACATTTCTTGAGTTTTGAATTGAAATTTTCTAAAGTCAGACAAATTATATGGATGTTAGAATTCAACTGGAAGGACAGCACATAAATACCAGCATATACAAAAAAGAGGTACATACTAACAAATACCTACATAGAAAGAGTATGCATGCTGGTCATGTTTTTAAAGGGGTTGTAAAGAGTAAGTATATGAGAGTTAACCGACTCAACACTGATGACAATGTATGTGCTAGGCAAATGATGGATATGACTCATGAATTTACTGAGAGAGGGTATGATGTAGCCCAGTTGGATAATCTTAGAGAGGAAGTAATGGCACAGAGATGGAATGAAGTTCAACCATATTTCTCAACTAATGGGCATACATCTAATAGAGAATGGAATAATGATGTATCTGGGTTTTTAAGATATATTATGACATAGTAAGAGTAGTAGACCAATTGAGGACATTGTAAGAAGAAACTGGGGTATAATTAAGAGCTTTACCTGGTCTTAATCATACTGTTCCAGAGAAACCTCTCTTTACATATAAGAATTGTAGCAATCTTAAACACTGTTTATGCTACAAGGACTTTTCCTTGAATAAGAAAATATCTTCTACTTCTAATAGGAAAGGTACATTCTCATGTTTTAACTGCTCTTGCTGTTCTGATATTTGTTCATCCGATCTTTTTACCCACCCTATAACTATCAAAAAATGTTACTTTAACTGTGTAGCAACATGTGATACATCACTGGTGGTCTACTTAGCTACATGTAAATCATGTCCATCATTTTATGTGGGAAAGTTCACTAGGAAACATAAGAACAGAATTATAGAGCATAAATCAGACATCAGGAGAGGCGTGCTGACAAATGCATTAGCTAAGCATATAAATGATATTGGGTCCACACATAGCTTCTTGTTTATGGTTATAGAAGTCCTAGAACCTAGTCTGAGAAGGGGTGACGTTAATATTAAACTTGAGACTAGGGAATATGATTGGATTATTTGTCTTCAAACAGATTCCCCACCAGGAATTAATAAGCAGGTTTCTCTTAAACCAGTTCTGAAACACAAACTACAATGTATAAGGTCTTCAAATATATAATATATATATATATATATATATATATATATATATATATATATATATATATACACACACATGTGTGTGTATTTTTATATTTTTAGATATGTTTTACGAAAATGAATATTTATGTATATGATTTTAGAAATTTATGTAAGGAATTAGTGAAAATTTAACTGATTATGTTTTGATAGGTTGGGTTGTGTCATGTATTTAGAAGTATTTTGTAACACTAATGAAGGACTTTGTCCGAAAGCTTTGGTATAGGACAGCTGTATTAAACTTCGTTTTAGTGCAGTGAAGATTTTAAAATGAAGCAGAGCAGAAATACTGTGCTGTTAACTGCTCACATCCTGGTAACACCCATTTCAAACCTGGACACTACTTGGCAAAAAAAACAAAACATAAAAATTGTTTACTACATTGAGGGAATTCAGAAATTTCCCTCCTTAGGCCTACTAGTTGGCTCTTGCAGTCCTCTAGGCACTACAGATGTTAATAAAGATATTTGAAAATGCTTCATTCTTGGTGCTGTAAACAAAACATTTACATTAGTAACTACCACTTTTCTCAAATAGATTACTTCAGAACTGGATATCTTCCCTATCTATAATAGAAGACACCAGAATCCCTCAATGCTCAGGAAATGCAAGTAAAAATGGTAGCATGGGACTCTTACTCCCTTGTCTCTGCACCTACTGTGCACATTGTGATGAAATGAATTAAGATGTTTTCTGTGTCTAAGTGTTGAATGCACAGCGTGCAACTATTTATGCTAACTGCAATGAGTCACAGCTTATATGAAGTCTAAGAGCTCCATTAGTAAGCTGTCAAAGTCTGCTGCCATCAGAACACACACAAACACCATAATTTGGAACAGCTAAAATGAAGGCTGCTCCAAAACACTGGGAAAGCAACCACTCTTGACCCAGGCTCGTATGAAGGTTAGGAAGCCCCTTGGTGATCTGTCAAAGTCTGCTAGCAACAGAACGTACCCCACCCCCAAAATATACACACTGCAGACAAAAAATACAACATAAATCAAGTTTAAGTGTTAATAAATGTTGCAACTTGACTCAGAAACACTGACGGGCTGAGGAACAGTTACAGTTACAGCATGATATTGTCAAATTGCAAAGAAAACACTAACCAAATGAGGGTAATGATGCTGAAAATGATGCAAAAGGACACTGCTAAAAAATAATTTACGAAACAGGATTTCTTTACGGAAAAAAAGACAGTATCAAAGTGCATTTTCCTTGGAGTAAAGCAACAAAAAATGAATGGATGAGAAAAACAGTGGCAATACTATATTTCAGTTAAGAGTTTAGGAAAAATCAGATGCTATCAAGGAGTAATAAGAAGCTACAGTAATAGACCATCTTACAGTGGAGATACTTGCTCGGTTACTACAACAGTACAACTTCCATTTCCGTAAGTGCATAACAGCAAAGTATAATGTTTTTTGACTGCTTGATCTTTCATGTTGAAATATCTTTTTGTTTTATACAATCAATTTGCTGTCCAATGAAAGTCAGACAGTGCCTTGAAACTGTCACTACTTTAGCTTCAACAGTCATGTACCAAATATAACTTCAAAATAATTTAAGCACATTAATATAAAAAGAAAAAATGAAACGTATTACCTTCACAGTTTTTTTCATCAGACTTGTCCTGGCAGTCCGCTTCACCATTGCAGTGTAGGGACATCTCAATACACTGACCACTGGTACAGCGAAACTGCATCTCTGAGCAAACCGGGCAACTTTTCTCATCACTTTTATCAGCACACTCTGAATAACCATCACAGCGCCAGGCCAGTGGAATACAATCAATATCACCAGTGGAACAAGTAAACTGTTCAGGAGAACAGGTTGGTGGCTCTAAATATTTGTTCATACAGAAAGAAAACAAGGAAAATAATTGAGGTAGTTCTTACAATGTTATAAAAGTTCCCACACTACACAAGCAGTTGCCATAATATTATAAAATAATGCAGTATCATTAAATAAATGCAAAAGAATGGGGTTGCTTTAACTGAGCTAGTTTTTTTTTTTTTTTTAAATGAGCACTGGGTCAGAAAAAAGGAAAGTGCAGTTACCTGAACAAACATGTGCAAGCAGGACCACTACTGCAGTAAGGCAGACATCCAGGTATCCAACCTGACTTGCAAAGCTTTTGGAAATTCCCACTCTCAGTAGCCCTTTAACACAGTGCGGATGCCAGCAGGGTGCAGAGTGAAGGGAAGTACCTGCATTTCCTTCATTTTTTTGTGAAATCTTTTTTTTTGTTTGCTATACAGAACAAGTGTTTTGCAATTACCTACCCAGTACGCTACAGGGAATTTCTTGACCTCAGGGTAAGCATGAGACATACGTAGCAGGAGAGTGTGCCTCCTCACTTCTGGTATAATGCAAGAAGTAAGAGTGTGGAGGGAGGGAGCCTATACTGCAGAGGTAATCTTATGATTATCTTGAGTACTGTAGCACAACTGTACTATGTTCATCACTGTACGTAAAAGCTGCAGTATGACCATTCACGTGTGGAACAGTACTAAAGCACTACATGAAGGAGTGAAATGCCTTGCAGGAGTGCCACAGTGAAACCTAGTCTTACTGCTATAAAATGTCCCTACTTGTAGCACCTACAAAAAGTATAAATGTAATTCCAATGTAGCTGCCTCATAAACAATTTCTGCAACAAAGTGTCTGAAAAGGGTACTGTAGGAGCTGCCTGTTAGAATTAGGTCTGCACTGTCCATTTAGTACATGGTGGTGACAAAAAAAAAAAAAACAAAATAAACAAAGCCCGTTTGTCTAGGGTTTGCTTAGAAATGGATTTATCTCTTTGCACAGTATGAAGACAACAAAAAAAGAAGTTATGTCTTACCATAATGTTCAGTCTGTGTTGTTCATCTTTTCATTCATCACTGATGGGTTCGGTTCCGAGCCCTCATAACACAGTAGGCCTAATACCAAGCTCGCACCAGCCAAAAAAACTCTCGAGCTAAGTCTCTACCCAAAATGCCCTTCTCCCTGTTACCTCAGATCGAGTTTGCTAGAGAAAGAGAAGTAAATCCAAGGCCACCTTCTGCGCAAATACCCTAGGGGCACCACTTAGACCCAAAGCATCCCCCAGGAGCCTTTGGAGAAGGAAGGAAAGTGGGAAGTGATGAATGAAAGAAGATGAAAAACACAGATGGAATGTTATGGTAAGACAACTTCTATATCTGATGTTGTTAATTTTCATTCCATTCATCACTGATGGGACAGAATCCTAAGCTACCCTGAGGTCCATGGGCGACCCTTATGGAAGAACATTCCTGAGTACCATTGAGCCAAAGGCAGCTCTCCCTCTGAAGACCAAGTCTAATTTGTAATGATTGATAAAGGAATGAGGCTTAGCCCAAGTAGCTGCTGCGCAGAGGTCATCCATGGAAGCCCTGGAATGGAAAGCCACAGACGTTGCTATAGATCTAGTAGAGTGAGCTTTAACTTTTGGCATAGGTTCATTACTGAGGGAGTAGATGAGACGTATGTAGTCCCTTAGCCATTTTGATAATGTAACCTTGGAAACAGCCTCACCCATTTTTAGTCCAGAAAAGGAGATGAAAAGCTGTTCCGATTTACAGATAGGTTTGGTCCTGTCTAGGTAAAACCTTAGTTGTCTATGTACATCGAAAGAGTGAAGGCAGTACTCTCCTCTATTGGCAAAATTCGGAAAAAATGCTGGTAAATCAATGGTTTGGTTTAGAGAGAACTCAGAAACAACTTTGGGAAGGAAGGATGGATTTGTCCGAAGTGATGCTGTCTTTTATGAAACACCAGATAAGGCCTCTTTATACACAATGCCTGCAGCTCAGAGACTCTTCTGGCAGACGTGATGGCGACCAAGAACAAGGATTTCTACGACAAAAACTTCAGGTCACACTAAAACCTTTTGAACCAGCGGCAGAGTCAAAGAATGAAGGACTAGAGTGAGGTTCCATGGTTCCACGGGCTGTCTGACAGGAGGCCTAATATGAGAGGTCCCTTTGAGGAAGGCTTTGCACAGGCGTAGAGAGATAAGAGGAGTGCCATCTGTACCATTGTGGAAATTGCCACTAGATGTACTCGTACGATAGAGGCAGAGGCTCCAGTATCAAAAAACTTAGCCAAGTATTGAAGCACTGCAGTAACTGGAGCCGAATATGGGTCTAGCATGTTATCCTTGGACCAGATGGAGAACCTTTTCCATTTATCCTGATATAGTCTTCTGGTGGATGGTTTATGAGAGACCAGAATGATGTTTCAAACAGGCAAGGAGAGATTAGCTTGCCTGGCACCTAGTGGACGTGGAGAAACCAAGCTGTCAGCTTGAGACTGGACAGATTTGGGTGACTCAACCCTTTGGGGGGGGGGGGGAGTAATCAGATCTGGTAGAGGGTCCAGAATCCACAGCGGTTATACTAAGACAGACCAAAGGAAGGGGAACCAAACTTGTCGAGGCCAGAATGGGGCTATGAGGATCACCTTGCATCTCAACCGAAGAGCTCTCTTTAGAAACTGAGGAATCAGGGGAATGGGAGGAGAAGTCCCACGGGCCAATTGTGGATTAGAGCGTCCCTCAGTGACTCCCCTCCGGGGGAAGTAGGGCGAAATAGCTGCTGCACTTGTTCAATGGGGAGGCAAAAATATTGCAGCAAGGCTGGTCCCAGAGGCTGAAGATTTCTGTTGCCACCTCAGGGTTAAGAGACCACTCGGGAGGCATGAGGATGCATTTGCTCAGTTTGTCCGCAATTATGTTGGAGCTCCCCGGGATATGCATTGCTGTCAGAAAGCAGTTGGAAGATATCGCCCACTGGCAAAGACTCATGGCTTCTCAACATAGGGGGCAGGACTTGGTTCCTCCTTGCTTGTTGATATACCAGACCACTGACATATTGTCTTGAGTGAATTGCAATTGTCCCGGAAGGAAGAGCCGAATGAACAGCCTGCAACGTTAACAGCACAGCTCTCAGTTCCAGAACACTGACACGCAGGTGGGCCTCTAAGGTGGACCACGTGCCTTCGACAGTCTTTCCCTGGAAATGGCCCCCCATCCGATCAGGAAAGCATCCATGGTCACAATGGCTGTGGGCTAAGGGGAAATGGGCAATTCCAAAGTTCTGCGTCTGGCCTCATCCACCAAAGGTCTTGTTTGCAGGACATGGTTACACGAATCTGGTAAACAAGGGGGTGATAGTTTGGGAACCATTGACAAAGAAGGAGCCACTGCAGGGTCTGCATAAGCAACTTTGCTAGAGGCACTATTGGGATTGAAGCTGCCATAGATCCTAGGGCCTGAAGAACTTCCCTTGCGAAGATTTCTGTTTGAGAGAGTATCACTCGGAGATGAAGCCTCAATCAGTAGAGTCTGTACATTGGGAGTGATACCAGGCAGGACTGAGTATTGAACACTGCTCCAATGAACTCTATTTGTTGTGTAGGAGTAAGGTTTGATTTCTCCCAAGGTATTGTTATTCCCAACAATTTTGCCAGAGAGAGAGTATAATGCAGTGTTGTTACCAAAAGATGCTCGGTGGGGGCGGTGAGGAGCCAGTCGTCCAGATATGGAAACACCCGGAATCCTTTTAGTCTCAAGTGAGCTGTGACCACTCCCATGCATTTCGTGAACACTCTGGGGGCTGCAGAGAGACCGAACGGCAGGGCACGAAATTGGTAATGACTGGCTCCTAGCCAGAAGCGAAGCAGACGCCTGGAGCATTTGTCCATCTTGATGTGGTAATAAACATCCCAGAGATCTATTGAGCACATCCAATCACCTTATCTTAAAAAGTGAAGAATGGACTGAACCGTGACCATTCAGAATTTGGTTTGGGTGACAGACTTGTTTAAGCTGCTGAGATCCAAAATATGTCTACAGTCCCCTGTCTTTTTTGGCACCAAAAAGAATAGAGTAAAATCCAGATCCGCCCTGGTCTGGTGGGACTGGTTGGATGAGATTTTTTTGACACAGCTTTATAATCTCCGAAGCTGCTTCTTCCCTTTGACTGGGTGGAACATCGGGAAGTTTCCTTGGAAGGTTTGGTTAACAAGAAAGGTGAATGGTGTAACCTCTGGCAATGATGCTCTGCACCCAACGATCAGTGGTGCTAGATTGCCAGGCAGCTTGGTGCAGAGAGAAACGACCCCCGACTGCTTCCAGAGGTAAGCAATCTGGCTGCTCCTCAGCAGCGCTGGTAAGGCTGTCCATAAAAAGAATCTCTGGAGCCTTGGTTACGAGGACCCCCTCCAGCCTCTATAGGGGCATCTTCCGGAATTGTTACCCCCTTTGCCCCTGGGGGTATCAACACCATGTGCAGCACAGAATGGACCCTGAAATTTTTTGTGCCATATTTTTCCACTCCTCTGATTCCTGCAGAAGGTACGTTGAGGGTTGGTAAACCGTAGGCCTATGGCAGACATGGTCTTTCCATCTTGCTCGCACCTGGCTAGTGTCTCCTTTACTTTGGAACCAAAAATGGACGAAGCTTCAATGTGAGCATTTAGAAAGGAAGACTTAAAGAGATCTGAGAGGTCACAAATGCGCACCCAGGCATGACGCCTCATGACAATGCCCGAATCTACTGCTCTAGCCACCCCTTAGGTCGCATGTGACAGCAACCTCATGGACGAGTTGGATATTGATTCCAGGGTTGCGAGCTGTGAGGCCACTTTGTCCTGACCTCGTCAGACAACTGTCCTGTGAGTGTCTCAGAGTTTGCAGATAAAGTCCCTCTGGAGCCTTGTGACATGTGCCAAATAATTCAGGGACCATACAGCAAAGGTCCTGATAGATACACACACTTCCCAAGTCTGTCCACTGCCCGGGACACCCTGTTGGGTGGGTGGACAGTGAGACTTTCCTCAGCCAAGTCCTTTTTCATGGCTGCCACCACCACAACAGCATCAACTGGTAACCCTTTGGACCAATGGGGTTTCTCCTCGTGAGAGGAAAGAATTTTGTCTTGTCTCCCAGGGATCGCCTCAATGGAATCTGGGTTCTTCCAAGTGAGCTGCACAATGAAGCTGGACAAGTTCTTCGGCAGGCAGGTTCACCCACGAGGTAGAAGGCCGGGTGCGGAAAGCCTGCAGGAACACAGACTCCTCAGACAAAGGGTTAGGGGGCTTCCACTCACCTCTATGCTTTAACATTTCCAGGATCTCTCCGAAGGAGACATCAGGAGGTGACCGCGGGGACCCTTTAGCATCATAGTCCTTGTCTTTAATTAAGGACTCCTCAGGTGAGTCCATGTGCTTCCTCTTGCATGTCCTCTTTCAAGGGGGCTCCTCAGTGGGAGTCTCTGAGTAGGACTCGGAAGAGCGGGTACCCTGAACAGGGGGTGTCCTGCGGCTTCTCTGCCCGGTGTCCTGGGGGGATGGTCTGTAACAGCTGCAGCTCATGGGGTGAAAACTAGGGTTCCGACATCAGAGGAGTGCTACTCCGAAGCAAGAGCCCTCTCCACTGCATGGAAGGCAGGTTAGGGATGGGAATCCAAAAACCAAAGAAGAACTGGAACAAAAGAAAAAAACAACCAGCCAGCGTATTCCAAAGATTTATTAGGTACAATAAAACTCTGACGTCTCGGCTCTATCCCAAGGCCTTCAAGGAGGTTAGGGATGGGAGCCTGGAAGAGAGAAAGACAACCTCGGGACCAGGGTCACACCCTGCTTCGATGAACCGCCCCCCATGGGTGGAGCCTCAAGCAGGATCGGAGCAGACATGGCTATCGTTACAGATGATGGAACCGAGGAGAAAGATAGCTCTGTGCCACTGGCCAAAGCGCCCGTTCCCCCAACCCCCACATTGAGGAAAGGCCGGCTTAGAGGGAACCGAAGACCAAAGGGGAAAACCCGGAGCCATAGTGAGGCGCACTGTAGACACTGAGGTGATGGGTTCCATGATGGATGTCGGAGAAGGCTTTGGAAAGTACAGTTGTGTACACTTACCATAAATGCAGATGTTCAAGTGTATTTCACTGTTGCAGTCATTACATTTGGGTAATCTGCTGGCAGGTTGCACTCAGTTGTCCTGATTAACAAAGTCTTAGGTCCTGCGTCGGTTGCTGTCCCTTCTTCCATGACGTCAGGGGCATAAAACGTGCAGCCGACGCGCTTACATCAGTTTTTCTTGCCCCAGATGTCAGGTGCCCCCCAAATGGGGAGCAAAATACATATAATTAGAAACACAAAAATATACCTCCAAACAAAAGCAAATACAACAAAAAGGCCTTTAAGCATAGTAAATGAAAGAAGAGATACAGTAAAAGAAAAACAGGGGGCTGGAGGGAGAGTAACCAGGACTGCAACTGTGAATACACACGAACATCTACATTTATGGTAAGTGTACACAAATGTACTATGTTCGTGTTTCACTATTGCAGTCATTACATTTGGGTAGATTCCCAATGCTAAGGTTGGGAGGATGGATTTATACAGCATTAGGAACAGCTGTAAGGCCCTGCAATACAGCAGTGGCAAAGCCAGCTCTGGATTTAGAGAAAAGTGGTAAGTGATAATGCTTGGTGAAAGTATGAACTGAACTCCGGGTAGCAGCTTCTAGAATAACCCTGGTAGGAACACCTCTGAGAAAGGCTGCTAAAGTAGATGCAACCCTGGAGGAATGAGATCTGATCCCCTGGGGGATAGGTTTTCCATGGTGCTTAGAACAGAAATGAATACAATGGCTTATCCATTTAGAAATAGTTTTCTTTGAAATAGCCTTCCCCTCTGTCCCTGCAGCAAATGCTACCAGCAGTTCAGATTTTCTTTGAGATTTAGTCCAGTCCAAGTAGAATCTAAGTTGTCAGTGTACGTCCAATGAATGCAGAATCTGGTCTCCCTTGTTCTGTGGATTGAGAAAGAAAGTTGGCAAATTAATGGACTGATTAAGAGCCACACTGGATCCCACCTTGGGCATGAATGATGGATTGGGTCCTGAGTGACACCCTGTCCGCATGAAAGATGATGAAAGGCTCCACTGCCATAAGGGCCTGTAATTCAGATATCCTTCTAGCTGAAGTGATTGCTAAAAGGAAGGCTGTTTTCCAGGAAAGAAATTTTAAGTCTGCAGTTGCAGCTGGATCGAAAGGAGGTAGAGTGATTTTCTCTAATAGAAAGTTAAGGTCCCAGGCAGGGGTTGGAGCTCTCCTGGATGGTCTCAAACTTTTTGGCCCCTCTAAGATACTGCTTTAGAACAGGATGAGAGACGGGGGGGGGGGGGTCTGTGTTGTAATGAGCTGAAATGGCTGAGGCACAGATATTTATGGAAGAAAAAGACAGGCCCTTGTGAAGTATCTCAGTTAAGTATTGCAAAATCTGAGGTAAACTGGGCACTGCTGTGCTCATCCCTTGAGATTGATTCCAGGTACAGAATCTTTTCCATTTGTCAGCATAACATTTTCTAGTACTAGGTCTTCTCGCCTCCAAAATTACATCCATCACAGGTTTGCTGAGGGATGCTAAGGGGGAATTTAAATGATTAGCCAAGCTGCAAGATTCAAAGTTTGGAGCTGAGGGTGTAGAATTTGGTTCTCCTGCAGAGACAATAAGGAAGGTATCTGAGGCAGGCGCCATGGAGAAATGTGTGACACACTGCGCAGGAGTGAGTACCAGTGTTGGCGAGGCCAGTCTGGAGCAATCAAAATAATTTTTGGTTTGTCCTGTTTGACTTTTAGTAGAACTTTGGAGAGCAAAGGGAGAGGGGGAAAGGCATAGCCTGATAGGTTTTTCCAGGTGAAGGACAGAGCATCCACTTTCCAGGCTTTTTTGTGATGAGTTCTTGTGCAAAAATTGTCCAACTGGTAGTTCTGGGGTGAGGCCAAAAAGATCTATGTCTGGGCTCCTCCATTTGCGTGTCAACATGTTGAAAATCTGTGGTCCGTTTCCATTTGTGAGGGCCCATGAGTTTCCACTTAGTTCGTCTGCCAGGGCATTCTGCTTTCCTGGCAGGAATTGAGCTTGTAGTTGCACTTGGTAGCTCAAGGCCATGTTCCATAATGCCATGGCTAGTCTGCATAGGGGGTAAGAATGTGTACACCCCTGCTTGTTTATGTACCACATAACTGTGGTGTTGTCTGTCTTTATCAGTAAATGTCCTGGATGAAGGTAGTCCTTGAAGGCTGTCAGTGCATTCTGTACAGCTAGCATTTCTTTTTGATTGATATGAAGGTGCATTTGATTTGGGCTCCATTTGCCCTGAATGCACTTCCCTGCCAGATGAGCCCCCCCCATGCATAGTCTGATGCGTCTGTAGTTAGGGTTTGGGTGGCAGGGGGTGGTGTGAATGGCAGTCCCTTGCTTTGGTGGCAGGCTTCTGCCCACCATAGGAACACTAGGCGCAGGCAAGGAATGATAGGAATCACTGTTTCCAGTCTGTGACAATGACAATGTTGACTCCATAAAGTTTTTAAGTACCACTGAAGTTTCCTCGCATGCAGTCTTGCATATGGAATTAAATGCAGGAGGCCATTAACCCCAAGGCTTGCTGTATTTGCCTTGCAGATAGCAGGGTTTTTGTGGCCACCTGTTTAAAGTAAGTCACCAAATTAATTTGCTTTTCTGGAGTAAGGAAAGCCATGGGCAGTTGTATTCAAGCTTGCACCTAGGAATGTAATCTTTTGAGAGGGTACCAGTTGAGATTTATTTTCGTTTATGGTGTACCCTAGACAGGTTAGAACTCCTTTTATAAATGCCAGATGTTTTAGAAGAATGGCTTGGTTTTCTGCCTGAATTAGACAATCGTCCAGGTATGGATATATATGTGAATATTTCTTTGCCTGCAAAATGCAATTACTGGTGCCAGGCACTTTGTGAATACACTGGGCGCAGTAGATAAGCCAAACGGCAGTGCAGAGAACTGATAACGCATACAGCCTGCTTTGAAGCATAGGAATCTTCTGCAAGATTCCCTGATTGGAATATGCAGGTAAGCCTCTTTTAAGTAACTGGTGAAGAGTCAGCATCTTGAATTTTGGAATGTCCAGAAAGGTGTTTAGAGTAGACAGGTCCAGAACTGGACACCATGATTTGTCTTTTCTGGGTACCAGGAAAAGTCTGGAATAGAAACCTTGTCCCTTTTCCTCTTCTGGTACTAGTTGAATAGCCCCGGGTTTAGGAGGGAAAATACTTGTTTCTGAGCCTCTGGCCACCTGTTTGGAGTTGGCAGTGTGTGGAAATGAAATCTGTATCCCTGGGACACTACATTTAAAACCCATTTGTCCTGGGTTATAAGTTGCCAGTTTCTTGAATGAAGAGCCAGTTTCCCCCCCAAAGGGGCAGCTAAGAGTAAGTGCTTGGTAATTTCAAAGGGAAGTCATTGAGACTGTTTACCATAGGGTGGTGTCTTGTTGTTTCCAGATTTGGAAGTGGAAGCACCCCACTGCTTACTCCTGAAAGTCCCTTGGGACTGAAACCTGGTGCTTTTGGAATGTCTGGGCTTGGCTGCAGTCGCTCTGGAGGGAGCTGGAAAGGACCAGTTCTTAGTAGGCCAATGCCTACTAAATCTAGGAGGTTGCACTTGTAAGAAATCTTTCACAGTTTGCATAGATTTACCTTTATCTTCCATCTTTTTTAGAACTACTTCAGCCTTATTACCAAATAGGCAGTCCTGCTGTAAAGGAGCATCCAAAGGTTTTACTTTGACATGATCAGGCAGAGATTGCTCCTTAAGCCGAGCATGCCTTCTAAGCACAGACCCAGTAACATCAGCCCTACAAGAGGTCTCTAAAGAATCAAAACCACATTGCAAAGTATGCTTGCCAACTTGTTCAGCTGAATGCAATAAATCCTGAAAATATTTATTCTCCACACAGTCAGAAATCAACATAATTTTCTGTTTAAGCAGACCCATGATATGCTGTTGATATTTTAGCATATTAAATTGACAGTTTAAAGCCCTCATTGCTAAGGTTGCAGAAGTATAAACCTTTTTACCCCATCTATCCAGCGCTTTGGTGTCTCTATCAGAAGGGGTAAGATTTTTTGCAGTAGAAGCCTTAATGCCCTTGGGCCCCTGAGAAATGGTTTCAGGGTCCACAACAGGATTTTTGAAAAGGAATTTGTGGGACTCGGGGAAAGTACAGTTGTGTACCTACCATAAATGTAGATGTTCGAGTGTATTCACTGTTGCAGTCATTACACTTGGGTTATCCTGCTGGCACGCTACCCGCAGTCGGCCTGAATTCCAAAGTCCTGGTCCGGCGTCGGTTGCTGTCGCCTCTTCCCTGACGTCAGTGCACCAGGGGTATAAAAGATGCAGCCGATGCCATTTTCTTCAGTTTTTCTTGCCTCAGATGTCAGGTGCCCCCAAAAGGGTAGGCTAAAAATTCTACCCGTAAAAATGCATGCACTAACATAAACATTACCTTCATCTACAAGCAAATACACCACATAGGTTGTATAGAAAAGAGAAGTACAGATAAGTCCCAGCAAAGAAAGGGGGATGGTGGGAGGGTAACCTGGACTGCAACAATGAATACACTCAAACATCTACATTTATGGTAGGTACACAACTGTACTATGTTCATCGTGCTTCACTGTTGCAGTCATTACACTTGGGTTGAATCCCAAAGCTGAGATTGGGTGGCTGGGCCTAAATAGAATTAGGAGTGGCTATGAGGCCCTGCAGAACTGCAGTGGCAAAGCCTGCTCTGGATTTAGAGTAAAGAGGTAAGTGGTAGTGCTTTGTAAAAGTGTGCACTGAAGTCCAAGTTGCAGCCTCCAAAATGTCTTTGGTTGGTACTCCTCTGAGGAAGGCTGCTGAAGTGGCTGCTGCTCTGGTTGAATGTGGCCTAATGCCCATAGGCACTGATTTGCCATGTTGTGAATAGCAGAAACAAATGCAGTGGCCTATCCATTTTGAAATAGTCTGCTTTGAAATAGCTTTTCCTTGCGATCCTGCAGCATATGCCACTAAGAGTTGCTCAGTCTTTCTGAAAGCTTTAGTTTTGTCCAAGTAGAAGCGTAGCTGTCTGTGTATGTCCAAAGAATGCAGAAGTCTCTCCCCCTTATTCTGGGGGTTTGGATAAAAGGTAGGCAAACGAATGGTTTGGCTGAGAGCCACACTGGACACTACCTTAGGCATAAATGTTGGGTTTGTCCTTAGAGAAACCCTGTCCGACTGGAAAATAATAAAAGGTTCCACAGTCATTAGTGCCTGTAACTCTGAGACTCTTCTTGCCGAAGTAATTGCTAGGAGCAGAGCCATTTTCCATGATAAGTATTTTATCACAGCTGTATTGGCTGGCTCAAAAGGAGGCAGTGTGAGCTTTTCCAAGACAAAATTGAGGTCCCATGCAGGTATTGGCGCTCTCCTTGGAGGTCTTATGTTTTTGGCCCCTCTGAGGTACTGCCTTAGCAGTGGATGTGAAAAAATAGGTGGTTCCGTATTGTAATGAGCTGAAATGGCAGAGGCATGGATCTTAATTGATGAGGATAGGCCTTTGTCCAGCATCTCAGTTAGGTATTGTAAAATCTGAGAAATATTTGGTACAAGCGTGTCAATTCCTTGTGCCTGGTTCCAAGCACAGAATCTCTTCCATTTTTCTGCATAAGATTTTCTGGTGCTGGGCCTACTGGCCTCCAAAATAACACCCATAACTGCTTTAGCGAGAGGTGTGTTCTGAATGGTTACATTATTCACCATGCAGCCAGATTTAGGGTTCTGAGTTGGCTGTACAGGATCTGATTGTTTTGTTGCGTCAGTAAATGAGGAATTTGAGGTAATGTCCTGGCTGAGCCTTGAGACAAGCGCTTTAGGATTGGGTACCAGTGCTGGCATGGCCAATCTGGGATAATCATTATCATTTTTGGCTTCTCTTGTCTGACCTTTAGGAGTACCTTGGGGAGGAGAGGCAGTGGAAGAAAGGCATATACTTTAAGGGTTTTCCAGCTGAATGACAGAGCATCCACTTTCCATGCTTGTTTGTGATAAGTCCTTGTGCAGAATCTCTGTAGTTGGCAGTCGTGAGGGGAGGCAAATAGATCTATGTCTGGGCATCCCCATTTCCTTATGCTGAAAATTTGTGGATCTAGTTTCTACTCATGAGGATCCAAGAGGTTTCTGCTTAGTTCGTCTGCCAGAGTATTTGTCTTTCCTGGCAGGAATTGTGCTTGCAGGTGTACTTGATAAGTCAATGCTGTGTTCCACAAAGTCATGGCTTGTCTGCAGGGGGGGTAAGAATGCATGCCTCCCTGCTTGTTTATGTACCACATGACTGTAGTATTGTCCGTCTTTATCAGCAGTTGTCTTGGATGAAGTAGATCCTTGAAGGCTGTCAGGGCATTCTGTACAGCTAGCATCTCTTTTTGATTGATATGAAGATGCATTTGGCTTGCGGGCCATGTGCCCTGAATACATTTTCCTGCCATGTGGGCCACCCAGGCATAATCTGATGCATCTGTTGTTAGTGTCTGCCTGGCTGTGGGTAAAGTGAATGGCTGTCCCTTGTTGTGGTGACAGGCCTGTGCCCATATTCAAAACTCCTGTTGCAGGCAGGGAATGAGGGTAAGGTTTCCAGGCTTTAGCAATGTTGAGTCCAAACACTTTTTAGATACAATTGTAGTTTCCTCATATTCAGTCTTGCATATGGAATTAGCAGAATGCAGGATGCCATGAAGCCCAAAGCCTGCAGAATTTTTCTTGCAGATAACTGGGTCTTTGTTGCCAACATTTCGAAGTAAGAAGTCAGTTGCCTTTGTTTGTCTGGCGTGAGATAAGCCATCTGGGCAGCTGTATTTATAGGTTCATAGGTTGGTACTGGGCCATCTGCCCGAAGGCATATATTAGCCCAGCCACGTTGTGCGGTATTCACCGCCCCTTTAGTAGTTCCCTAGACCCTTGTACTAGCAGCTAGTACCCTTGGCCCCTATCTATTAGTGCTGTTGGTGTGATCCCTGGTGTGAACTTTCTGTTACCCATCCACTCTTCAAGGTTCCTCTTGAAGAGTGATAGTGAGGGGCTCTGTCTTATGTAGATCAGGACCCTATTCCATAATAAGGGAAGTCTCTGCGAAGGGAATCTATCCCTCCAGCATGTTCTATTCATTGTTGTGTTGAGGTTTATATCCCTAGAGTGTTGTAGCTCGAGTAGATTTGGTTTTGCTAAGATGGAGCATGTTCAACAATTCTGGGTTGGACATGGCTCTGTACATTAGACAGAGATCGCCTCTGAGAAAGCGGTATGCAACAGAGAACAGTCTTAGCTTTTTCAATAATGCTGCATAGGGTAACTGTTTGAGGCCAGTAATCCTCTTGGTTAGGTACCTTTGTGGTCTCTCCAGCAGCTGGAGATGTCTAGCCAGGTACATTCCAATTGGTGCATTGTACTCAATAATGGGTCTGATGAGGGAAGAGTAGAGGGGCACCATTACATCCTTAGATCTTGATGCGAACCCTTTCGTGATCAGATGGGTCACATAGAAGGATTTTCTAACCACTTTGGCAACATGGTTATCAAAGGAAAGCTGACTATCTACTTAGGTCCCTAGATCCCTTATTTCTTCTTCAGATTTCAGGGGATTACCTCCTATGTTGTAGTTTGCGGGTACTCTGTTTTTTCCAAAGGGGATTACTACACATTTTTTTGCATTTAGAGTGAGGCCATGGCTTTGACACCATGCATCAGTCTCATTTAGGCCCTTCTGGAGGATCTCCATGTCGGCCGGAGACTCTATTATAGCACCCAGTTTGCAGTCTTAAGTTTTAAGCTTGCACCCAGGAATATTATCTCTTGAGAGGGTACCAGTTTTGATTTCTTTTCGTTTACTGTGTACCCTAGGCAAATTAATAATCTTTTTACAAACGCCAGATGCTTCAGTAAAATGTCCTTGTTCTCTGCTTGAATAAGGCAGACGTCCAAGTAAGGATATATTTGGATTCCTCTTTGTCTGCAAAATGCAATTACTGGTGCCAGGCATTTTGTGAAGACCCTGGGCGTAGTAGATAAGCCAAAGGGCAGTGCAGAGAATGGGTAGTGCATTCAGCCAGCTATGAATCTGAGGTATCTTTTGCAAGACTGTCTGACTGGGACATGCAGGTATGCCTCTGATGTCCAAAGTTACAAGCCAAGCCTTCTTGCCCAGCATGGGCAGAAGCTGCTGCAGAGTCAACATTTTAAATTTTGGAACGTCCAGAAAAGTGCTTAGAATAGACAGGTCCAGTATTGGTCTCCAGGCTTTGTCCATTCTGGGTACCAGGAAAAGTCTTGAGTAAAATCCTTGTCCCTGCTCTTGCTGTGGTACTCGCTGAATAGCCCTCATGTCCATGAGGGATGAAATTTGCTTTTGTGCCTCTGCCCATTGACTGTGTGGCAGGTCTGGCATGCCTTTTGTCTTTGGAAGGGTGTGAAAGTGGAACCTGTAGCCCTGAGACACTATATTCAAGACCCATTTGTCCTGGGTGATCATGTGCCAATTTTGTGAAAAAAGTGCTAGTTTTCCCCCCAAGGGTGCTGCCAAAAGATAAGTGCTTGGCATTGGCAGAGGAAAGTCATCAGGACTGTTTCCTATATGGCTGTGATTTGTCTTCTCCGCTTTTGGAGGTAGAAGCACCCCATTGTTTAGGTCTGTATGAGCCTTAGGGCTGGGATCTGCCTCTAGGGCGTCTGTATCTGCCTCTTTGTGGCCTGACACTGGAAAGGACCAATTCTTAGAAGGCCAGTTTCTGCTAAATCTGGGTGGCTGTACCTGTAAGAAATCCTTAACTGTCTGCATAGATTTCGCTTTATCCTCCATTTTCTTTAACACCTCTTCTGCCTTAACACCAAACAAAGTATCATGCTGTAATGGAGCATCCAATAATTTTGCTTTAACATGATCAGGCAGATTCTGTTCCTTTAACCAAGCATGCCTTCTAATGACAGAACTTGTAACAGCGGCCCTGCAAGAGGCCTCCAGTGAATCAAAACCACATTGCAAAGTATGCTTTCCCACTTGTTCAGCTGCATGCAATAAATCCTGCATTTCCTTGTTTTCAGAACATTCAGAATTTGTCAACATTTTCTGTTTTAGCAGTGACATTAAGTATTGCTGGTATTTAAGCATATGAAACTGACAATTTAAAGCCCCTGCAGCCAAGGTAGCAGAAGTATAAACTTTTTTCCCCCATCTGTCCAGTGCCCTAGAATCCCTATCAGAGGGGACATGGTTTTTTGCAGTGGAAGCCTTGATCCCTTTGGGACGCTGAGATATAGTTTCTGGGTCAGCAGCAGGGTTTTTATATAGATATTTATGAGAATCTGGAACTCTGTAGTATCTGTCTGGCTTAAATGGTGCAGGGGGTAAAGAGTCAGGAGACAGGCTAGACTCTGAAAATACATCTACAATGTCTAGAACAGGTAGAATAGCAAGAGGTCTGTGCTGAGGTAGTAAAAGAAAGTCTCTGAGCCTTTTCTTAGATTCTGAGTAATCTTGGCTCTCCCAGTGAAAGTGCTCTCTCATGGTATGAAGGGTTTCCCCAAAAGAATAATCCTCAGGAAGAGAGGCTGAAGGAATAGATTCTTCAGCATCAGAATCCTCATAGGGAGGAAGAGAGTTATCCCTGTTCAGAAGAGGAGTCAGAGGAAATGGAAACCTGATCTGAAGAGTCATATTCTGTCTCTTGCCTAGGCCTCTTAGGAGGGGGATGGGAACCCCTGATCAAAGTAATTAGGTCTTCGGCCATTTTAAGCATCTGTTTCTTAGGCATGGAAGACTGTCCAGGAGAATGCTGTACTTGTTTGTCTTTAGAGCTGTTTTAGTCTTTGCCTTGAAGCTGAGGTTGGCTGGACATATAACTGTGTAGGTCTGAAAACACACTCAGAAGCCAATGGCTGCTCAGCGGCTCCGGACCCATCTGAGGGAATTGTTTCCGAGTGTCCAATACCTTGAGTAACCAGAGGCCTAGTTGGCTCCATATGGGAGTCGGAAGCAGCCTGTGGCTCTGAGGTAGCAGGCGCCAGGGGCTGTGAAAGCGACTCACTGAGAACCGGCGACTGGCCTAGCGGAAGCCTCGTCGGTTTTGAACCTCGGATGCCTGTCCTTTTCCTTGCGCTTTTTATAAACTCCGGTTGTCGGCTGTTCTGACGGCATTATATAATTAAATCCGGCCAAAGTAATGAAAGGCAAAATCGTACCGACGCTTAATAGTGCGTTGGTTAAATCTAGCACAAAACCGACAGCTAGCAACGTCGTGGTCAGGGTCTAGGCAAGGAATACAGTAAGAATGAAAATCCTTATGATGTATTTGCTTCCCACAAGAAATACAACTGTTAACTTTTTCTGACATCGGTCTGGAGCAAGAAAAAAGTTTCCCCAATGGGGTACTTAGCTTTAATGAAGACTTCGGATCTGAAATTCGATTTCAAAAATCTCAGGAGTCGGCCGACCGGCACTTGCGAACTGCTTTTGCTTCGGGCACCGCGCGGCAAGAAAGCCTGAAGAAAATGGCGTTGGCTGCATCTTTTATACCCCTGACACACTGACGTCAGGGAAGAGGCGACAGCAACAGATGCCGGACCAGGACTTTGGAATTCAGGCTGACTGCGGGTAGCCTGCCAGCAAGATAACCCAAGTGTAATGACTGCAACAGTGAAACACGATGAACATCCCTGTAGTACCTGTCTGGTTTGATAGGGGCTGGAGGCAAGGAATTAGGGGCCATACTGGATTCCGAAAACACGACAACAACATCTACTACAGGAGGTATAGCCCAAAGGCCTATGCTGAGGAAGAAGGAAATCCCTAAGCCTCTTTTTGGATTCAGAGAAATCCTGACTTTCCCAGTGGAAATGCTCCCTTAAGGTATGTAAAGTTTCCCCTAAAGAGAAATCCTCAGGCGGAGAAGCAGAGGGAATGGAATCCTCTGCATCAGAGTCCTCATAAGTAGGTATGGACAAATCCAGATCATTAGAAGAGTCAAAGAAATAGAGTCCTGTTCAGAGGATTCATAGTCAAATTCAATTCTAGGCCTCTTGGGGGGGGGGCAGACTATCCCTGATTAGAGTAATTAACTCTTCAGCCATTTTGTTCATTTGTTTTTTAGGCACAGGGGCCTAAACATCTGGCCTGGGCGTCGGTTTTTCAGAAATAGATCGAGATTTAAGCCTTAGCACTGAAGTTGGAGTCTGTTTAATATGCAAGTCTCTAGGCCTGAATACACCCTCAGAAGCCCGTGCCTGTTTAGCGGCTCTAGACCCATCCAAGGTAGAGACATCCGCGGGTTCCATATGTGAAGTATCTCGCGGCATACCAGACTCCGAATGGGTCTCAGTAGAGGCCTGCGACTCAGAAGTTGCGGGTATCAGGGGCTGCGAAAGCACCTCACTGAGTACTGGCAAACTGGTGACTGGCTTAGAAGCGTCGTCTGCAATTTTGGACCTCAATGGCCTGTCTCTTTTTCTTTGCGTTTTTTCGGTATTCCGGTAGTCGGATTGCTAACAGATGTCATTTCTGGATAATTAAACTGAGAACCGAAATATTTTAAAGCAAAAATGTACAGACGGATAGTGCGCTGATTAAATAAAGCACAAAACCGACAGCAAGGTACATCGTGGTCAGGGCCTAGGCAAGGAATACAGTACAAATGAAAATCCTTATGAGGTATTTGCTTCCCGCAAGTAACACAATTATTAACTTTTACTGACATCGGAAAGGAGCAAGAAAATGTTTCCCCAACAGGGTATTTAGCTTTTAGTTGAAGACTTTGGTTCTGAAAACAAAAATTTCAGGAGTCGGCCGATCAGCACTTGCAAACTGCTTCTGCATCAGGCACCACGTGGCAATAAAGAATGATGTAATGGCGTTGGTTGCATGTTTTATACCCGTGACGACCTGACGTCATGGAAGAAGGGACAGCAACCGACGCAGGACCCAAGACTTTGTTAATCAGGCCGACTGAGGGCAACCTGCCAGCAGATTACCCAAATGTAATGACTGCAACAGTGAAACACGAACATCTGAGATGGTCATATGAGGAGTGTAAGATGGAGTCCATGGATAGGTCAAGCCAAGTCCTGCAGGTGAATCGGTCTTAGAAAGTGTGGAGATCCTCCTGGCTAACAGCTGGTCCACAAGACGCACCATGTCATGTTCCGACAGGCTCCTGGTGGATCTAGTGGATACTCCGGATGGGGACTCAGGATGTTCAATGAAAGGGCTATACACCTGGCCCAGAAACGGATCTATGGAAGGGGAGTATTGGGTCTGTGGTGCAAGGTCTGCGGCACCAAAGTCTCTAGTTTCGAGACCGGAAGTAAAGGGGTCAAATCCAGTCAAGTCGGTACAGCGCTTGGTCCCGAAGAGGCACTCTGAGCCGAAACGGTCGGCTCCAAAATGGAAACTAACGAAGTAGTCGAAAGTGTGCCCTGAGCTGAAGTGGCCACAGGTGCTGAAGGTGAAATAGGCGTAGTAAGGTCTATGACCGGTGCCGAAACTAGCACCAGTATTGAAGATTTCGAGATGCTCGGAGCCGAGGAAGACGGAGCTGTAGAGGCAGATTTATGCTCAGAGAATAACTTTGGGACCTTTGGTTTCTCAGGCTTGCCCTGATCACCCGATGGTGGGGAGGGAACACAGTGGGATCTCTTTTTGTCTTTAGTAGGAGGGGTTGAGATCTCCATCGCAGAAATGGCTTCTGAGAAGGGAGACTTGAATAACCCTTTCAGAATTAGTTTATTTTTGCGCTCATTAAGAGTGCGTTGGCTGAAACTCTGACAAATATCAGACGGAGGCTGCACCAGAAAGGTGGGGCACTCCCAAACAGTATACATAGTCATTGTGAGAATCACTATTAGGTAACTTGCCATTACATGAAGCACAATGCTTAAAACCTGAAGTACCCCTCTTAACCGACATCTTGATAGAAAGAAACCACAGGCCAACCATATAATCCAACTATAATAAAGTCAACCATTCAAGAAAGTCAGAATTATACTAATTCAGTGGTATGTAAAGAGAAAAGAAACACCCTACTAAAAGCCAAAGATAATAGGTTAAACAGGAAAGACAATACCAGCTATGGTATTGAAGAAATACCGCAAGGGTAAGGGAGGAAAGGCCGTACCAACAATGGTACCTGAATGATTACCAACCGTAACAATGGGTAGAGTAAAAAGGAAAAAAACAAGGTTAGAGAGAAGAAAAAACACTAGAAATACTATTCGCATAATAAAATATGCAGATATCAAAAACTTTTCATACAAATATCAAATAAAGTTCCACTTAGCTGAGAGCTCGGCTGAAACGTGGCTATGCGGCAAATGAGATCGGAGGTAATTTAGCTTAAGAGTTTTTTTGGCTGGTGCGAGCTTGGTATAAGGCAGACTCAGTTCCGAGGGCTCGGAACCAAACCTATCAGTGATGAATGGAAAGAAGATTAACACCATCAGATAATTGATTAGTCTTCCTAAAACCATGGGTCGTATCTAGGAAGAACTGAAGCTGTCTATATACAACTACAGTCTATAAAAAGTGTACACACTCATGTTAAAATTCCAGTTTTTTGTGATATAAAAAATGAGACCACAATAAATCATTTCAAAACTTTTCCCACCTTTAATGTGACCTATAACCTGTACAATTCGATTGAAAAACAAAATTGTTAGGGGAAAAAATATAAAAAATAAAAAACATACAATAAGCTGGTTGCATACGTGTGCACACCCTTAAACTAATACTTTGTTGAAGCACCTTTTGATTAAATTACAACATTCAGTTTTCTTGGGTAGGAGACTATCAGCATGGCACATCTTGACTTGGCAATATTTGCCCACTCTTCCTTGCAAAAGTGCTCCAAATTTGTCAGACTGCGAGGGCATCTCTTGTGCATAGCATTCTTTAGGTCACCCATAGATTTTCTATTGGATCTAGGTCTGGGCTCTGGCTGGGCCATTCCAAAACTTCAATTTTCTTCTGGTGAAGCCATTCTTTTGTTGATTTGGATGTATGCTTGGGGTCACACTCATGCTGAAAAGTGAAATTCCTCTTCATCATCATCTTTCTAGCAGACGCCCGAAGGTTTTAGGCCAAATGTGACTGGTATTTGGAACTATTCATAATTCCCTCCACCTTGACTAAATCCCCAGTTGCAGTTGAAGAAAAGCAACCCCAAAGCATGATACTGCCATCACGAAGCTTCACCATGGGGGTGGTATTCTTTTGGTGATGCGAAATATTGTTTTTGCGCCAAACGTAGCTTTTGGAATTGTGGCTAAAATGTTCAACCTTGGTCTCATTAGACCATAACGCATTTTCCCAAAAGCTTTTAGGAGACTATGTATTGTTTTGCAAAATTTAGCTGGGCCTGGATGTTTTTCTGTGTAAAAGGCTTTCGTCTTGCAGTCCTACCCTATAGTCCAGACATATGGAGAATATGGGATATAGTTGTCACATGTAGTACACAACCAGTACTTGCCAGAAATTCCTGCAGGTCCTTTAGTGTTGCTGTAGGTCTCTTGGCAGCCTCCCTGACCAATTTTCATCTAGTCTTTTCATCAATTTTGGAGGGCCGTCCAGTTCTTTTCAACGTCACTGTTGTCCCATATTTTCTCCACTTTTTGATGACTGCCGTCAGTGTGTTTCATGGTATATCCAATGATGTGGAAATTTTTTTGTACCCTTCACCCGACAGATACCTTTCAATAATGAGATCCCTTTGATGCTTTGTAAGCTCTCTCTGAACCATGACTTCTGCTATAGCAGGCAGCTGAGTAAATGTCAGGAAAATCCTACTAGGACAGCTGAACTTTATCTGGGGCTAGTCAGAGTCTCTAATTGATGGCAGGTGTGTACCCAAGAAGACTGAATATTGTAATTAAATCAAAAGGTGCTTCAACAAAGTATTAGTTTAAGGGTGTGCACACTTATGCAACCAGCTTATTGTACATTTTTTTATTTTTTTACATTCTTCCCCCAACAGATTTGTTTTTCAGTTGAATTGTACAGGTTATAGGTCATATTAAAGGTGGGAAAAGTTTTGAAATGATTTATTGTGGTCTCATTTTTTTATCACAAAAGCCTGGCATTTTAACATGGGTGTTTACACTTTCTATATCCACTGTAAAAGGTGCAACACCTTTTGCTTCTTGTTATGAAGTTTGAAAAAGAAACTGGTAACTCGACTTGATGGAGCTACACTTTTAATTTTATTTCAGATTTTCCACTTTAAAGTTCAATCATTTTAGTCCTGTGTGTCGAAAGCACGTGCATACTTTTGAAATGGAACTTTAACTGCATCACTTATATAACATTGTTACTAAACTTGTAATGTTATTTTGTGGAGCTTTCTCCCTGGGCCTCCACTGAAAATGGGCCCTATACTGACCCAGTCAAACTTTTCCAGTAAACAAATGTCAAATAAAACAAATAAAATGGAGGACTACTCCTAAGGGCCCCTTATCCATGGAGAAGGCCACAGAAGCAGTTTGCACACAAGGGCTTGTAAGCTCCAAGATTTTCCTGGCTGGGGTGATGGCAAAAAAAAAAAAAAAAAAAAAAAAAAAATTTCTATGAAAGACTTTACATAAGCAGATGCTGATAGTTCAGGGAGAGAGCAATTACCAGCTTTTCTGTTATAAAGTGAAGGTCCCATGGTGGAGGCAATTGTTTGAGTAGTATCATATGTAGATACCCCTTCAGAAAATGTATTATTGAGGGTACAAGTAGTCAATGATGGGTTCAAATAGTTAAGACACACAAAGCAGCAGAAAGATGTACCTTATATAATGAAGAAAGCCCCTTCTCAAACAATGTTGAGTGACAAGAGGACAGGTTGATGAACTGTGGCGCCCCTAAAAGTTAGAAGCTCTTGGATTTACACCAGGCTAAGAACCTAGAACACTTGCTAGAACAGGTTTCCTAGTAATGGAAATCCTGCCTTCTTTCTGGATCCACAGGATCTCCTGCAGTAAAGTATTTACACTGTGGCATCAGAGATGTATTTTGCAAAATGCAAGGTGCTCTTCAGATTAGGTACATCAGTGACCCCTGCTGTGGCAATACAAGATTGGGGGGGGGGGCAGAGATGACTCAGGATTTTTGGGACCTCATTGTTCAATTACTTGCAAAGGAAGAACCAAGGCTGCCTTGGCCAGACAGGCACCAGCAGAATCAGAATGGCTTTTTCTTGAATTACTTTACATAACGTGAGATGTGAGATAGCAGAATGTGTAAAGGCCTCTATTCTACTGCCTGGAGAAAGCACACTTTTAAAAGTCATTCTGCATGGGTAATGAGGAGAACTGGGAAAATGGAAAGTTTACTATGGAACAATCGAGGCCATCAGTGGTGGGGCCCCCGAATCCTGTTTGTTTCAGGAAAGAATTTTGGGTCAAGCCTCCATGCTGACCTACTCAACTGGTCTCCTAAAATGTTCCAGGTCAATAGGATGCTTTGTGCTTAAACAAGACACTGGATGCCAATTTTCATGCCATCAAGGCTAACCTGCGCAATTAATAAAAGGAGACATTTCCCTTGTTTATGTACTACATCAACATAGTTCTGTCTGTAATTACACACAGAACACCTGGGCATAACACTGATCTTAACATCAACGGTGCAAAATTTAGGTCTACCATCTCTGACACAGTACACATCTCTTTCTTGTGTCTGAAACTCAATACCTTTAAGTCCCCTGTATGCTCTCCTCAGGCCTGATCAGAAGCATCTGTCATCAGATTATGCTCCTCTGATTTCCACAAAGGCCACACCTGGACTGGCCTTCACTTGAGAAGTCAACCAGTGAAGCTCCATGAAAATCACAGGATAAAGGCAATAATCCTCTCTAAAGGATGCAGGTGCTGGTACTGCATGTTGTGCAAGTAACACTAAAGTATGCAGACTTTTTAAGGACCATGAAGACTGCAAAGGGGATGCAGTTATACCGACTCTTACAGTCATGAAAAGGACAGTCACAATCAATGAAAAGAAACCAGCTAAAGGAGCTGCCCCCCCCCCTTTTAAGAAATGCATTAGCTAGTTCTTGGTGTTCAGAAAAGCCCTGGAGGGTACATGTGTTTTTTTTTTTTTGGGGGGGGGGGGGGGATTTCTACAAGTGGTCAGAGAGGTATCTGATAAATATCCTGGGAGCAATGGACAGCCTAAACTACAAAGAGGTGAATTGCTACTGCTCTGAGCCCATCAGGAACTAAATGGAAGGGGAAGAACCCAATGGCGGAACAGCATTCTGAATTTTCTATCAAGAATTTGATATATATTTTTTTTGACAGAACCAAGCCTGACATCCAGTGACAATCTTTCCTTGTAATGGAGGGGGGATAAAAACTAATGTAGAAAACCTTGTAGTCTGTGTGTGAGTGTTGGAATCTAACATCTTTAAGGATGAGCCGTTACAAATTCATGCTATGGAAGGAGAAGTATTTTAAAGCAGGGAAACTTGTTTTGAATTCCAAACTGTAATCTGAACCGAAGCTTCATCACTATCTGTGGTCAGCTCAAACTATGATTTTGAGTAAGCTAACTCCTAAATGGCTAGAGAAACAAGTACAGTACTGTCGCTTGCCAAGTCAGGAAGAAACAGGCAAACTTGCAGGTTCTTGTTCAAGCAGCTTTACTATAAACAAACACATCATAAACGAAGCTAAGTAACTTTAACTTATGAGCAAACTAGCTATCATGCATATAAATGTTAACATCATGGCTGCACCTTCAAAATGGCACTGAAATTAACATATGCTTGGAATTTATACGCACATGCAGACTTCAGAAAAGCTTCCTAAAGGTACAGTACATATTCTACATCCTCCCTCTTTGAGAAATGAGTCAGGCATTGTCACAGATATTAATAAATATTTAATTTACACAGGAATAATTTTCATCATGCAATTACACAAAGCTAAGTATTTTATATATATATATATATATATATATATATATATATATATATATATATATATATATATAAAACATGTCCAACTTGCTGTGTATTTCACACTGGGCTTTGAGATGTGGCTATATTGTATGACATAAAATTTGGGATCTGGTTTAGCAAACGGGATTGCCTCTGCTGACTGTTAAGTCTTAGAAACCTTGGGATCATCTGCCTAAACAGCATCAGGAGTCCGGACACGCTTTGGAACAGGAATATCATCTGGACTGCTCTGAGAGTTAGGAGTCTTTAACACAGGAGCAATGCTGTGATATCGGTTCTGCTACGGGAAGATATCTGCGATTTCTCCTGTACTCCACACCCTCGCATCTAACAAAATAGGTTCTCGGCTCTACACATACATACTCATTACTTGACCAAACCGGTCGAAAGCCTTTGCTGTTTGTATCCTCACTGTGTCTCCTTTTTTCAACAGACTAACAAATCTGCTCGATTTGTCATTGCTGGACTTTTGAAAAGAACGCTTTTTTAAACAACTGGGCTCTAATGGCTTTGTTGTTTTTAGCTTTAGGCCTCAATAAACTAGAATTGATGGGCAATGTTGTCCTGGTTTGCCTGGATAGAAGTCTCTGAACAGGTGAGCCAAGTATATCGTCACAGGGTATGTTTCTGAGACAGAGTAAATTCAAAAACACATTGGTATTATCGCGCTTTAACTTCTCAAGTAATTGCTTTGCACTCTGTACTGCAATTTCAGCAAGTCCATTTGATTCCGGATACTCTGGACTACTAGTAACATGTACGAAGTCCCACTCTCTTGCAAATTTCTGAAACAACTGACTGGTAAATTGGGTACCATTGTCTGAGATTAATTTCTGTGGAATGTCATGGACTGAGAAATGGCATTTCAACTTAGTAATGACTGTAGTAAAAGTTAGATTAGGTAGTAGAGTGATCTCAAACCAATTCGAATAAGAGTCTACCAGTACTAAGCAATGTTGATTGTTCCACTCAAATAAGTCAGTAGCTACTATTGACCAAGGTAATTCAGGGAGTTGACTTAGCTGAAGTGGTTCTTTTTGCAAATGCGGTTTAGTACTATTACATACTGAACAGGAAGAAAGAACTCTATCAATGTATTTCGCTAGAGAAGTCCAAAACACACGTCCTCTCACCCTTCTCTTAGTAGATTCTGAACGTGGGTGACCACGATGCAAAATCTGGATATTCTCTGATTGTAAGGAAGCAGGAACAACAATTTAGGACATTTGAAAATAATGCCATCTTCCAACAACTCATCTCTGTAAGGAAAGTAAGGTTGCACATTGGGTGGTACACTAGATTGCTTTGATGGCCATTCAACATTGATGTAGTGACTGAGCTTTTGCAAAACTGTATCAGTCACTGTATGATGTCAGAGCTCATCAAGTCTTGTGGTGGAAACATTATGCAGTTTCATGACATCAAAGTCAAAATTCTCTGCCAAGCTGTTCCGTTGTTATTCTGAGCGATCTGGATAAGGTATCAGTCAGATAAAGAAGTTTGCTTGTTTTCGTACAGACCATTTTGAAGTTGCACTTTTGCAACTTATGAATCATTCTCGGCAATCTCGCTGGAGCTGAATGCATAGGCTTCTTTAAAATAATAACCAAAGGGTGATTGGTTTTAATCTGAATATCTCGACCACATAGAATTATGAAAATTGGGACATGTAAACACTATTGCCAAAAGTTCCTTCTCAACTTGGGCAAACTGCATCTCAGTCTGGGTAAGTGTTCTAGATGCACAGGCTACTGGCCTGCCTTCTTGAAGCATAACTGCACCTAAACCAAATTTTGAAGCATCGCAGGAAAGCATTACTTGTTTTCTAACATCATAGTACCTTAATGTTGGTGGGGTAGCAATTTTCTGCTTAAGAACTTCAAATTCTTTCTGGTGCAGTTCTACCCACGACCATGTAACATTTTTACGTGAGAGCTCTCTCAAATGTGCTGTCAATTCATTGTAGTCTGGCATAAATTTGCCTAAATAGTTGATCATACCAAGAACACATTGTAGGGCTTGTACATGTTCCGGTGCCGGCATTTCAAGAATGGCTGCTTGCTTGGACGGGTCTGAACTCAAGCCAATACTTGGAAATAAATGACCTACATATGTAACTTCTGGTAGTCTGAATTTGCACTTCAGAGGATTGAGCTTTAAGTTCACTTGCCATGCTCTGTACAGAACTCCCTTAAGATTTCTGTCATGCTCTGCCTCACCATTGCCTCCAACCAATAAATCATCTACTATTATGACACAAGGATAGCCCGAAAAAATTTGCTCCACTGCATGCTGAAAGACTTCGCTTGCATAATTTATTCCAAATGGCATTCTTAGGAATCTATATCTAGCAAATCGGGTAAACAATGTAGTCAGTAATGAAGATCTGCGATCGAGCATCACTTGCCAAAATTAACACACTGCATCTAAGAAAGAAAAAACAGTGGCATTCGGTATCAGGGCTGCAACTTCGACTGTACGCATAGGATGATGCGGTCTCTTCAATGCTTTGTTCAAATCTCTTGGGTCACTGCATATTTTGACTTCATCTGAGCCTTTTTTATGAGCTGCTACCATGGACGACACCCATTCAGTAGGTTCTGTAACTGAACAAATTACACCTTGTTGCGCCATCTTATCCAACTGACCTGTGACTTTATGCTACATAGCTATCAGAACTCTTCTTGCTGGTCTGACCACTGGCCTGATCCCTAGGTCTAATTTCATAGAATACACCACTGGACGTTTTCCCAACTTGTCATCGAAAACATCAGCATACTCTGAAAAAATGTTAGTGAAGCTGGAATTGGGACATGTGCTGATTTGATGAACTTCTTCGGTAAAAGAAAGCAGATTCATTCTCAAGTTGTCCCTGAGACCCAATGATGACTGCACAGGTCTTCAAACTACACAGAACAACAAGCTATAACAGTTCTTGGCCACAACATGAAAGCACCACTGAGCCTTCGGTTTGAATTTCTTCACCTCCATAAGCAACAAATTTCGCACAACTAGTCACATTTAGTTGCTCACCAGCTCTGACCTTTGCAAAAGTATCTGCAGACATAACATTACACCTTGAACCAGTGTCTACTTCAAGCTCAGTGGATTTACCATAGACCTGGTCAGTACAAAACACTTCATTTCTTGCCAATAAATCTACTGCATCAATCTCTGCACCAATCACTGGAGACACCATCTACATAGAAAGCAGACTGTTGCAGATTTACTCGATCAACTTGTTTAAGTGACCTTTTTTGTAACTGTGTTAGGTCTACTGGATTTACAAAATCTTTGAAAATGGTTCCATTTCTTACACTTATGGCATTGCTGACCAAATGCTATACACTTTTCTCTTCAGGACTCATGGTTGGTACCACAATTGCAACAGTTAACAATAAAGCTTGATTTGGGTTTTGCTGATTCACCCCTATACTGTACTGAGCAGCATCTGTTCTGCACTGGATAAACTCAGCATGCTCCTTAAACTGAACTGGTTTTGGAATTTGGTAGAAGACTACGGGTTTTACCTGGAAGTCCCACAGGGGCTGTTGCTGCCATGTGCATAGGCCTGCTTTTGTCCGTCACATGCAGCATGTTGTCTACATTAGCTCTGGAGCCCGTTGAAACCATGCTATCACTAGCAAGCATACTCCTGTACCTTTCTGTAATTTCATGGACCTGACAAATGTCAATGGCTTTGTACAACGTCAAATCACCGTTAAGAAACAAAATCTTTCTCACAGCAGCATTATTAATACCAGACACAAGTCTGTCCTTTATTAACTTATCCTTTAAATTACAGAACTTACACGTTTTAGCTTGGTTTCTTAGGTCAGTGATGTAAGGTGCAAAAACTTCCCCTTGTCTTTGATCTCTTGTGTAAAGCAAATGCCTCTGTAATGTAACATTAGTCTGGGGGGGTCACACATTTCTCTGAATTTGCGCTTCAAACACTACAGGTCTTCCCTTGATTCAGCCTGCACAACAATAAAATTTTCTTCTTCACCTTCATACACTGCTGGTGCATATACAAATGAACGCTCAATGGCCTCTGACCCTGCCAGGTTTAGCAAAATGAAAGCCCTGGTGCATGCATCTTTATCAGAATAAGCTGCTTGTATAAATATATTAACACTCTTTCTCAAACATCCTCCAATTCTCTGCAATATTCTGATCAAACACAAGTGGTTGTGGTATGCGAAATCTGTCTGCCATATTAACATATCTCAGTGAAGGCTTTTGCAAAATATACGAATACATGTGCTTGAAATTTATGCTAATACCTGCAATAGCACAATAAGCTTCTGTAAAACTGAACTTTATGAAGTCTCCTGGGCACTGAAATCACTTTACTGTAAAAGTCACTTGTCTTGAAATTATTTTACTGTACGAGCCATTTATCTTGAAATTATTTAACTGTAAAAATCATTCATCATAATTTTAAGAAACCTTTCGAAAAAACTGCACAGTGGGAATAAACTGGGCAATAGAAGCGGAGGGCAATGAATATTTTAAAGCAACCGTACTTAATTATACTTTACGAATGAACTGGGCAGAAGAAACTCAGAGTGAGAAACACTTCGAAATAACTGCACATTGCGAATAACAGTACACAGCACACTGAAATTTCCCAAAATGGCTGCACTTTGTCAAATACTCTGTACAGCATAAGAAACACTCTGTAATGGCAGCACTCTGCAAATAAACACACCCATGCACAAGTAACATTTTGAAATGGCTGTGTTCGACTGCACTTCATGAAATAGTTGCACGTTGCAGACAAGCTCTTTTATAATAAATGCACAGCAAAACTCACTAAGCACTTTTATGCACTGAGATACTTTGAATAACTCTAGTTATACTCTTCAAGGCTTCAATCAATGCAAAGTAGTAATTTATGCCAAAATATAGTAATTCGCCAAAACACGTGCAGTTAACATGCCTTTTTCTGCCCCTTCTGTTGCATTCATTTTGCTCATTTAATCTCTTTTCATGCCCTTTTTATATTTGTTTTATTCATTTAACCTCTTTCATGCCCATTATAATACTCTCTTGTGCCTGTTTTAACGCGACATGCTTGCTTTACTTTAAACATGCTTGTTTCCTCAAATAACCTCATTTCAAACATTGTTTGATTATGAGCTTTTTTTATGCTTCTCTTTTGCTTAACGTTTTGTGCCCTTGTAATGCTCCATTTTATCTGCTTTAACAAGTAAATCTTTTGTGTGTATTTTCTTTACCTTGCTTCTGGTCCTTTTTTTTTGTTTGCTCTCAGTTCACTTAGTTTGCCTTCATCGTTACCTCTGCACCTTGTGGCTTTGAAGAGTAGTCTTTCCCATCCCGGTTCTGACACCATGTTGCTCGCCAGGTCAGGAAGAAACAGGCGAACATTGTGGGTTCTTGTTCAAGCAGCTTTATTATATACAAACACACCATAAATGAAGCTAAGTAACTAACTTATGAACAAACTAGTTATCATGCATATAGATGTTAACACTCTGGCTGCACCTTCAACAATGGCACCGAAATTAATGTGCTTGGAATTTATACATACATAGACTTTAGTAAAGCTTCTTAAAGGTACAGCACACTTGTTATTCTACAAGTATGTAGTGAGAATTAGGAAGAACCCTCTTGACAGAGACCACTGCCCCTGCTGGAGTGCCCTTCTTGGCCTCATACTCCGCTCCATTGGACTTTTTACATGTCTTCATCTGCATGAATTGCAAAATGCGATACTTATGATAAAATGTCTGATTTGTACTTTGTACAGAGGAGTGAAAGTATTGCACAACAGTTTGTACAGTTTTGTCCTTTTCTTCCATTCTCGAGCACAGTCTTACAACCATGCTTTTTCTTCTTCTTTCGGCTGCTCCCGTTAGGGGTCGCCACAGCAGATCAACTGTTTCCATTTCTCAACCATGCTTGATGAAACTAATCTAAAATAGGCATTCCTGTCATAGCCACCCTTAATTCACTCTTGCTTATCTTACTGAATGTAAGAAATTATTTCACAAGGTACTGCTTCATAGTAATGTCTGGTATTTCCTTTAATATATTCTCCACTTATCTTACAATATCTGCTTGGTAATGGTACATGCAAATTTGGCAGACAACTAATGGTTGAGGTGCAATATTTGGTTTTCTGAAACTGGCCAGAGTACAACTCCTTCAGCTCTGTACTGCACAGGGATAAATCCCTGACTTCCACACAGAAGATCCAGGTTTGACTGGAGATATGAAAGTCAACTGCCAGGCGAGGCTTATGGTTATGGAGACATGGCAATACATCAATGCAGTGACAGAAAATTTCCCCAAGCAACATCCCCAAAACAAATCTATGCAAACCTACATACAGAGCTGCATGTCAGTGTGAACTTCCAGATCCAAACTGATCAACTAAACAGCTGGCTGCAGTATGATGGCTCCTTGCATATTCACTCTCCTCACAGGTCAAGTGGCGTTCATTGCCCACAAAGCTAAAAGGCTGCTAGGAGCCCTGATTGTCATTAACAGGGACAAAGGGACACACCTAAGGTGACCATATACAGCAGGGATGTGGGGAAGATGGATTAGTGGAATGCATGGGCCTGACATCAGCAATGGCTGACCCAATGAATTAGGATAGCGAAGGGCCCTCAACTCTGTAGTGAAAAAAAAAAAACTTAATTCTCTAGCAAAGAGTGAACTATTATTGTCTGGTGTTGGCTCCACCTTCTGATGGTATGTAAGGAGATGATGGCAAGGTAAACCACTGAGCTCTTGCACAGGTAAAATATTTTTCTGTGACCAGGTAAACATTTTCAGGTTTTCTAGGTGCTAGGTACTGATGTGTGGGCTCCAGTTAAGTGCTTTCAAAGACATCTTCACAAACTTGTGTTACTGGAAGACTGGCTGTAAGACTGGGATCTTCCATCCCAAGAAGTTACAGAAATCACTTCTGTGAAGTGGAAAATTCTTTCACTCCCTATCTAAAATATTTCCACACCAAGCCCACTGCTTCCTTGAATGATACATTCTGGTGGTGATGTTGGGGGACCTAAAGAGAAAGACTTGGTCAATAATGTCAAAATCAAGCAATGACTGTATTTGTAATGCATAAATTAACTCCTTATTTTCCTCTCTCTGTCAAAATTGAGAGAAAGCACTCTTACTATTTGACCAGGGCTGTGGGGTGGTACTGTCAGGGCATCAAGTAGACAGGTCCTGTGGAGACAGCACCACCATTTAGATTTGCTGTCAAGAGCCCATTTATTTCTCAGTTAATCACCTATAACTGAAGCTGAAGGGGCTGTGGCATGTGCTCTTCCGATGCCTTAGGCTTTCCTGATGAAACTGTGGAAGGTCAGAAAGTTTTGACTGGAAGATCAAAAATGGAAAAGGTAACTTCTCCAGCATCAGTGAATTCATACAAAAATAAGGTATGAATGTCTGATGGAGGACACAGGCTTCTTAATATGTATGCATCTTGTTGGCTAACTGCAGACAAAGCTAGCTGGCTGTGATAAAGCTTGGAAATCTTGACAGGCCTAGGTAGCTTGAGGTGCCTGCATCCTTCAGGCAGCAGTGAAATAAATGTACCTATCTATGGTAAATGCAAGTGTTGAGGGCTGACCATGAACTGCTTACTGCTTATGAGAAAAATGCCTCATTCTCTGCCTAGAAAACATTTTACAACCTAACTTTTATTCAATTTTCTGTGGATCCTATGGACAGGCTTAAAAAGGCAATGCATAGCAAAAAAGAAGTAAAAATCATGTGGATACCATTTTCCTTCATCTTTACATTCTACTGACGCTATGGCATGTGAAAAGTAATCTAAAAAGTTTTGGGAGTGTGGCCACATGGTCAATGTCCATCAGGTGGTTTGACAGACCACATGGTTGGATGTCCATCTGGTAGCTTGATAACCATGTGTAATAAGTCAAATTGCAGCAGTGATCCTCATGATTATCACAATTACAATAAAATGTCAAAACTAAAATATTCCAAAAGAATATATACACACAATAGGTGTCATTACTTGCTGTTCTGTTTCATGAAAAACGGCAGTGATTTTAACATTCATATGATGCTATATCAGAAAAGACCATCACAATAAAAAGACAATATTATATCATCCAAAAATATACATCACATGGTACTTGTACATACTTTCTATAGATTTCTGTTATAAAATATTGGACCCTACAGAAAAACAAACAAAAGCTTTATGATGGAATTAAAAAAAAAACAAAAAAAAAACACTTTTTTCATGAAAAGCATGCAATATTTAACTTTAATGTTCCTTGTAATATCACTATCAATCTGTGACCCAACATGTTGCACTTTAAGACAATATTACATATATACAAGTATATACTTGACAAAAGACACTATGTTAAAGGACAATGGCAAAGTATGAAGCTATACTGTCTAGACATTCTCATGGAGGGAGTTGTTCTGCTGTCACTTGACCACCATTTGGTGTAAGCTGGATGTATACGGAAAACCTAAAACATACAGTGATGGGTGTCCTTGGAGTGCTTAGCCAATGTCATTGTGAGGAATAAGTTCAACTTTCACCTCCAGAATATCTTGGGGAGGTCAGGAATGCTAACTTTGAACGCATCTTGTTCAGAACTTCAATAATTAAGGTGGTGGCAAGGAGTTATTGCACAGAGGTGGTCAAGTGCTTGTCCCAATGGAAAAACTGAAGACACGGATATCAGCAATTAGAGAAGGCGACAGGTTAAAGAAGACTGCTTTCCATACAGTGCAAGCAAGATGATCGCTACAGACAAGCCAGGAAAGCAGCACCTACAGCGGTCACTGAAGTGAAGGCCTGGTCGTGGAAGGATTTTGGTGAGGCAAAGGAAAATGGCTCTGAATGACTCCAAAATAATTTAGAAAACCTTCCAGCGACTCAGAGGAGGGTGGCAAGATGATGCCAAAACTATTCTTTGCAAGGGTACAGAAATGTCCAATTCTTCTGACTGATGGAAGTAACACTTGGGAACTCCTGAAGCTGGTGAATTAGCCCTACACTGAGAAATCAGTGCAAGCAGCAAAGGATACACTTGGATCAATTTCAGATCAGGTCACAGCAATGACTAAACATTAAATCTGTGACAAGTTTGCTAAAGTGGATGACATCAGACAGAAACAAAGGTATTAGACAAACAGTGTCACACTTAGGATGCTTTTTCAATGCTGTTTGGAAACCTGGGACAGCACTAGACTGGCAAACTGGGATAGTAGAAATCATTTTTAATACTGGGACAGCAGAGTTATGCCTCAATCAGAGACACATCATACTCCTAAGGCCTCTTTCTAGGAAATGGTATGACAGGATTCTGGAAAATAATCTTTCTTACAGTTGAGCAAGCTGTATAATTTCACAGAACTGTCTGGTTCAAGCTTGTTTTGTTACTTAGCCAAATAAAACATCTTCTATTTGGTGGAATGAAGCATGGTTTTAGTTGCGGTTTGGTCAAATGAAATTACTATTATCAAGCCTGAGAGACTGTTGGTGTTTTCCAGACAAAGCCAAAATGTTAAATATGTGTTTAAGATGTGACATATGAGATAAAATTTCTTATACATGACCAAGCAGTTGGACTGTAAAGGGAAAATACAGTTTAGTACAAACTGCAAAACACTGTCACTTTCTTAAGCCAGCTGAAAAACAAACTGCTTTACCAAGTGTTGTCAATATCCTGAGAAAAGGAAATCAAATCATGCAAGGGAATGCTCTCTTCCTTAAAGTAAGACATGCTACTCATTTTACAGCTTTTTTTTTTTTTTTTTTTTGCTACCCAACAGTGTTCTACCTGATGTCTGTTCCCTAACCTGACAGAGGAGTTAAATTTTTCTGGGGAGTATTCAACAGTTGAGCACTGCTGAACATTGTGTAGTAAAAAAACACAGAAGAGTTGCATGGAAAGAATAGTGCTATCAGAAACACTGGCAATATTTCTGGCAAAGTGTTTTATCCAGGAAATTGCTGAAAGGTTGCTTAAAGCTGTGTGTAACAAATGCAGTGTGTTGGGAAATTTTACTACAGCGCAAAATGTGTTTGCAAAATACTGGAGAAGAAATGTAATGAGAAAGTTTCTTGCAAGACAAATTTTATGAACTAGGTTTCTAAGAATAAGTCAGAAAATTCTGGACTGAGTGCAAAATGGTGACTACACTGTGTGCATTGAACTGAAGTACAAACTGTGTTGGAGTGAGGACACCTGATAAAGTATCTGACATGCTGCCTGCTTCGAAACTTGAGGTTATATGGGAGGATTAAAGTGCTCAAGCACAAATATAAACCTATAACATTTCTAGATCATTCTGGATATCCTGTGTCTATGCAACAAAACAGAACAATGTGGTGTAAAAAAGGTGTTACACTGACAAGAAAAAAACTATTGGGGATGTATGGTTGCCCTTGAATGAACGAACTATTTGGTAAAGTGTAAGCCTAGTTTGTTGAGAAATGAAAGCTAAATGAAAAGTGAGGGTATAAAAAACATTACCTACAAGCGGTAACACTGCTTCTTCCTGGTGAACTGTGGTACACTATATGCAAGAAGCATTAAAAAAAAGGCAAATATTTCAATGTGTTAAGTTGTTCAAACAAAGGGACCATAGAGAATCTGCTACAGCAATACAAAAGCATGTTATTTTGGCAATAAAGTAGGTAACCTCTTATGCTGTAAGTTTGTATTTTGTGTGTTGTGAACTTTTTCTGTCATACATCTGGTGACATTTTACGTGTAACTAAGGTTTGTGAGAGGCCCAGTTAATGATGAAAAGCAACTAACTGTATCATCACCACAAACTATGCCAGTGACCTGGTTAAGTGCTGAAGAATAGTTTGTTTAAAAAAATATTGAATTTTATCATGAAGCAAAAACTAATGGAAGGTACTGGAGACCTTTACAGAAAATGTGGCTACATAATAAATAGCTAACCAACAACAAAAAGAAGTACATAAGACGCACTTTCGCAGGGTTTTACAGCTCTAACAAAAGATCAGGGATTTGACTAAGAATTTAAAACTGCAAAGGCAGCCAGAGGGTGCTATCTCTTGGGAGAGAGAATCAAAATTAAAATTGTAACAGATGGTTTCTGAATATGAAAACAAACGGACGAGGATTTTTAAAAGTTGTTGTCCAACACTGACCAGCAAAAGAGATGTCAAAATCAAAGAGATAATTTGTTGATCCATCTAAAAGACTCTCTGAACTTCATAGCCCGAGTAGTGAGTTAAAGAAATACAGCTAAAACTTTTAAGAAAGAGGATTTGTACAAATGGTTGCATTAAAACAGAATCTGGATTCCCTGAAAAAAGAAAATGAAAAATGAACAATGCAGAAGGTATGAAAATGTTACAGAAACAGTATGAACAGCTTTAGAAAGGTCAGTTTACAATGGGCCAATAGAAAGCGCACCTGTTTTAACAGAGTTGTAAAAGACGATACATAAAATGGGAAAAGCACAAAGTGAACCTGTGCTCGAACATGAAAAAATAGAAAAGTTATGGTTAAATGCTGTGCGTTTTCAGAGTGATGAAAATACTATGGGCAATTCTGTTCATAACATAAAAATATACCAGAATTTGCAGTCAGAAAATGAATTGCTCAAATACCAACTCAAATATTCTGCGAATATCAAAAAACACTGTACACATACTTCTGCTAACACTGAAAAGGTTAAGGACAACACTTCAACAAAGTAAAAATATGACAGTTTAGCCCTGCTTACACAAAAAGAAATCTGAACGTGTACACAAAAATAAACAGTTGGTACCTGACCAGTGAGGAACTTGAATTGACTGTGTGTGAGGTGATATGAAGACATAAAAAAGAATTAAATGCACTTTAGAGCACACTGGACCTGGAAGAGAAATTCCAAAACAATTAAAGTTTCATTAATCTGCAGAGACAAAGATGCAAAATGAGTAACTGCAAGCCTTGAAAAGTGCACAAAATAGTACAAGTTCAAAGGGAAGTACTAGGCTAGCTGCCCTTGCAGGCCATTTTAAAGGACAACAATGGAATTCTATTATTAAATGTGTGAAGATATGTGAAGGCTGCCAGCCTAGCCCGATAGAATTTTGTAGATAATTCTGTCAGTTGTAAATATTAATGTAAGCCACATGCTTGTTCTCTTAAATGTAAGAAAATTATGGTAAATCTTGAATTTCAGAAGATTGTACTCTGCTGGAGGAAAGCTGATAAGTCGAGCGCTGTATAATTGTTTGATCTCAAAACTCGGAACCGAGATGTGTGAATGAAGAAATATTTCCTATTGTTTTGAGACCAGAGTTAATGGCTAGAATTTACATGTATAATGTCTTTTATTGCTCTGGCTTACTGACCAGCTGCAAGATCAAAAGGGCTATTACACTCTGAATTTCTGTTAGGCTGGGAAACCGAGAATAATGATGTAATCTGAAATGGGTCACTGGTACTGTGCTATCAATTAAAGGACAGAGAGAGAGAGAATCAGGGCATTTTGCATTTGTTTTCAGAAATGACATCATCACCAGCACCGCCTTGCTCTATATATGTAAGTTTATTTTGGAACCGTGTTTGCTCTTTGATATAGACAGGAAATGGGAAGTCTAGTCTAGCTGTTTTCTGCATTGGTCAGAACTTTTCTACTGTATTATTTTAAGCATTTCTCTGTGATCTCTGAACTCCTAACTAGTACTGTGTAGTAAGAAGTATTGTCTTTTGTTCTTATTATTTTTAAACGTTTCAACTGTGGCTGTTTTATGCAGAGATAATTTAAGCCCTTAGAGTACATTGCATGTATATAGTGATACTGTCCAAGCCACTCCAAATAAGCCTTACTGTTCGTCACACTTACCATTTGGATAATAATATTGCACAGTAATAAGTGGACACCCTTCGATAAGGGCCTTATTAGTAGCTGATACTAGTGGTTGGTGGCAAGTGGTACTACCATATAGTCTGGGCAGAAGGGGCACAGCTGGAGAGCCAGCCTTCTCCAGGAGTGTGCGTGTGTTTGTATATAACTCATCTCAAAGTGTGTGTGTGTGTGTGTGTGTGTGTGTGTGTGTGTGTGTGTGTGTGTGTGTGTGTGTGTCAGCTACTTGGGCAGAGACATGAAGCACTGTTTGTGCAAAGAGGGTGCTGGAGGATTTAGCTTGACCACTAGGCTGAGATCTGGACCCTACAGTGCCAGTGGAGAGTTTTATTGGGGATCTGGAGAGAAAGGGAGAAACCAGTCCCACATTGACTGTGATCTCTGTGTGCTCTTAGGGGAAATTGCACATTAGTGTGTGTGTACTTGTTATCCTTCCCAATGTGAATGCCCCTCACTGGTGTTAGTGGTGAGGATGGAGGCTCCTTGATTGCTGGGCCAGTACACGGGCATCACAAAATGCTCAACTTCTCTGTCTTTTGTCTCCCCTTTTTATTGTCCCTGCTATGAATAAATAATACATCATTTAAAATATTTTAAATTGACTGTTTCTCTCCACTAGAACAGTACTTTACTGTACTGCGGTGGTTTCACTTTCAAAAAAACTTTTGTCCTGCCCTGTTAAAGCTTCCTGCAGTCTCCAATTCACTATGTCATCAAGGCCACTGAATACAGGTAGTTTTCTGGCCATTTCTCTCCCCAAACTGACATCACCACTACCACCCTAAAAACCCACCCATGCTGTGATGTCACAGATCCCTGGTCCTCCCCTACTCATACAAAAAGTAAAGGCTAGAACAAGGAGACGGTACATGAGTCAAGTCTCCTGCTGTGAGCTGTCAATCTTAGCAGGGAACAGCTCAAACTACACTTAGCACTTTGACAGCTAGGGAAGTTAGGTGTGAAGGGGGATGGTAGAGGAGTCAAAAGTAGTACAATTCAGGCTTCACAAAAGACTGCAGTCTAGCCATTATAAAAAGCAGCAGGAAAAAGCAATTTGAAAGTCTATTCTGTGGCATTTGCATTTGTTTGTGCTTTAAGTAGTCATTGAATGGCATGAAAAGTTAATTAAACCTAACTGATTGAAAGATAGCAAGTGTAAGCATGGAAAATCAATGCCGTGACTGGAGCTTTAGAAAGAGGCCACCATGTTTTTTTTTTTTTTTTTTTTTTTTTAAAACACACAAGCACTGCATTATGGGATACCTACAGGCAGACTAAAGCAGAATTACTTCAAGATGCCAAACCCCTTGTGGCCACACTCAGAAATTATGTATGAAAATATTTTAAAAAGTACAGTTTTGTACCTACCATAAATGTAGATGTTCGAGTGTTCACCCTGCTGCAGTCATCACACTTGGGTTATCCTGAGTTCCAAAGTCTTGGTCCGGCGTCGGTTGCTGTCGCTTCTTCCCTGACGTCAGTGCGCCAGGGGTACACATAAGAGGCATCCGACGCCATTTTCTTCAGTTTTTCTTGCCCCAGATGTCAGGTGCCCCCAACAGGTAGGCTATATATATATATATATATATATATATATATATAGCTATATAAAAATAAAACAATACCTTCAGGCACAAGCAAATAAACCACAGAGGTTGTATAGGATAGAGTGGTATAGATAAGTTCAGCTAGTTCAGAGGGGATGGAGGGAGGGTAACCTGGACTGTAGCAGGGTGAACACTCGAACATCTACATTTATGGTAGGTACAAAACTGTACTATGTTCATCGTGTTATCCTGCTGCAGTCATCACACTTGGGTTGAATCCCAAAGCTAAGGATGGGTGGTGGAGTTAAACAAGATTGAGTCATTGTGTTTGTCTTCTGCTAGCTTGGGGCCTGTCTTTTCCTCCTTTCTGGGTAGCAGTACCCCATTGGAAAGGTTTGTAAGGGCCTTGTGACTGACCTCTGCCCCTTGGGCGTCTGTATTTGCCCCTCTGTGATCTGTCGGAAGCTGGAAAGGACCAGTTTTTTATTGGCCAATTTCTGCTGAAACGAGGGGGTTGTACCTGTAAAAAAAAATCCTTGACAGTCTTGCATAGACTTTGCCTTATCCTCCATTTTCTTTAAAAACCTCCTCTGCTTTGACACCAAATAATACATCCTGCTGTAAAGGTGCATCCAATAATTTTGCTTTAACATGATCAGGAAGGGTTTGGTTCTTTTAACCAAGCATGTCTACGTATGACAGAGCCAGTAACACTGCTCTACAGGAAGTTTCCAATGAATCAAATCCACATTGTAAAGTATGTTTGCCCACCTGTTCAGCTACATGCAACAGATCCTGCATTTCCTTGAATTCAGACTGTTCAGTATGTGTGCTCATTTTTTGTTTTAATTGAGACATTAGGAATTGCTGATATTTCAGCATGTGAAACTGACAATTTAATGCTCTCATAGCCAGAGTTGCTGAGGTGTATATTTTTTTTCCCCCTCTATCTAGGGCTCTGGAATCCCTTTCAGAGGGCACAGGATTTTTAGCCATAGAAGCTTTAGCCCCCTTGGGACCCTGGGAAATTGTTTCTGGGTCAGCCACAGGGCTTTTATAAAGGAATGTGTGGGAGTCAGGTACTCTGTAGTATCTGTCTGGTTTGGCTGGAGCAGGAGGTAGAGTCTGGATTTAGACTAGACTCAAAGTAAACATCATCCACAATATCGAAAACTGGAGGGATAGCAAGTGGTCTATGCTGGGGTAGTAAAAGGAACTCTCGGAGCCTTTTCTTAGAATCAGAGTAGTCCTGGCCTTCCCAGTGGAAATGTTCCCTCATGATATGTAAAGTTTCCCCAAAGGAGTAGTCTTCAGGGGGAGATGCTGAGGGAATAGAGTCTTCAGCATCAGAGTCCTCATAAGGGGGAAAAGTGTAATCCTGTTCCTCAGAAGAATCTGAGGAAATTGAAACATGGTCAGAGGAAGCAAAATCCTCCTCTTGTCTTGGTCTTTTATCTGGAAGGGGATGGGAACCCCTGATTAGGGTAATCAAATCTTCAGCCAACTTGAGCATCTGTTTCTTAAGCATGGGGCCTTGAACTGTAGACTGATGTAGTGTTTTTTGGTTTTAAAGGAGTTTTAAGCTTAGCATAAGATTTAATGGTGAGTGTAGTTGGTCTGAAGACACCTTCTGCAACCGAAGGCATTTCCACTGCACCAGGGCCTCCTTCTACTCCAGTGTCGGAAAGGCCTAATGAAGATGGTTGCATCAGCCTAGTACACCCCGCTTGAGAATCCGCAGCTCTCTGGGGTTCCAATTCTGCAGTCGTCAGGGGCTGCGTAGGCGCCTCACTGAAAACCGGAGAACCGGCGACAGGCCCAGCAGAGGCCTCGGAGTCTGGCTTGTTCCTAGGCTGCCTGTCCCTATCCTTGCATTTTTTATGCATGCCGGTCGTCGGCTGCTCCGACGGCATGATATAATTAAATTTCCTACCAAAGTAATGTCGTGCAAAGTCAAAACGGCATTTGATAGTTCGTTTATTAAACCTAGCACAAAATCGACAACCTGTGACTTTGTGGTCTGGGCCTAGGCAAGGAATACAATAAGAATGGAAGTCCTTATGAGGTATTTGCTTCCCACAAGAAATGCAATTGTTAACTTTTTCCGACATTGGACTGAGGCAAGAAAAGGTTCCCCAATGGGGTTACTTAGCTTTATTGAAGACTTCGGACTGAAATTCTAATCGAAAATCTCAGGTGTCGGCCGACTGGCACTTGCGAACTGCTTCTGCTTCGGGCACCGCACGGCAAGAAAGACTGAAGAAAATGGCGTCGGATGCCTCTTATATACTCCTGGCACACTGACGTCTGGGAAGAAGCGACAGCAACCGACGCCAGACCAAGACAAACTCAGGCCGACTGTGGGACCGCCTGACGGCAGGATAACCCAAGTGTGATGACTGCAGCAGGGTAACACGATGAACATCCTGTAAATAGTCACAGAGTGGTGTTAAAATGTAGGAAACAGCAAACTATGATGAAATAAACATTTTTTTGAGTCTCTGGGGTGCGGTTCTCCTTTAAGGCTAGGCAATTTCCCTTTCTGTGCTCAAAACAAACAACATTAGAGTATCTGACCTACAAAAGGAAAGTAATAGCAGAGAGAGAGAGAAAGAGGTATTCTTAGCCTGAATTCATAGGTGATTGTTAGGCTAACGAATCCAGGAGTCCTTTTTAATCCTACTCGTGCTTAGTAAAACAGAGAATTTAACCCTGTGCCTTGTTATCTGCGAGAAAAATATCTTAACCATTACACCAACCCCCAACCATCCCATTTAGACAGTGCAACAAAAATGTGTTTTGATACAACAAACTAGTGAGCATGGTGTGATCACAGGACAGGTACAGAACTTCAAAGCAACAGAACAAACATAAGTAAAACTGGGACTGTGTATACTCCCCAGGATTCCAAAAAGTCCTTAAAAAAAAAAAAAAAAAAAAAAAAAAACTTCTGCATCCTTTTATGCAAATTTTTACGCCTTTTCATCTTTTTTTCCATATAAAGTTAATTACTCATTACAAATCCCTTCATCTGTTATTCCCTCTCTATCCATTCATTTACCAGAATACATTTTTCATTTTCATTCAGCTCTTTATAATATTCATAACTTAATGCAGCTAGTCCTGGTGCTGATTCATCTCTTCCTTTTATCATCTTTCATTTCTCTCTCAGAATTCTTAACATTTTCAGATCAATTTTACAGTTCATAATTTTTCTTTTATTATTACATTTTCATACAATCTACGTACAACAAATTCCATTTTCTCTCTACCTATATGTACTACTTACTTCATCAGATATTACATCCATTCTTCCTTTTTTAAAGCTCTTTTTCCCAAAAATGATGAAACGCCGCCAATTACAAAAAATCTTTTGTTTAATCATTTTTTAAACGTTCCTCTTTTTCACACAGTTCTCCATTTCTTTTACTCTACCACATTGTTCTGTTTTTTCATGTCTTATGATTTCAATATATACTTAGGATCACAGGAAGTTACAGAATTCAAGATACAACCCAGTTTCTACATATTATTATGGATACACAGTTGGATCCGAATTGGCTAATGTGTACATTGGATGTGACTGCCCTTTACACTAATACTCCCCATTGGGCTGGTTGGAGGCGACTTAATATTGGTTAGATAAGGCAAATTTATATTCACCAGGTTTCAACACATTACATATTTGCTTGACCAAACATGTTTTAACCAAAAACGTGTTTTATTTCCATGGTAAATGTTATTGGCAGGTGAAGGGGACTGCCATGGGAGCTTCCTTTGTTCCGATTTATGCTGACCTTTTTATGAGTTTTGTTGAGGAACAACTCATATGATGCTAGTCACAATTTGTACCCTGATGAAATTGGTATTTGGAAGCGTTATTTGGACGATTGCTGGATGGTGTGGAGGAGTGATAATGTTTACGTACATTAATTTGTACAGTACCTTAATGAGAACAAGCGGAGGATCCAGTTCACGCTGAATATTCATATTGATCAAATTACGTTTTTGGACGTAACCATTACTAGGGAAGGAGATGATACTTTGAGGACTGAGGTCTTCCAGAAACATCCCCAGTATAACACATTACTTCATGCCACCAGCCATCATCAGCGATATATCATCCGCAATATTCCCAAGTCCCAATTTCTTAGGATCAGACGCATTTGTTCTTCTGATAATTTACATGATCAGTACCAACAAGACTTGATAGAGAGGTTTCTCAATAGGGGATATGATATCAATAACATCAGTATGGCTAGTCATTTTGCATCTCAACAACCTAGATCAACTTTGTTAAAATACAAACATCAACAAATGAATGATCAACAGGGGCCCATACGTCATGTAACTACTTTTGGGTATAATATTAATACCCTTAGAAGGATTATTGACCAACATTGGGACATACTTTTGTCACATCATAAATTATCGGAGTTTTTATCTCCCAAATGCTTACATTCTTACCGATGGGGTCCTACTTCAGGCACTTATTTTAATCATTATAAACACAGGATTACATCCGATACACATCAAGTCTCATTGTTTGGCGATGAATTGATGGGGTGCATACCCTGTGGTCAGTGCTCTGCATGTAGCCATGTACTGAAGAATAAACAATTTACTAGTAAAAATACACCTAAGGTGTATGACATTCAGTGTTTTGGTAACTGTAGCACCGATTGGGTCATATATTTAGTTACTTGCTCTTGTTCCGCTTTTTATGTGGAGCAGACCTCCAGGTCACTCAGGATCCGGATATCCAAACATCTTAGTAACATTAGGAATAAAAGAGTGTCTAATTCTTTATACAAACATACCATGACTCATACCACTACTCAGTTTAAATTCATTATAATTGATTGAGTTATTGGCAATAGGCTGAACAAGGCAGGCTGGCATTCTATTTTAAATAAAGACTCCAGTTGGATCATTAGGTTGGGGGGTCTGTTTACACCTGGCTTAAATGAGCAATTTTAATTATCCAATGACAAGCTTGTTTTGACAGTTTGACTATTTAAGCCCATTATGTGGATTTAGTTTTTGTTATTGCACTGAGGAAGGCATATTATTGCCGAAAATGGTCTGCTTGTACTATATGGTGCTTTAATGCACCATTTGCTGGAGTTGCCATAATTAAATTCATGATTAACACTCATCTGGTGCTGGACATTTTATTCTTGAATTTCCTGGTCTTTGGGTACATGCACCTGCCATACTTGCAGTTCATCTTGTTGGTTGGCTCTATGTGTTTTCTGTTTCCCATCCAGTTATCCAGGTTGCCCTTATAAAGGGGTAAACAGGTAGAGATGTGGAGAGGGAGCCTATTCCACAGATGGGGGAGTGTCTGGGACACAAATCTGTCCTGCCAATAAGTCCTATTGATGTCACAGACCAGGTTGAGGTCGCGCGTGTGGGTTACTCGAGTGAAGCTTGACTTGCGGATATGCAGCAGTCCCGTCCAGGCAGGCTCAGAGATAGCCTTCTATGCTAGAGAGATCACATCTGAGGAGTGTGTATTAAACTGAGCAGAGGGATAGGGCTTTTAGCCTACCTGTGTATAGTAGATTTTTGAGGCCCTGGATTCTCCTGGTGAGGAACCTCTGTGGTCTCACCAGCTGGTGCATGTGCGTTCCAAGGTACATGCTGAACGAGGTGTTGTACTCAATAATGGGCCTTAGAAGAATACAGGGATGTTATGACATCCTTGTCCATGGATGAGATACCCTTTACGTATGAGGTGGACCATGTAGAAAACTTTCTGTACAATGGAAGCAACATGCTAGTCAAAAGTCAGGATGCTATGAACCTGGGTGCCCAAATCCCCTCTACTGATTAATAACATCCTAATTACCAATGTGATAATTTGTGGGGACGTCACTCGCCCCAAAGGGGATGATGATGCATTTTTTGGTATTCAGCTTGAGGCCATGTTTTTGTCACCAGTCATTTATTTGGTTGAGACCCTCTCAGAGGATGTCCACATCACTAGGGGAATTGATGACGGTGCCTAGCTTGCAGTCATTTTCAAACTTGGCCAGCCACAGACCACTGGTTTTGGCCTGCACCTCAGAAAATTATATCCCAAATAACACAGGCCACAAGACTGAACCCTGGGGTATGCTGCACATTACAGGTCTACTGTTTGAGGTGGCTTCCCTATTTTGACTAGGTGGGTTCTATCAGTGAGCCAATTAGCTACTCATTTTTTAACACAGATAGATACCTAATTGAGAGAGTTTACCTTTTATGCCCAAGTGAGGAATAGTGTCGAAGGCTTTGGCCAGGTCAAGGTAGGCGGTGTGCACAGTCTTCCCCTCGTCCATGGCTTTGGTGACCGTCTCAAAGTCGTCGACCAGATTTATCAGACATGACCTCGCCTTGATTAAGTCAAACTCTGTGGGAAAGAGTGTCTGGAGGTTGCCAATGTCCTTGTTAATGAGGTCCATGATAATTCATTCCATGGCCTTGCAGATCAGGCTAGTTAGGCTGACGAGTCTATAATTTCCCGGATTGGTGGATACTCCACCTTTGTGCAAAGGGCTGACAGTGGCTGTTCTCCACTCAGCTGGGACAAAGCCGGTACTCAGGCTTTGGTTGAATAGGGTGCCTAATGGTGCTGTAAGTTACTGCCTGAGGTTATGTAGGATGCAACCGGGGATGTTATTGGATGCCATGGAGGCTGTATTTTTTTGCCTTTGAGAGAGTGGTGATGACCTGTTCCCTAGATATAAGGGGAAGGTACTGGGGAATGTCCTGATTTACTGACGGGGGGACAGAGGGCTGAAGTTTGTGCTGAATCTGTCAGCCAGCAAGTTCGCTATACCTATGGCATTTGTATATGTGGTGTCCTTGACCACCAGTTCTGAACAGATCTCGTGTTTCCTTTGAGATTGCAGACATATGTGAAGAAGGCCTTGTGACTGTCTCTAGTAGATGTGGCCAATTTGGACTCAAAGTTTACTTTAGAGGATTTCACTAGTGCTCTTATTTGCTTGTTCAGGCTAAAGGGAGATTTCTTCCATTTGGGCACCTGCTCCTTCTTGGTCCTGGACAGGAATTTTTTCTTTTTGTTATAGAGTTTATTTACTGCAGATATCCACCAGAAGGGTTTACTCTTCTTTGCAGAGGATGATTTAGTCCTGTTGGGTATTCCTGACTCCATGCATCTATATAAATGCTCATATAGTGCTTTGGTACAGTTTTGGATACTGGTGCCAATTCCTAGAGATGGGGAGGAGGCTGTGAAGCTGTTTATACCATCCACCAAGAGACTATAATCAGCCTTGGAGAAGTTTTTTGTTTGACCCTAGCTAGAGGGGGGTTGGGAGAGATGGTGACTTTGAAAGAGACCTGTTTATGGTCGGAACTTACCAGGGAGAATGATACTGCAGGGATGCTGCAGCGGTTACTCATGTTGGTTAATACCAAGTCCAAGAGATTATCACCTCTTGTGGGGGTATCGACTAGCTGTTCCAAAGCATTTGCACTGACAAAAATTGAGGAACCTCTGGGCATTTCTGTTCTGGCATGAGTAGTTCTTCCAGTCTATGTTTAGGTAGTTAAAGTCACCCAGGATTAGGGTAAAGGGTTGAATCTTGACAGATTCGAAGAGGTCCAGATAAGCGGATTGGACATAGAGTCAGATTTGGGGAGCAGTAGCTAGCTGCTATTTGTACAGGGGTCTTGTCAATGGTTAATTGCACCTGGAGTGTTTCCTGTGCGTCATATTGTTTGACCATCCTAGAGGTGTGTCTGTCTTTAATATACATTGGAACTCCACCTCCTTTGGCTTTACTACCCATAGTTTGGGGTCTGAACATATGATAGAATGAGAAACCAGGTAAGGCTGGAGTGCTCTCTGCAGCTTTGAACCAGGTTTCTGTGACTGTGCAGATGCCCACATTTTCCAGGGTTAAGAATGCTTGCAATGAGTGCAGTTTCATGTTTAGACTCCTAGCATTTAGCAGCATGACCTTTTATTTATTTATTGACATTTGTTAACTGGGTTTGTCCAGCTGGGCTTGTGGCCCATTTTCAGTGGAGACCCGAGCAGAAAAGCTCCAGTAGTACATTTTAAACAAGTACAATTTTAAACATTACTGATATAATAGCAGATATAGCAAAAAGATTCACATATGTTGGGGTACATGCATAAAGTTAAAGTTGCATTAAAAACAAGCTAAGTAACAATTTTACACTGATATAGTTCAATAGGTCAACAATAAAACATTTTTGTTTGTATAAAATTATGCAAATGCATAGTACACACACTGGAGAGAGAGGTGTAATGAGGTACTAAGTATGGTCCTTTTGAGGGAACATAAAGGGAAGGAAGACTAGGTAGGGTCATGGCAAGGGCAGGTTCTGGAACTGAGAAAATAAGCTTTTAGTTCATTTTTACAGTGTGAGGTGTGGGAGATTGAAAGTAAGTCAGGGGGAAGTTTGTTCCAAGCATGTGCACGGGAGTGTTTGTAGAGTAGTTTACCTACTGACCTTTTTGGGTGGTAGATATCAAGTAATTGTTGGTTAGAAGTACGGAGGGTCCAGGATGGGATGTAGATGGAGACTAGGGAAGACAGAGATGGACAGAAGGAGGGTTTATAAAGAATTGAGTGTAGCATATGAAATTGATAAGATAGCAGAAATTGGGGAAGTTCAAGCCATTGAAGAGTGTTTAAAGAAATGCAGTGGTGTGAGTTGTATGGGGAGTTAGTAATGAATCTGGCTATTTTATGGTAAGTTTGTTGGAGTTTGTTTAGAGTGGAGGCCTGGATACTGGTAAGAACTGGGGTGGCGTATAAGAGGGAGGGGAGGAGGAGTGCTTGGCCCAGGGTAAGTCGAGATTCAGGGGTTAGGATTTTTTTGTTCCGATATAGCAGACCTAGTTTCTGGTTTGGTTTTTTTATACATTGGAGTATATGTAGGTTGAACTTAAGTTAGTCATCGATAATGACCCCTAGGAGTTTTGTGTGGGTGTCAGGTTGGACAGTTGTACTGTTAGAAGATGTAATAAAAAAGGAGGTTTTGTGATGAGAAAGAGAAAGTACAGTTGTGTACACCTACCATAAATGTAGATGTTGAGTGTCTTCACTGTTGCAGTCATGACTGTAGGGTTCTCCCCTGCCGGCAGGCAGTCCTCGGTCGGCCAGAATCCCAAAGTCTGGGTCCGGCATCGGCTGTTCAACCATGCTCCCTGATGTCAGAGCACCAGGAGTACAAAGCTGACAGCTGACGCCATGTTCTCCAGTTTTTCTTGCCCCAGATGTCAGGAGTCCCAAAATGAGAAAGGTCCCATATCCTTTGCAAATACACCTCAGAAGAATGGTGAAAAAAGGAACCACACAAAAGTAAAAATAAGAGGGGACAGGAGGGAGGGAAACCCAGACTGCAACAGTGAAGACACTCGAACATCTACATTTATGGTAGGTGTACACAACTGTACTATGTTCATTGTGTTTCACTGTTGCAGTCATGACTGTAGGGTACAATCCCAAAGCAGAATGAAAGGGAGGTGGTCAAAGTAGAAGGGGCGGCTAAAATGCCCTGCAAGACTGAAGAAGCAAAGCCTGCCCTAGACTTACAGTAGAGAGGAAGATTGTAGTGCTTTGAAAAAGTATGCACTGAACTCCAAATTGCGGCTTCCAAAATGTCTTTGGTAGGAACTCCCCTGAGGAAGGCAGCAGAAGTGGCAGCAGCTCTGGTGGAATGAGTCCGTATACTCCCTGGGATTTGCTTTCCATGGTGTGAATAACAAAATCTGATTCCATGAGCAATCCATTTAGAAATGGTCTGTTTTGAAATGGCTTTACCTTGGGAACTTGAAGCATAAGAAACAAACAATTGCTCTGATTTTCTGATTTCCTTGGTTCTGTCCAGGTAAAAACGTAGTTGTCTGTGTACATCCAAGGAATGTAAGATCCTTTCTCCTTTATTTTGAGGAGTGGGGAAAAATGTTGGCAAGTGAATAGTTTGATTTAAAGCCACTTTGGAAACCACCTTAGGCATGAATGTAGGATTAGTCCTCAAAGACACCCTGTCTTGATGAAAAATAATATAAGGTTCCACAGCCATAAGAGCTTGCAACTCTGAAACTCTCCTGGCAAAGGTCAGGGCTAACAGGATGGCTGTTTTCCAAGATAAAAACTTGATGTCAGAAGAGGCAGCAGGCTCAAAAGGAGGTAAGGTGAGCTTTTCCAAAACATAGTTGAGATCCCAAACAGGAATGGGAGGAGATCTAGGAGGTCTTAAGTTCTTAGCTCCTCTGAGAAACTGTCTCATGAGTTGGTGGGAAAAGATTGGAGGGTCTATTATAATGAGCGGAAATAGCAGAGGCATGTATCTTAATGGAAGAGAAAGAGAGACCCTTATGTAAGAGATCTGTCAGGTAAAGTAAATCAAAGGAATGTTCAGAAGAAGAGGATCAGAATCCTGAGCCTGCATCCAGGAACAAAATCTTTTCCATTTCCCTGCATAAGATTTTCTAGTGCTGGGACGTCTGGCTTTTAAAATGACATCCATAACCTGCTTGGGTAGGAGAGAAAGAATCAAAGGCCCTGGATTAACCAGGCCGCCAGGCTGAGAGTGCTGACATGGGAGTGTAGAACCTGACCCCGATGTTGGGACAGAAGGTTCGGAGTCTGTGGTAAGACCCAAGGGGGCTCCAGACATAGGTTTTTCAGAGTGGGGTACCAAAACTGTCGAGGCCAATTTGGGGCCAAGATTATCATCTTGGGCTTGTCCTGTTTGATCTTTAATAATACCCGTGGAAGAAGAGGAAGAGGCGGAAAGGCATATCCCGAGAGGTTTCCCCAACTGAATGATAGTGCATCCACTTTCCAAGCTTGTTCATGGAAAGTCCTGGTGCAAAAATTCTGTAGTTGATGATTGAGATGGGATGCAAAGAGGTCTATGTGAGGACATCCCCAGACTGCTATCATCCTGAATATTTCAGTGTCCAGCATCCATTCGTGTGGATCCGAAAGTTTTCTGCTCAGACTGTCTGCCAGGAAGTTTTGCTTCCCTGGTAGAAACTGAGCTTGAAGGTCCAGACTGCAAGCTAGAGCTGTGTTCCATAGATCCATGGCTAGTCTGCAAAGGGGGTAGGAATGAGATCCCCCTTGCTTGTTTATGTACCACATAACTGTGGTTTTGTCTGTCCGTATCAGTAGTTGTCCTGGTTGTAGAAGATTCCTGAAGGCCATTAGAGCTTTCTGAATGGCTAACATTTCCTTTAAATTGATATGCATGTGCTTCTGATCCTTTGTCCAAAGGCCCTGCAGATAGTTGCCCTGAAAATGGGCTCCCCATGCATAATCCGAGGCGTCCGTGGTTAGAATCTGAGTGGCAGGAGGCAGACAGAAGGGATTCCCTTTGTTTAGAGTACATGCCTTGGACCACCAAAGGAATTCCTTTTGAAGACAAGGCAGGACGGAGATCAGTATGTCTAAACTGTGGCAATGCTGAGACCATACACTTTTTAGGTACCACTGTATTTTCCTCATGTGTAGTCTTGCATATGGTACGAGAAGGATGCAGGAGGCCATGTAACCCAAAGCCTGCAGGAATCTCCTTGCAGATAGCCGAGTTAAAGCTGCCAAGGTTTTGAAAGTTGAAGCCAACAGAAACTGTTTCGTATGTCAGAAATGCCATCTGGGTTGTTGTGTTTAAAGAAGCGCCCAGAAAAATTATCTGTTGTGAGGGTGTCAAATTTGACTTTTTTATGTTTACAGTGAATCCCAGGAACTTGAGGAGATCCTGAACAAACCGTAGATGCTGGAGTAAGACCTCCTTGCTGTCTACCTGAATAAGACAGTAGTCCAGATGAGGGTAAATTTGAATTCCCTTGAGTCTGCAGTAAGCTACTACTGGAGCCAGGCATTTGGTGAAGACCCTGGGTGCAGTAGACAATCCAAAGGGCAGCGCAGAGAATTGAAAGTGCCTCGATCCGGCCTTGAACCTGAGGTATTTTCTGCGTTCCTGCCTGATGGGAATGTGTAAATATGCCTCCTTTAAATCCAAAGTTACCATCCATGCATTTTTGGACAGCACTGGAAGTAGCTGCTGTAGAGTAAACATCTTGAATTTTAGAATCTCTAGAAAGGTGTTCAAGACTGAGATCCAGAATGGGTCTCCATGAGTTTTGCTTCCTGGGGACTAGAAAGAGCCTTGAGTAAAAACCTTGTCCCATCTCTGAAAGTGGAACTAGTTCTATGGCTTTCATAGCCAAAAGAGCTTCCACCTGGTTTAAGGCCTCTGTCCATTGGTGTTTTGGAAGGTCTGGCCATCCGCTTGGCCTTGGCAGGGTATGAAAATGGAATTTGTAACCTCTTGAAACCACATCCAGAACCCACTTGTCTTGGGTTATATGAGTCCAATTTTGATGAAAAAGAGAAAGTTTTCCTCCGAGAGGGGCTTCCAGACAAGAAGTTCCTGCAGCCCAACAGAGGGAGTCATTGAGTCTGTTTCCTATGAGTTTGTGACCTGTCCTCTCCTCCCCTAGGGATGAAAGCAGTCCACTGTCTTGGTCTATAAGAAGCTTGTGTTTGAGGCCTTCCTCGGGAGCGTCTATATCTACCCCTCTGAGGCCTGTCTGAATTGGGAAAGGACCAATTTTTTGTAGGCCAATTCCTGCTAAATCTGGGTGGCTGTACTTGTAAGAAATTTTTAACTGTTTGCATGGATTTCGCCTTGTCCTCTATCTTTTTAATCACCTCTTCAGCTTTTGATCCAAACAAAACATTATACTGAACAGGAGCATCCAATAATTTAGCTTTTACTTGTTCTGGCAAATTTTGTTCCTTTAACCATGCATGCTTTCTAATAACAGTGCCAGAGGCAGCAGCCCTACAAGAAGCCTCCAAGGCATCAAATCCATAGTGTAAACCATGCTTCCCAACTTGTTCAGTGGCATGCATTAAGTCATGTAATTCCTTATCATCTGCACAGGCAGAAATGGAAGTAAGCTTTTGTTTTAAAACAGACAAGAGACACTGCTGGTATTTCAGCATATGAAACTGACAGTTTAAAGCCCTAATAGATAAAGTAGCAGAAGTGTACACTTTTTTGCCCCATCTTTCTAAAGATCTGGAATCCTTCTCAGTGGGAATGGGGTTTTTAGCAGAAGCGGCCTTCACTCCCTTAGGACCCTGAGAAATGGTTTCAGGGTCAGCAGTAGGGTTCTTGTATAAAAACTGTTGGGAATCAGGAACCCTGTAATATCTATCAGGCTTAACAGGAGCAGGAGGAAAAGAGTCAGGGGTTAAGTTAGCCTCCGAAAAAGCATCATCCACAATATCCAAAACAGGAGGAATAGCCAGGGGTCTATGTTGGGGAAGAAGAAGAAGAAAATCCCTTAGTCTTTTCTTAGATTCCGAATACTCCTGTCCTTCCCAGTGGAAATGTTCCCTCATTTCATGCAAAGTTTCCCCAAAAGAGAACTCCTCAGGGGGAGAAGCTGAAGGAATGGATTCCTCAGCATCAGAATCCTCATAAGGAGGGAAAGAATATTCCTGGACAGAAGAAGAAACTGAAGAAACAGAAGCCTGATCAGAGGAATCATAATAAACTTCCTGCCTTGGCCTTTTATCTGGAGGGGGATGTGAACCCCTAATCATAGTAAGTAAACCCTCTGCCATCTTAAGTAACTGTTTCTGTGACTTGGGAGCCGGTTCAGAAGAGGCCTGTGTTGCAGTCTTTGATTTGGAAGGAATCTTTGCCTTTATTAGAAGCTGCGTAGGCCTGAAAACCCCTTCGGAAGCCGGTACCTGCACAGCGGCTCCGGACCCATCCGAAGGAGCATTGTCCGAAGGTCCTGCAATAGAAATATTCAAAGGCCTAGTTGGCTCCTCGTGGGAGTCTGTTTCAGCCATCGGTTCCGAAATGGCCGAAGACAGGGGCTGCAAAAGCACCTCACTGACGGTGGCCGAACCTGAAGCTGGCTCCGCTTGTGCGATATTGTCAGATTTGGACCTCGGAGGCCTGTCTTTGTCCTTGCGACGTTTGTGAACTCCGGTAGCCGGAACCGTATCCGACGACATTTTGTAGTTAAAATGCCTACCAAAGTAATGAAATGCAAAATCGTACCTTCGTTTAATTGTACGTTGATTGAATCTAGCACAAAACCGACAACTAGCTATGTCGTGGTCAGGGCCTAAGCATGGAATACAGTAAGAATGAAAATCCTTATGAGGTATTTGCTTCCCACATGAAATACAATTATTAACTTTTTCTGACATCGGACTGGAGCAAGAAAAAGTTTCCCCAACAGGGTACTTCGCTTTGAGTGGAGAAGAAAGTCTTCGGACTGAAGTTTTTCAGAAAAAATTGTCAGGAGTCAGCCAACCGGCACTTGCGAACTGCTATCACCGCACGGCAAGAAAGACTGGAGAACATGGCGTCGGCTGTCAGCTTTGTACTCCTGGCGCTCTGACGTCAGGGAGCATGGTTGAACAGCCGACGCCGGACCCAGACTTTGGGATTCTGGCCGACCGAGGACTGCCTGCTGGCAGGGGAGAACCCTACATTCATGACTGCAACAGTGAAACACGATGAACATCGGGGAAGGAAAAGTAGGAGCTTGGTCTTTTTGGGATTTAGGATCAATAGGTTGTGAGAGAGCCACTGTTCAGTGGATAGTAGGGCCTGTCAGGTCAGGGAGTGTAGTTCAGGAATGTTATTTGAGATGGATACAAGTGTGGAGTCATCAGCATACCGGATAAGGGAGGATTCTTTGCATGAGGTTTAAAGGTCATTGGTGAAGATGTTAAACAAAAGGGATCCCAAGATGGAGCCTTGGGGAACACCAATGGAGATGGGAAGGAAAGGTGAAGAGGATGACAGCCATTTGACAGATTGTTCCCTGCCAGATAGATAACTATTAAACCAGGCAAGTGTGGAGGGGGATAAGGTGGAGATTTGCGAGTTTGGATAGTAGTAGAGGATGAGAGACAGCATTGAAGGCTTTGGAGAGATCTACGAAGAGACCGGAAATGAGTTTATTGTTGTCTAGGGCCTCTGCAATTATATGAGTGAAGGAGAGGAGGGCAGTGGTGGTGCTGTGGTGAGGACGAAATCCATGTTGGGTAAGGGTAAGTAAGTGGTGTGTCAGGAGGTGATTGAGAAGCTGAGAGTGAATACATTTTTCTAATATCTTGGAGAGGGGGACAGAATGGCAATGGGTCGGTAGTTTTTATGAAGAGGGATAGTGAAGAAAGATTTCCAAAGGGTTGGGGACAGTTTATTCCAGAATAGATCAATTAATTAGTACAGATATAGGATAGGCAATTGAGTCAGCAGCAAGTTTGAGGAATGTATGAGATAGAATGTCAGTGGAAGGACAGCAAGGTTTTAGCTTGAGTAGTAGAGATTTAATGCAAGTTATGGGAACTGGCTCAAAAGAAAACAAAGTTGTGTTAGTGGGACTTGGAAGGGTGGGTGTCGAAGTAGAGTTTGGCTTAGAGGTTACCAGATTTTGGATGGAAGAGATAAAGTGTTTATTCAAGAGGGTAGCTGTTTCCTGAGAGGAAGAGTTAGGGTATGGGGAGGGATTAGAGGGCTTTCCAGGATAGAGGATGTTGTTGAGAGTTGACCAAAATTTTCAAGGACTGGATTTGTTGTTAAGCTGAGCAGAGCTATAGCATAACTTTTTGTCATTAGTTGTATGTTTTTGGCAAGGTTCCTCAGTTGCCTGTATTTTTGAAGAAAAGGTGGTTTAGTTTTAGTCGAGGTTTTCCAAGCACAATCTCTGTTTCATAAGGGACCTAGTCTCTTTGGAGAGCCAGGGAGCATGGTTTGATTTTACTCTGATCTTCCTAGAGGGGAGCTAAGAAGTTTAGAGTATTCATGAAGATGCTATTGAAAGTGCTTACAGCATTGTTTAGGGGGAGGAGTTTTAGGATGGACCAATCTATGTTGTGGAGAATGGAGTTAAATTGGGATGAAATGAAAGTTGATAGTTTTCGACAGTCTTTGATAAGGTGGGGTTTAGGAATATGGGAGTAGTGTCTTAAGATGGTGGTAGGGAGATGATCACTGAGGGAGTCAGGTAAGGTGGTGGTATTGGTGGGGGGAATTGGTAAGGATCCAGTCTATGATGGAGCTGGAAGTGGAATTTTTATGGAAGCAAGTGGGAGAGGTTATAAGTTGGTAGAAGCCGTGTAGGTGGATACTGAGTTGGGGGGAATCAGTTGTGAGACTGGACCAATCAATGTTGACATCACCAAGGATAAGTGTCTCATATGGTATGTTGTGGGAGAACCAGGATAGGATGTTTTCAAGAATGGGCAGAATTGTTACCAGGAGGAAGGTAGATACAGGCAATTGCAAGTTTTTTGTGGGGATTCAGATGGCAGTTAAGGATGATGACTTCAGCTGGGAGGAAGTCAGGAATTGGGGAAGGGTATGGTGAGAGGTTAAGGTTGTTTGAGTAAAGGATGGCCACGCCACCACCTTTTTTTTACAGGTCTATCATATAGATATTATAACCTGGTGGGAGTATTTCACTATTTGAGACTTGTGGCTTGAGCCAGGTTTAAGATAGGGAGAGGATGCGAGGGGTATTGAGAGCTATCCATGAGTGCAGCTCAGTGACTATTTGCTAGACTCTGAATATTCAATGAGTAAATAGTTAAGTATTTGGATGGAGATGATTGTTGTGACTGAGGTTGGCGACTGTTAGAGGAGTAAGATGGGGGCAGTATAGAGGTAGTTTTGTTGAAAGTTTTATGTTGGTAGTTTTAACCTCATCACTTTTCCTAAAAAAGGCACTATGGGGGAGGCAAAAGCATTTGCCTGAAGCCCAAGTGAGACAGATGCAGGCCATCTCTGGCAAAGCATTGTGGTCTGTCGACCATATCTTCCCCAGGCTGTCAGGTACTGGATCCCCCTGGAATGACACCAGAAACTAAGCCTAATTTCTATTACTATAACATCTTGTGTTATTTTTCACTTCGTGTTTCAAATTGCTTTTAAAATCTCCCACAACTAACATTTTAATAGTTTAAAGTTCCCCAAACATCTTTTTCCTCTCAAGCACAAAAAGTACAGCTGCATAAAATCTTACCCTAACAGAGGCCCTTCTCTTCACTGTTGCAGTATTATTTACATAAGGGACTTTCTGCCAAAGACAGCCCAGCATCTGGCCAGTAAACAAAAGCGTTTAGGTCTTGTAAGTGCCTTACGTCACATGCATGTCTCCCACATAAGACGTAGGGCATAAAGGTGATGTACGGATGAAAACACTCAGCAATGAAATGCCCCAAGAGGAATAGAGTACCCTCTAGGACAAGAGAGGACATGTACATCCAGAAAGAAAAAAGGTAGAAGGAAAAGAAAAAAGGAGAACGGGCCCCTCGGCCACGAGGGAACAAAAACACAGGATAAGAGCTAGACAAGAGTGGGAAGAAGAGAAAAACAAATACTGCAACAGTGAAAAGGAGGAGGATCTTTACTTTTATGGTAAGATTTTACAAACTGTACTATGTCTTTCCATATCACTGTTGCAAAATTCTTTACATAAGGGAGAGTACAAGAGCTAAGAATCCACCTGGAAAGAAGGCGGCACAGAAGAGCCTTCTACAAACTCGAAAGACATGGCAAAACTTTTCCTGGCCCTGGAAATGTCACCCAATTTGTAATGTTCAGTGAAAGTATGAACAGAGGACCAAGTAGCAGCCTCAAGGATGGAACTGGTGTCCAAACCCATGAAAAATCCAGAAGAGGAGGCAACTGCTCTAGTAGAATGTGCCTTTACAGATGAAGAAATATATTTGCCATGAAAAGAACAAAAGGAAATAGCCTTAGAAATCCAGGATGGGATGGTTTGTTTAAAAACAGCCAAACCCAAACTCATGGGATGCAAAACAAAAAGCTGCTCAGACTTCCAAAATGCCTTTGTTTTACCTATGCAGATCCAAGGTTTAAAGATAGTTCTAACTGGCAGACTGCAGAGAAGGAAAAAAGGAAGGAAGGTGAATAGACTGATTAAGTGACAACTCTCTGACCACCTTAAGCAAAAAAGGATTTATTCGAAGAGACACCCTGACTCTGAGAAAAATGAAAAAAAAAGAAAAGCCCCGAGAGCCTGAAGTTCAAGAACACTGTTGGCTGAAGTAAAAGCCAAAAGAAAAACAATCTTCCAATTACAATGCTGCAATGAAGCTGAAGAAGCAGGCTCAAAAAGAACCCAAGTCGGTTTTTCAAGAACAAAATTGATGTCCCAAGAAGGTGGAACAGGTTTTTCTGGGAGGTCTGATATGAAGGATGCCTTTCAAAAATCGCTCGACTTCAAACCAAGAGGCCAAAGGAGGGTTCAAGAGCAGACAAGCAGAAATTGCCGGTAGGTGAGCTTTAACTGAAGAATATGCAAACCGAACATGGAGCAGATCACACAAAGACAGAACTAGAGGAACTTCCACAGAATGGGGATCCTAATGCTGAGAGAGGAACCAGACAGAAAATCTTTTCCATTTGGACATGTATGATTTTCTAGTAGTGGATTTCCTCACTTCCTGCAGAACCTTGAGCAAGTCTTCAGAAAAGAGGTGCCTAAAAGGAATCAAAACCCTATCATCAACAGTATCATTTGAGGATCAGTTGAGGATGGATGAGAGATCCCTTGTCTCGTGAGATCTACCCAGTGAGGTAACTAGCTTGTGGCAACAGAGGAAAGGGGGAGGCATACAGAAACATTCTCTTTCTAGGAAAATGCAGGGCATTCACTTTTCAAGGCAGAAGACTTGGAACTTTGGAAAACACTACATGAAATTGTCCGTTCAGAGGGGAGGCAAAACGATCTACCTGAGGAATACCCCACTGATGGACTATGCCCTGAAAAATATCTCTGTGAAGCATCCATTTATGAGCCTGTGCTCTGGACCTGCTCAAGGAGTCTGCCAGAAGATTGTGCTCTGAAGGACTGTATACCACCTGAAGAGTTGCTTACTACTTGATAGCCAGATCCCAGACCTAGAGAGCTAATATGCAAAGGAGGAAGGACCTAACCCCCCTCACTCCACTTGTTGATGTGCTACATTACAGTGGTATCATTTGTGAAGACTTTGAGGGAGCTGTGATGGAAAAACAAAAGAGAAGCTTGTAGAGTCAGAAGCAGAGCTCCCATCTCTTTTATTTTGATATGGTATGACCTCTGATGAGGAGGCCAGAGACCTTGGATCTTTAGGGGGCCACAAGAAGCTCCCCACCCCAAGTCTGAGGCATCAGTGAGCAATTGCTGAGAAGGAATCGGAGCCTGCAAGGAAAGCCCAGGATTGAGAGAGAGTTGATGAATCCACCACTGAAGCTCGAGTTTGAGACAAGGATGAAGAGGAACGGGTGGCAATGTGGAAATTGAGGGGGTGGCAATGTTGAAGCCACACTGATATGAGGCACCACTGAAATTTCCTCATACAGAGCCTGCCGAGAGGGAGCATGGGAACAGTGTAGGCCATAAATCCCAGAACCCTGAGAAATTCTCTGGCTGTCAGAGAGGACAGAGGAAGAAGAGACTGGAAAAAGTTCGTCAGAGACAGAACCTTGGGATCAGGAAGCCATGCCAGCATGGGAAAGGTCTTAAGCCTGCACCTGAGAAAAAATATGTTCTGGGAGGGCGTCAGGACCAACTTCTTGAGATTTATGGTGAACCCCCAGACTGTGTAAAAGACTAGCAGTAAAGAGATCCTGCAACAGACTGCGGGGAGAAGGAGCTTGAATGAGAAGGTCATCCAGACAGGTAAAAATCTGCATCCCCGAAACCTAAAAAAAGCAATGACGGGTGTGAGGCATTTGGTGAATACCCTAGGGGTAATAAAAAGGCCAAACAGAAATGCAGAGAACTGAAAATGCGAGGAAGAGAAAGAGAAAAGTATTGTTGTTTAAGAACTTACCATAACCTTAGATGTCCTTCTCTTCTACATGCTGCTGTACTCATGACATCAGGAAGTTTGCCTCTGGTGAACTCTCACAAGTCTGGCCATTATACAAAAGTTAAATGCTACTGGGTAGGGTGAGCATGACATCCCACACCTCTCGCAGAAGTCAGTCGTAAATGGGCAGAGTATAAAGCGGACATCAGCACGTGCCTCTAAAGAATTGAATGCTGCTGGAATCAGTGACTACAGAGTGGTTACTCCACGAAACTGGAATCAGGCAAGTGCGAGGGGGAAGGCTGGGTGGGAAACTATACAGCAGCATATAGAAGAAAAGGACAACTAAGATTATGGCAAGTTCTTACACAATACTACGTCCTTCTATTCATATGCTGCTATATTCATGACATCAGGGAGAGTGCAAAAGTTCCTGTCCTAATGAAGGGGTGGCGAACCAGAAGCATTTTCCACAAACCCATGGAGGATGGCTCTGGCAAATCCTGCCCTGGCTTTAAAGACCATATCCAGTTTGCAGTGTCTGTTGAATGTGTGAACTGAGAACCAAGTAGCTGCCTCTAGGATAGCAGCTATGTCCAATCCTTTAAGGAAAGCCCCTGAGAACAGTGCCCCAGTTGAGTGTAACCTAACTGGGGCTAGGAGTGACTTACCATGGTTGGTGTAGCAAAAGGAAATAGTTTTTGATATCCAAGAGGATATAGTTTGCTTGGAAACAGGTTGACCCAGGGCTCCAGGGTGATAGGAGAGATGAAGAGCCAGTCAGATTTTCAGAAGGATTTGGTTTTGGCCAAATAAAACCTGAGCTGTCTGTGTACATCTTAGGGAGTGTAGTATCCTCGCTGCTCGGTTCTGTGGAGAGGGGAAAAAGGATGGCAGGTTGACAGTCTGATTTAAGGACCAAGTCATTTACCACTCTGGGCATGAACATGAGGTTAATACACAAATATACCCTGTCCTTGTAGACAGTGAAGAGGGGCGTATGCCATAAGGGCATGGAGTTTGGAAACCCTTCTGGCAGAGGTTATGGCGACCAAGAGTATGGTCTTCCAAGTGCAGTGTTGGAGGGAGCAGTCTTTGACTGGTTCAAATGGTGGTAGAGTTAATTTTTCTAGGACAAAAGTAAGGTCCCAAGAAGGTGGAATGGGCTTCCTTGGTGGCCTGAGGAGTAGTGCCCCTCTCAAGAAGAGTTTGACCTCTAATCTAGATACTAAATGTGGTACCAGGAGCAGGCAAGCTGAGATGGCAGATAGGTGGATTTTACTGGAGGAGAATAACAGTCCTGTTTCATAAGGTCACACAGGTAGGACAAGACCTCTGGGGGCTCTGCAGTCAGTGGTTGTAGGTTGTTTTTCTAACACCATAAGAAAAATCCTCTCCCACTTTGAGGTGTAAGATTTTCTAGTAGTTGGTTTTCTGGCCTCCAGCAGAACCTGGATTACGTCTTCTGTATATAGGTGTCTGAAGGCAATCAATGACCTATCACCTACAATGTGAGGTTCAGTGTGGGCAGTTGAGGGTGTAAGAGTGTTTTCCTTGGCCTGTGTGAACAGCTCCATTCTCTGGGGTAACTTGTGGTGACTGCCCTTGGCTAGGTGAAATAGTAGGGGGAACCAATGCTGCCTTGGCCAGTAGGGAGTCACCAGCAAGACTTGAGGCTGTTCCTTCTGAATTTTCAGGACTCTAAATGAGAGGGAAGTGGGGTAATGCAAATGCGTACATCCTCTTCCAAGAGATTGAGAGAGTGTCCACCTTCCAAGCCTCTGGGTGAGGTGCCCTGGAGCAGAAGGTCAGGAGCTCTTTGTTCACACGGGAGGTCCACATTCGGAATACCCCATTGATGGACCTGGTCCAGAAACACTTCCATGTTCAGCATCCATTCATGAGACAGGGTCATGGCCCTGCTTAAGGAATTTGCCATCACATTGTCTGTGGAGGGGATATATACTGCTTGGAGAAGGATTTGTTTCTCCAGTGCCATTTCCCAAGCCTGCAGTGTTACTCTGCACAGGAGGAAGGGCCTTGCCCCCCCCCCCCCGTTTGTTGATGTACCACAGCACAGTGGTGTTGTCTACCACCTCAGGGTGCCTAGGAGTAGTTGACCCTTGAAAACATCCAAAGCTAGTATCAAGGCTCTCATTTCCTTGATATCGATGTGATCTTTTTGTTGAGTGGAGGTCCATGAGTTCCTCACTCTCCAATATCTTGGGGTTGCCCCCTAGCCTGTGTCTGAAGTATCTGTGAAGAGGTCTTGGTATGGGGGGTGTGGGCTATAGGGGCAGGCCTGGATATGACTGAATCTGGGAGATCCACCACTTCAGTTCCTTGGACAAGCAAAGTAGTATGGGGATCATGAACTCTAGAGGATGTAGGTATTGTTTCCAGATATTTCTCAGATACCACTGGAACTTTCTCATGTGTAGTCTGCTAGGGGAACATGGGGAAAGGGTGGCAGAAGTATAACCTTTCTTTCCCGGATGTTCCATCATTCTGCTCTCTTTATCAGAGGGTAGTAGAGAGATGGGATGGTAGTAACTTTGAGGTTTTGTCGGTGGTCAAGGAAATAACTGCAGGGTCCGTAGAAGGGGCTTTGTACAGAAAGGCTGCCTCCTCGGGCACCTTATAGAATCTGTCTGGATGTTTGGGGCTGACTGTCAGGGTGTTTTTGAAACAGCCAAGAAGGCATTCAGAAAATCAGGGTATACTGGGGACACACAGCAAAATGGCTGGGAGACTACAGTTGTAGAAGGTCATAGTATCTCTTTTGGATCTCAGGCTGATACTCCACTACATCAGAGTCTATGTCCTCACCTACTACGATGCCACTCGGACCCTAGGTTATAATGAGCCTTGATTCCCCCTCAGTGACCGAATCAGACACCTGAGATTCCCTCCGGGCCTTCCGCTAAATGAAGCGCCGAGTACTCCGACTTGGATTCCAGGCCTTCACTAGCCTTGACAGCAAAGGCTGGAGTGAAGGGCACAGCAGTCTGTTCAAGCCTACTCTTTTTGGCTTTCTTGACCTGGCGCTCGTCCGAGGGTTCCGATGTCAGGTCAATCCTAGAAACTAAACGTTCAAGTCTCTGATTTTAAAGGTATAGTTTTAAGGCTGTGAGACTGCTTCTGAGGATCTTGGGGACAAAGCCTGACAAATTCTACAGGTGGTATGATCGTGTTCACAGCCTAGGCAGAGCTCATGTGAATCCTTGTGTGGAATTTACCTTCCACACCTACACTTGCCCTTCCCTACCTGACATGTAACCCAAAACAGTGGCAAGTAAACAGAAAACCTCTAAGGGGTACTTTTCGGAAGTTGGATGAAGAAAACACTTCTACTGGCAACGACCAGAGCTGGCAGTCACACAGATGGCAGAGAAGTTCTAAAGAGGTGTGTGCGGACGTCCGCTTTATACCAGATGTCCATTTACGACTGACATCTGAGAGAGGTGTAGGACGTCGCGCACCCTAGTGGTAGCATTTAACTTTTGTATAACGGTCGGACGTGTGAGAGTTCACCAGAGGCAAACTCCTTGATGTCATGAATACAGCAGCATATGACTAGAAGGATATCAAACATTTCCTGAACAGAGGGTGAATGGGGATATGAAAGTATGTATCCCTGAGGTTTAGAGAAAACAAAAAGGCCTGGGAAAGAAGAGAAGGAAACAAGTCTGAAAAGACATCACCTGGAAAGAAGGAACCCTGACAAAGTTGTTGAGCAGAGAAAGATCCGGAATTGGTCTCAATGTACTGTTGTTCTGAGGTACCAAAAACATTCTTTAGTACAACCCCTTTTTTGTCTAGGTGGGTGGAACAACCCAAATGGTTCTGAGATCCAAAAGAGGTTGCAGAACCTCTGGGAAGTGAGGATGATGTACTAGAGGAGGTTGAAGAATGCCTGAAAAGGGGGGGGGGGTTTCCCAAACCATGAAAAACCCCAACAAATAATACACGCACAGTCTGAGGTGATCAGATGTTAATTTGGAAGAAATAAAGAAAGCTGAGGGAAAGGGAAGGTCAAACCTCAAAATGGAGAGGGGCTTGTCCTGAAAAGGCAGCTTCCGAGATGAAGTCTGACTGGACATAGCAGGAGGAACGTGCCTAGATCCTTTCTTACCTTTGGGGAGGGCGAGTCTGTCTATGAACAAAGGTAGACATAGAAGAGTAATTCCTCTTGAATTTGGGGATGGTGAGACAAAAAAATATGTTCGAGTTCCTGCAAGAAATTACCCTTATCCTGGGGGAAGATTTAAATAGGTCAGTAACAGCTGTCTCAAAAAGATTTTTATTATCCACAGGTGCATTCAAAAGCCTGGCTTTAATATAATCAGGCAAATCCTGAAGATATAGCAAAGAATAATGCCTCATTAATGTACTAAAGGGAGCTGCATTTAATAGTGTGACTGGCAATCTGGGATGTGGACCGAAGCAGGGAAAGAGCAGAAGCCTTCCCATCAGAATCAGGAAGGTCAGACACCACCTTAGCTAATTTGGAAATAAGAGCCAAATCATACCTGACCATGTGGGGACTGTAAATAACAGCCTCCTCTCCCCAAAAAAGACAGGGTAGCCAGCCGTACATCCTTTCTTACCCAAACTTTTCATAGCTCGGCTAGCTTTACCTGAAGGAAGGAACTTAGTAGATGGCAACAGCTTAGAAGGTTTATCAGAGGAAACAAATCACTGAAGGGTCAGCAGAAGGGCACTTATAAAAAAGATCTGAAATCCTCAGGCACCTTGTACAACCTGTCAGGTTTCTTGGGAGATGGAGGCTGAGACTCAAGTGCTACAAAGGCAGCAGTAAAGGTGTCGAAAAATGGCTGCCGAAACAAGAGGAACAGCAGACAGCTTGGAAACTGCATTTGTAGAAGTTCATAATATCTCTTTTGGATATCAGAGACCTAGGAGAAATTCCAATTAAAACACTCCATCATGCGAGCAATAATATCCCCAAATGATAATTCATCCAAGAGGAACTTTGGACAAAAGAAATCCTCTTCCTCCAAACCACACTCTAGAGGGGAAGGAATTTAAATAAGCAAGGGATTCCTCCCAGAATCCATCTCCTCATCCGAGGAATCCAATTCTCTACGCCTCTTAAAAAGGGTGGAAAACCAGGGAGGATGCAGGAACTGACACCCCATGAGGAGGCTTCAAGGCCATTAATGCACTTAACAGATCCAGAGTAAAATCCTGCCATTCATATTGGGGATCTTAAGCAATAAGGGAAATATGTTTAACTTTTCTCTTGAGTGGGACGTCTGCCCTAAGTATCTTCCGAAGTTCAGAGCAATGGCGAGATTCAATAATGAGAGTAGGGATGTCCTCAATCACTACAATCTGAGGAATCCAGTCTAAAATAAAATAAATTCCACCATAACCAAAGGTCTTCCAACAAAAAGCACAGTAAAACAGAAAAGGAACAACCAGCATGGCTAAAAACTGAAAATGTATTAAATACAAACATAAGCGCTTTCGTGCATAAGCACTTCTTCAGACTGTTCAAACAACTCAAGAGCCAACTTTTAAATAACATTCAGTAATGGCATTTGGACTGGCAGCAAAGAAGTTGAGTGTTTGTGACGATATGTTACCTTTATGCCCAGCACAAGGAGCATACATGTGATGTACATCTCATATAAGACCTAAAGGCTTTGGTATACTGGCCGGATGTTGGGCTATTCTTGACAGGAGATCCCTTATGTACAGCAACACAGAAGGACATTTACAACTATCCTCACACATCTTTCCTTTGTCCTTATCACATACCACTAGTCTTACAGGTACTTCTACTAGTCACCACCCAGAATCTCTCAACTTAAAAAAAAAAAAAAAAAAAAACTTTCTTAACGCATATCACTTCCCCACTGACCATACACTCTTTCTACTCAACCTCTCTCATTTTTTTTCTTTTTTCTTCCTTTTCACGTCTTGTATCAACATATAATCCCATACTTATTTTTTTCACAAGTCACTACCATACTAATATTTTTATGCTGTTTATATTTAGTGCTAATATTTCTAAGTAATGTCTTTCCTTTTTTGTCTTATTTCTGTTTTTTTTTCTTTTCCTTCTCTGTACCCTACCTCCAACTGATTTGCCAACATTTTCTGCTTGTTCTTTTCCTGTCTCACGTTATCTCTCGTTCCCTTCCTCACATCCTAGTGCTGCATGTCTGTTTACATCTTGCACACAACACTTTCTCTATTGTAAAAGATTTCCTAACTCACTGTCATCATACTTCCTACTTTATCCATACTTCACGTAGATGCAATGCTTCTCAATACTTATACTTGTCACTTATAAGTGCTGGTTATACCAAGTACTTACTACTTTATTCCACAGCCGCAAATTCTAGCAAAGATGTTCAGAACTCCAAAAGGAAATATAAAAAATGCAGGTCTGAGAGTTTACCAGTAGAATTTTATCTGTATGAATATGGGAAAATTTAAGTAAAGCAATTTATATTATCAGAAGGATGCCAAAACAAGCCTCCTCAACTGTAGCAACTCACACATTCACACAGTACAAATAAAGGTCTACAGTACCTTCTTCACTTTTACTACCATTTCATTTACTCTAAGTGGTTAAGTCAGCCCAATGCTCTTGTCTTTTTTTCATAAGTAATTTAACATTGTTTGGAAATCATTTTCTTGTTAATTACAGTGCAATACAAAATGCCAGTGGCACATGTATTTCTGTGACACCTAATGTCTAAAGGGTGTACAAAAAAAAAAAAAAAAAAAGAATTTCATGGACTATAGCTTAAAATACTTTTAAGAAGATGGTACCATCAAAATGAGGGATGAACAGTTTACCTCCACAAGACAGCTCATCCTGAAGCAACACAAGATGCACTGGACAAGAACAGCGAGTTGTGCCATCTCCTTTCACAATACAAATGTGAGAACAGCCACCATTGTCTTGCGAACAAGGATGATCTCCTGTACAACAAAATAAAAGATAAATTACACAGGAAAATGAAGTAGTCAGTACTCCACGATCACCACTAACTTTAAAAACAAATGCAGTATTCTAACACTGTGGTGACACTGGCCATAACTTTCCCACACACTGATGCATACATAATTTGTAACAAAACAAATGACTACCCCTTTACATAAAATACTGTTCTCTAACAAAAAAAAAAAAAAAAAAATGAAAAAAAAAATTTAGAAGGAAAAAAAAATAAAGCAACAAAGTGCTGAGTGAGGATGTGCCTTAGAAGCATACCTTTAAATGATAGATTTCACTACAGACATTAATAAAGCATATGACTGTATCTTACCTACCCTGGCCTCACTCATCATTACCACATTAAAAGTAGTACTTTAATGGCCAGGTCTGAGCTTACACAGGTCATGCACCCTACAGCACTGCCAACTGTCCTCCAGTAATTGTATTTTCAAATCCTACATGTCTTACAGTGAGGAAAATCTCCTTTGTCAAGAGAATTGACATCAGTTTCTCCACTGAAGCCGCAGACTGCTGTCTGGGTTTTAGCCTTTATGCACAAAACCTGAAAACAACAGACTTAAACCAAATAAGCGACTTGTGAGACTAGTCACCAAAAGTACAATAACCCCTTCAGTCAAAATGGTCTGGGTATGGGTAGTTAAATAATCAGTACTTTACTCTTGAATATCTGCAGTTAAAGTGACTACTCATTCAACTATACATCCTACTTTGCAAGAAATTACATTAGAATTTAGCAGAAGCATATGGACAGAATACCTAGGCATATCCCACTCAGACCACTGGAATGCCAAAGGACATGAAAGCAACCCCCCCCGTGCAGATAACCTTAGGGAACCTGTCTGGTTTCTTAAGGCTGAAAAGGTTGGAAATCCAATTTGAAAAGTACCACCACAAGGAGATTTTTGAAAGCCTTACACTCTGGGGGTAATGCAGGCCTGAAACACGCTTTATTTATTTTCAGTTTGATAACCGAGGAAGTCCACTGGGCCCGAGGAACGAGGCCCGGGGAGCAAAGCTCTAATAACAATGAGAATTACAGTATAAAAATGGTGAATAGAAAGAGCATACATGTTAAAAAGACATTATAAAACAAGATAATGATGTAATTAACACTGTAGCAAAAATTAAATAAATGTTTCACCATCCACTTGTTTTCTACCTGTAAGGTCCACAAGTAGATCGGTTGAAGTTTGCCGAATCTAAAACGTCGATGAGGGAATGGCAAGAGTGCTTAAATCTTTCTCTTGCCTGAAGGGGTTTCTTTTTTTGTGTCACTGGGCAGGTTTCAGTTGATCTTTTCCCATTTCCTCCTACTTTCTAAAGAAATGTTGTCAAGTATCTGTTAAACTGTTAAAATAAATCCTAGCTAGGAATCTGAAATTTAACTGGTGTCTAATGATGGGCTTAATTTCCTATCCTAAATTTCTAGGCTTGATCTCCAAACTATTTAAGTTCAAAATGTGTAACTGGAGCTGTTTTAGATATGACATCTGACAGAATTTCAGATTATAAGCGATAGCTTTAAGCCAACTTGCATACTGTAAATATAACAGCAGACATATTGAAGTCAGAAAATTTTACTGCTTTACGTAATGCACACAGTAACGTATATTGTAGTTAAAAAATCATGTAGAGCTGCAAAGTCTGACTGGACTAACTGACTGATGGAGAGCTGCCTGTGAAGCTTTTTATAGTATGCAGTTCAAAAAATACAAGCAATCTTCTGTTCACTTAATTAAGAAATACAGCATTAACCTTTAACATCTCTAGTCATACAAGGAGGATGAAAAAAGCAATAGCTTATCAGACTAGTACAATTCAATGGTATTGAAATATACCTATTGCACACAGACGGTCATTTATACCATTTTCCTCAATCTATTCATAGCAACTATAAGCAAAATGAAAACAATACAAAATGGAGTTGGGAAAACCATTTTATATTCGTACAACACCTATCAATTCCCTTTAAGTCTACATTATGGACTTGCATCACAAACATATTTATGACTTGTATTTTTAGTGTATCAATTTATTACTAGTTAATACCATGCTCTGTCATTGTTTTGACATGCAAATTATTTTTAACTGCTACTTGAGCAAAAGTTGTAAATACTTTGTCAGGTTTTTTTTTGTCTCAGGACCATTAAGTACTGTGCACATGAATTTTTACTGTTTTGGGTAATCATAACTTGTCCCAATAACCATGCACAATCAACCTGCTAGGTAATGACTCAATAATATCAGCTGTGATGCTATTTTGTAAAAACCTGTGTTTGAAAATATACACACTGTCTGGTAATACCTTAAACTAAACGTATTACATTGACTACTTAATATAGTTTTATTCTGTTGGAAAACTTTTTGTAAAATACTTAAATGCAATTTTAAATGTAATTTCTGGTCTTCCTATCAGATGATGTTGAACATGGTGTCTTATGGCAATCACTGGTCTATCAGTCCATCTCATACGCACAACCACACTGAAATTACTCTGTATTTACTGGTTTTGAGGGCAAAATAATGGAGTACCACGAGTGGCCCCTTCAATTCCCGACTTTTTTATTTTGTTGGACTCAGACTGGGGCAGGAGATTTAAAAAAATAAACGAAAGTTCAGACAGTTGTTTACAGCCCACCCACGAATGGCAGGGCACCGCCAACCAACAAGCGAGGACATTAGTTGGGTGACAGTGATGTCTAAATATGCCAAAGGACGAAAAAACTGCTTAACTTTTTTTTTTATTTTATGCTGTGTAAAATAAAGTTCAGATATCTCTCCTCTCTGGTTGCCCAGTTGATCTACTTTGATATTTTTATTACTGTGGTTGGTTCATTGTAGGGTTTCCACCATTTAAGCGGGCCAAAGTGGGACACAGGGGCGAGGCCAATATGACCCTGGCCACACCCTCTACCATGACTTCACCACATGAGCGGTGAAGGAGATGCTGTTATGGGTATGACTGATGGCTGCTGGAGTGGCTAGCTGGTTGGTGGGAGTAGCAGCTGGATGGATAAATGGCTGGCTGACTGGATGGCTGGCTGGCTGACTGGATGAATGGCTGGCTGACTGGATGAATGGCTGGATGAATGGCTGGCTGACTGGATGAATGGCTGGATGAATGGCTGGCTGACTGGATGAATGGCTGGATGAATGGATGGATGGCTGGATGAATGGCTGGATGAATGAATGAATGAATGGCTGGATGAATGAATGAATGAATGAATGGCTGGATGAATGAATGAATGAATGAATGAATGGCTGGATGGATGGCTGGCTGAATGGATGGCTGGCTGAATGGATGGCTGGCTGAATGGATGGCTGGCTGGCTAAATGAATGGCTGGCTGGCTAAATGAATGGCTGGCTGGCTGAATGAATGGCTGGCTGGCTGAATGAATGGCTGGCTGGCTGAATGGCTGGCTGGCTGGCTGAATGGCTGGCTGGCTGGCTGAATGGCTGGCTGGCTGGCTGAATGGCTGGCTGGCTGGCTGGCTGGCTGGCTGAATGACTGGCTGAATGGCTGGCTGAATGGCTGGCTGAATGGCTGGCTGGCTGAATGGCTGGCTGGCTGGCTGAATGGCTGGCTGGCTGGCTGAATGGCTGGCTGGCTGGCTGAATGGCTGGCTGGCTGGCTGGCTGAATGGCTGGCTGGCTGGCTGAATGGCTGGCTGGCTGGCTGAATGGCTGGCTGGCTGGCTGAATGGCTGGCTGGCTGGCTGGCTGGCTGAATGGCTGGCTGGCTGGCTGGCTGGCTGAATGGCTGGCTGGCTGAATGGCTGGCTGGCTGGCTGAATGGCTGGCTGGCTGAATGGCTGGCTGGCTGGCTGGCTGAATGGCTGGCTGGCTGGCTGAATGGCTGGCTGGCTGGCTGAATGGCTGGCTGAATGGCTGGCTGGCTGAATGGCTGGCTGGCTGAATGGCTGGCTGGCTGGCTGGCTGGCTGAATGGCTGGCTGGCTGAATGGCTGGCTGGCTGGCTGGCTGAATGGCTGGCTGAATGGCTGGCTGGCTGGCTGGCTGAATGGCTGGCTGGCTGGCTGGCTGGCTGAATGGCTGGCTGGCTGGCTGGCTGAATGGCTGGCTGGCTGGCTGGCTGAATGGCTGGCTGGCTGGCTGGCTGAATGGCTGGCTGAATGGCTGGCTGGCTGAATGGCTGGCTGGCTGGCTGAATGGCTGGCTGAATGGCTGGCTGGCTGAATGGCTGGCTGGCTGAATGGCTGGCTGGCTGAATGGCTGGCTGGCTGGCTGAATGGCTGGCTGGCTGAATGAATGGCTGGCTGGCTGGCTGAATGAATGGCTGGCTGGCTGGCTGGCTGAATGAATGGCTGGCTGGCTGGCTGAATGAATGGCTGGCTGGCTGGCTGGCTGAATGAATGGCTGGCTGGCTGAATGAATGGCTGGCTGGCTGAATGAATGGCTGGCTGAATGAATGGCTGGCTGGCTGAATGAATGGCTGGCTGGCTGAATGAATGGCTGGCTGGCTGGCTGAATGGCTGGCTGGCTGGCTGAATGGCTGGCAGGCTGGCTGAATGAATGGCAGGCTGGCTGGCTGGCTGAATGAATGGCAGGCTGGCTGGCTGGCTGAATGAATGGCTGTCTGGCTGGCTGAATGAATGGCTGTCTGGCTGGCTGAATGAATGGCTGTCTGGCTGGCTGAATGAATGGCTGTCTGGCTGGCTGAATGAATGGCTGTCTGGCTGGCTGAATGGATGGATGGCTGGCGGGATGAATGGATGGCTGGCGGGATGAATGGATGGCTGGCTGGCTGGCTGGCGGGATGAATGGATGGCTGGCTGGCTGGCGGGATGAATGGATGGCTGGCTGGCTGGCGGGATGAATGGATGGCTGGCTGGCTGACCGGATGAATGGCTGGCTCGTTAGAAAAAAAATATATATATATATTCTTTATAAAAACTGAAGACACAAGTAATAAATGACAATCTTTCACACTATCAGTGTTTCTTTAGGTCTAAAAGAAAGAGGAGTAAGTCCTTATTACAACATCCTATGATCACATTTCATATAGAAGCATTACTTAAAACACATTGATTAAAACAAGATCCTTACTTGGTGATTAACCACTGTGTTTCATTTTTAAGATAGGTTTGATCCCGACAGCAGAACTGAGACGTAGACATCTATCTGCTCATAATAATGCAATCCATTAATATTCTCTAGCTTCAGTAGTTATATAATACTATCTCCACCTCCTGCATTCACGTCAATTACTTCATGTGCTCTAAATTTAAAATAATCTGCATTGCCTTCACTTGTAACATATTCAGCAACTGACATAATATGAAGTGAGAGAGAGAAAAAAATAACTTATTTTTGTATTATACTAAGTTACTTTTAATTTCTCTAAGACTTAGTTTGTTTTTATTATGGCTTTTCCCGGTTAGGGGTCACCACAGCGGAACTCCTGTCCGCTAATGATTGGCAGTCTATTTTTATGGTGCCGGCCCGACGCCCAACCTTCAACGAAGGCACGCCCATTTACGCATGTCTTTCGAACACCACTCGACCGCGGGGAGGACATGTAGATTCCACACAGAAGGTGCTCCAGCCGAAAATCGAACGGGAGAACCTCTTGCTGAGAGGCAACAACGCTACCGCTGCACCACCGCAGCTTAGTATAAAAAAAAAAAACAAATCTTGTTTTTGTAGCAGCTGTAGAAGCACTTAAAACAAAGCACTCCTATAGCCGCAATCTTTGCAGGGCTCTTCCTGCCCCAATCCCCACCCCTTTCATGAACTGCAGCCAATTGCTGCACGAATTAAAGCACCCCGACCTAACAGGCAGCAGCTTTGCCTGCAGGTCCGGGTTGGTGGCGTAACTGAATTGCCGTGGAAAACCCAGATGTAATTGCGTCTTTTCCATGGCAATTCAAAAGCGGGACTTTTCAAGTCCCACTACTTTGCACAGCTGGCAACGGGATGAGGCAGCTCAACCCATGAGTGTCCCGCTGACAACGGGATGGGTGGCAACCTTAGTTCATTGTAGATCATGTTATGTAGACTATATTACAATTGCTTTGATTTGAACTTAAACAGCATTTGATTTCTCGGGCAGTTCGGCAATCGGCACTATGTCATTTTACAATGCTTAAGATGTGGGTACAACTTCCTTTTTTGGCTATTTAAATTATTTTTTCATAACTTCAATTGAGAAATGCTTATTTAGGAATTTTTAACCGAGTTTAGATACTGTCAAAGGCAGAAGCGTCGCAGACACTGTTTTCTTAAGATTGTGAAATGTTAGCAATCAGTATTTGTATCTACAGACTTAAAAGGAGCAGTGCAAATTTGGTCATTGTAGCTTTTTAAACAAATATCCATAAACAGAGAAAACCACACCCAAGCTAGTAAAGACGGAACACCGGTGTAGCTCATTTTTTACACAGATTTTTTTTAAAAAGGAAAGTGTCCACAGATTCAGTTTTAAAATTCTTAAAGGCAAGAGGTAACAAAACAGTAATCTTAGTCCCTTCCTGTAGGTGCTCTGTTCCACAAATAGCAATCTGGACGAGCTATTATTAAAATAAGGGTCATGCATTTAAATAACAATAAAAATAAATCATAGTTTAAAAAGAAACACATAATTAACAAGAACTTTCCTTAAAATAAAGTACAAAAGTCCTGTGAATTACCAATTTTCGTTTATTAGGTAGTGAGCAAGCAAGATGAGAGCTGTAATGTGTTCTTTCCACTACTAGCATGCTTTTATACTTTATATCAGACAAAAATATAGTAAGACTTTGAACATTGAGTTATACTCAAAAAGTCGCAATTTACAATCAGCAGAAACACAGGAGTCCATTCACTGGTGCACAGACCTTGTTACAAACATCAACAACAACATGACTGATTACTTAAAGACTAAGAATCTTCGTGATTGGAGGGATTAATAAATGCCTATAATCGGTTCAGGTTGCTAAAATGAAGCATCTCATTGGTTAAAGACGTGGTTGATCAGTGGCAGAAAAAAGAAGTTATGTACTCACCATAACGTTCCATCTGGGTTGTTGTTCTTCATTTGTCTTCAAGCTGTGGGTACTCGGATCCGACTTGACCACATTTCCAGCATCTGATCTGAGCTCCAAGCTCCTCCCCTACCCAGAATGCCTCTAACTCCCTCCTCCCTTCAGATCAAGTTTGCTGCTATCCACAGCATCCCAACCTGACCCAAGACCTTACTCCATAACAATGTCTCCAGAAGCATGAAGAGGAGCACAAACATATGTCAAGGTGGTGACTACATCTCTTCAGGCCAAATCACCACACAGCCCACATAATGCAGGGGGGAAGGAGGGAGGGATGGTTGAAGACAAATGAAGAGCAACAACTCAGATGGAAAGTTATAATAAGTACATAACTTCTTTATCTGAAGTTGTTGCCTTTATTTGCTCTACAACCTGTGGAACAGAGTCCCCAGCTACCAAACGCCTGGGAGGGCCTCATGGAAGGATATTCCGGAGCACGGCAGAGCCAAAGGATGCCCTGGTTCCTGGATAGAATGTCCAACTTGTAGTGCGAAATGAAAGCATGCAAAGATGCCCAAGTGGCCACAGAGCAAATGTTATCCACAAACTCTGGACCAGAAGGCAGCTGAAGTAGCCATAGATCTAGCTGAATGCGCCTTAATATAATCTGGCTGGGTTAGACCTCTAGCTGAATATGCCAGAATAACACACTGAGAAATTCAATGAGCAAAGGTGACCCTCGATGCAGGTTTCCCTAAAAAGGGCTTAGAATAGGAAACAGAGTTGGTCAGACATACAGAAAGATTTAGTCCTACGCAAGTTAAGATGCAACTATGAACATCCAACAAGTGCAATTTGTATTCTCCCTTATTCTGAACATTCGGAAGGAAAACAGGGAAATTAATTACATGACTAACGCTTGATTCCGAAGCCACTTTTGGAAGGAAAGAGGTGTTAGTGCACAAGGACACATTGTCCTTATGAAAGATCACACAAGGAGGTTTGACCGATAATGCCTAAAGTTCTGAAACCCTTTTGGCTGACGTAATGGCAATCAGGAACCATGATAAGAACTGTAGATTCACAAGCTGCAGGTTTGAAAGGGGAAGACTCAAGAGCTTGCAGACCCAACGTAAGACCCTAAGGAGGTGTTCAGTCCTTAACTGGTGGCCGAAGCAGTAAGGCAGTAAGGTACCCATAAAAAAGGCTTTGCAAAGCTTAGAAGAAGCAAGAGAATCCGTGTTGACGCCTATATGAAAGTTAAGATATGACTGCCACTTGGACCTTGACCATAGAAGAAGTGGCACCTTGATGAAAAATGCTTGCCAAAAATTCTAGACCTGCTGGAATCGGAGCAGTAAAGGGATCTAAGTTAGGCTGAGATGCCCAAATAGAGAAACACTTCCATTTGCTGGAATAAATCTTCCTGGTAGAAGATTTATGAGCGGCAACTAATATGTGTTTGACTGGTGAAGATAACCTGGAAGTCCTATCATGGGGACTGGATCAGCCAAGTGGTGAACTTCAGACAGATCAGGCCTGGGTGAGGAATCCCAGAGGGATGACGGATGAGATCCGGAGCTGCTTCTAATGTCCAGGGGGGGACACTACGTGAGACCACAGAGAAGGGAACCAGACTTGGTAAGGCAAATAAAACAGTACAACTCTCTGGACAAATGTCCTACAACACCAAGTAAATTCCAAAAACAAATAAGTAAAAAGAAAGTGTAGAGGACGACACAAGGCAGTCGAATCATTCAGGAACTTTATTGTTAGGTAAGCGCTTTCGCAGCCTTTCAAAGGTGCTTCATCAGACCAAAGTAAAAAAATTAAACTCCAAAAACTCCAATTGAACAAATATATAACAAAATAAATAATTACATCATTCCCCTGACCAATCACAAAAAAGTGTTATAAACACATGACAAAAAGCAACAATAAGCCATACACTATGAATATTGCTGAAATAAAATATAAAAAAACTAATGAATAAAATAAATCTAAGAAACAAAATGAAAAAAAAAAAATATATATATATATATATATATATATATATATATATATATATATATATATATATATGCATACATACATATACACACACACAAAAATATATAAAGAAGAACTATCTGATTGGTCTTGCAGACAAAAAAGGTTGAATAGGTACATTTGCATTAAATCAAGGGAACTTATCAGAATTTAACTAATGATCCACCTAGTCTCTCACTGCTCAAGAAGATTATTAAGGTCACAAACACATAAACGTAAACTAGAATTAACAATACCGATGACCAAGAAACCAAAAGAATGGTTGGGGCCACTATCAACATGTTTTGCCAAAGCACTTCTCTCAGCATCTCTATTCGTGATGGCATTCAAATGTTCCCTTATACGTTCACGTAAAGTGCAAACAGTTTTTCCAACACAGAATGATGGACAAGTGTTACACAGTGCAAGATAAACGACATAGAAGTATCACAAGTAGCAGACGCAGACAAGTCGAACCATTCCTTAGAATCTGGATGGCAAAAATTAAAAATCTTTACTATCACATAAGAACTACATCTACCACAAGGTAATGTTCCAGTATATTCATTTACTACTTCTCTGTTGTCATAAAATAATAATCGCTTCAAATTCTTTTTGCTCTTAAATTGAAACTTGGGTTTAGGGCCAATGACCTTTTTAATCTCGTCATCAGATGAAAGAATGTACCAATATTTGTTAAACAATGCGCTTAATCATACCTACATCAGTAGAAAAATGTAAATTTACTGGGACGATGTGTGGATCCTGATCACGCCCCAAGGAGCCAATAACATGGTCTGGCTGTAGTATGCCCAAGAACTTTTACCTGCTTTACAATCTACTGATTTCCTTAGAACCATAATCACGTTTAAGTAAATTCTTCTGGAACTTTTCTATGTCATGATTGAAACTATTGTCACTAAGATTCTTCTTCTTACATGGTTTAACATGCAGACATGTACTGAAGTTTCCATTCCTATCTTTACATACCATGATGTCTAAAAAAAATCCATACTGATGGAACTACACAAGCAAAAGTTAAAAAACTAGTACTATTCTGAAGGAAATCTATAAAACTACATCTCATCCTCAGGCCCCAGCCAAAGAAAAAAAACACCGTCCACAAATCTACGATAAAAGCAAGCATTCCTACTAAACTCAGGATGATAGTGTGCTACATGTTCTTCCCAGTCAGCTAATACTAAGTTGGCATAGCTGTTGGCACATGATGTGCCCATAGCTACACCTCTATTCTGCAAATAATACCAAGAGTTAAATAGAAATGCATTATCCAAAATCATCTCAATGAACATACAGATCAAATCTATCTTAACATCAAAGGAGCTATGCGTACTCAAATAAGATTTAATAGCATGAATAACTAGATCTTTTGGTATAGCTGAGCAAGTTAACATCCATGGCTATCAAAAGACATTTCTGCCGCTGCTTAACGCTTAAACTGCTAACATACTCATACAAATAATGGAAAAACTGCTTTGTATCACGAAGAACAATCTGAAAGGCACTGACCACAGATTTTAAATTTCTTTCCACATGTATAGAGAGAGGTTGAGTAACCCGGTCCCGACCAGAGAAGTACAGTTGTGTACACTTACCATATATGTAGATATTAGAGTGTTTTCCCTTGTTGCAGTCATTACATTTGGGTAATCTGCTGGCAGGTTGCCCTCAGTCGGCCTGATTAACAAAGTCTTGGGTCCTGCGTCGGTTGCTGTCCTTTCTTCCATGACGTCAGGGGTATATAAAACATGCAGCCAACGCCATTACATCAGTTTTTCTTGCACCAAATGTCAGGTGTCCCCCAAATGGGGAGCAAAATGTATATAAATAATTTAAAACACAAAAATATATACCTCCAAGCAAAAGCAAATACACCAAAAAGGCTTTTAAGTGCAGTAAAATAAAGGAGAGGCATAGTAAGAGAAACAAACAGGGGGCTGGAGGGAGGGTACCCAGGACTGCAACAGTGAATACACTCGAGCATCTACATTTATGGTAAGTGTACAAAACTGTACTATGTTCTTAGTGTTTCACTGTTGCAGTCATTACATTTGAGTAGATTCCCAAAGCTAAGGTTGGGAGGATGGACTTATACAACATTAGGACCAGCTATAAGGCCCTGCAAAACAGCAGTGGCAAAGCCAGCTCTGGATTTAGAGAAAATTGGTAAATGATAGTGCTTGGTGAAAGTAGGAACTGAACTCCAGGGTAGCAGCTTCTAGAACATCCCTGGTAGGAACTCCTCTGAGAAAGGCTGTAGAAGCAGATGCAGCCCTGGTGGAATGGGATCTGATCCCCTGGGGAATAGGTTTTCCATGGTGCTTATAGCAGAAATGAATACATTGGCTTATCCATTTGGAAATGGTTTGCTTTGAAATAGCATTTCCCTCTGCCCCTGCAGTAAATGCTACCAGCCAGTTGTTCAGATTTTCTTCGAGCTTTAGTCCTGTCCAAGTAAAATCTACATTGTCTGTGTACATCCAATGAATGCAGAATCCACTCCCCTTTGTTCTGTGGCTTGGGACTGATTAAGAGCCACACTGGATACCACACTTTGGGCATGAGTGACACCCTGTCCGCATGAAAGATGATGAAAGGCTCCACTGCCATAAGGGCCTGTAATTCAGAAATCCTTCTTAGCTGAAGTGATTATTAAAAGGAAGGCTGTTTTCCAGGAAAGAAATTTTAAGTCTGCAGTAGCAGCTCGCTCGAAAGGAGGTAGAGTGAGTTTCTCCAATACAAAGTTAAGGTCCCACCCAGGCAGGGGTTGGAGCTCTCCTGGGTGGCCTTACGTTTTTGGCCCCTCTGAGATACTGCTTGAGTAGAGGATGGGAGAAGAGAGGGGGTTCTGTGTTGTAGTGAGCTGAAATGGCTGAGGCATGGATTTTTATGGAAGAAAAAGCTAGGCCCTTGTGAAGCATCTCAGTTAAGTATTGCAAAATCTGAGGTAAATCGGGAACTGCTGTGCTCATCCCCTGAGATTGATTCCAGGCACAGAATATTTTCCATTTGTCAGCATAAGATTTTCTAGTACTAGGTCTTCTCGTCTCCAAAATGACATCCATCACAGGTTTGCTAAAGGATGCTAAGGGGGGGGGGGGGGATTTAAGTGATTAGCTAAGCTGCAAGATTCAATGTTTGGAGCTGAGGGTGCAGAATTTGGTTGTTCTGCAGAGACAGTAAGGAAGGTGTCAGAGGGAGGTGCCATGGAGAGGTTTGTGACAGACTGCGTAGGAGTGGGTCCCAGTGTTGGCAAGGCCAGCCTGGAGCAAGCAAAATAATTTTTGGTTTGTCCTGTTTGACTTTTAGTAGAACTTTGGGGAGCAAAGTGAGAGGGGGAAAGGCAAAGCCTGATAGGTTTTCCCAGCTGATGGACAGAGCGTTCACTTTCCAGGCTTTTTTGTGAGGAATTCTTGTGCAAAATTTGTCCAACTGGAAATTCTGGGGTGAGGCAAAGAGATCTATGTCTGGGTTCCCCCATTTGCATGTCAACATGCTGAAATTCCGTGGTTCCAGTTTCCATTCATGTGGGTCCATGAAATTTCTGCTTAGTTCGTCTGCCAAAATATTCTGCTTTCCTGGCAGGAATTGAGCTTGTAGATGTAAACTTGATAGCTCAAGGCAGTGTTCCACAATGCCATGGCTTGTCTGCAGAGGGGGTAAGAACGTGCACCCCCCTGCTTGTTTATGTATCACATAACTCTGGTGTTGTCCGTCTTTACCATTAATTGCCTTGGATGAAGGTAGTCCTTGAAGGCGGTCAGTGCATTCTGTACAGCTAGCATTTCTTTTTGATTGATATGAAGGTGCATTTGATTTGGGCTCCATTTGCCCTGAATGCACGTCCCTGCCAGATGTGTCCCCCATGCATAGTCTGATGAGTCTGTAATTAGGCTTTGGGCGGCAGGGGGTGTTGTGAATGGCAGTTCCTTGTTTTGGTGGCAGGCCTCTGCCCCACCATAGGAACTCTAGTTGCAGGCAAGGTATGATAGGAATCACTGTTTCCAGGCTGTGACAATGTTGACTCCATAAACTTTTTAAGTACCACTGAAGTTTCCTCATATGCAGTCTTGCATATGGAATTAGAAGAATGCAGGAAGCCATGAACCCCAAGGCTAGCAGTACTTGTCTTGCAGATAGCAGGGTTTTGTGGCCATCTGTTTGGAGTAAATCACCATCTGAATTTGCTTTTCTGGAGTAAGGTAAGCCATCTGGGCAGTTGTATTCAAGCTTGCACACAGGAATGTAATTTTTTGAGTGTGTAATAGATGTGATTTCTTTTCGTTTATGGTGTACCCTAGACAAGTTAGAACCCTTTTTACAAACGCCAGATGGTTTTAGAAGAATGGCCTTGTCTTCTGCCTGAATTAGACAATCGTCCAGGTATGGATATATCTGAATATTTCTTTGCCTGCAAAATGCAATTACTGGAGCCAGGCACTTTGTAAAGACCCTGGGTGCAGTAGATAAGCCAAAGGGCAGTGCAGAGAACTGATAATGCAAGTAGCCTGCTTTGAAGCGGAGGTATCTTCTGCAAGATTCCCTGACTGCGATATGCAGGTATGCCCCTTTTAGATCTAGAGTTGCCAACCAGGCATCTTTGCCTAGCATAGGAAGTAACTGAAAAGTCAGCATCTTGAATTTTGGAATGTCCAGAAAGGTGTTTAGAGTAGACAGGTCCAGAATTGGACGCCATGATTTGTCTTTTCTGGGTACCAGGAAAAGTCTGGAATAGAAACCTTGTCCCTTTTCCTCTTCTGGAACTAGTTGAGTAGTCCCCATGTTTAAGAGGGAAAGTACTTGTTTCTGAGCCTCTGCCCACTGATTTGGTGGCAGGTCTGGTCATCCACTTGGAGTTGGCAACGTGTGGAAATGAAACCTGTATCCCTGGGACACTACATTTAAAACCCATTTGTCCTGGGTTATAAGTTGTCAGTTTTTTTGCATGAAGTGCCAGTTTTCCCCCCAAAGGGGTGGCTAAAAGTTAAGCACTTGGTAATTCTAAAGGAAAGTCATTGAGACTGCTTACCATAGGGAGGTGTCTTATTGTTTCCAGATTTGGAAGAGGAGGCACCCCCCATTGCTTAGTTCTAAAAGTCCCTTGGGACTGAAACCTGGAGATTTTGGAATGTTTGGGTTTGGCTTGAGTGGCTCTGGAAGGAACTGGAAAAAACAGTTCTTAGTAGGCCAGTGCCTACTAAATCTTGGGAGGTTGTACTTGTAAGAAATCTTTCACAGTTTGCATAGATTTAGCTTTATCTTCCATCTTTTTTATAACTTCTTCAGCCTTATTGCCAAACAGACGGTCCTGCTGCAAAGGAGCATCCAACAATTTTGCTTTAACATGATCAGGCAGAGATTGCTCCTTGAGCAAAGCATGTCTTCTAAGCACAGACCCAGTTACAGCAGCCCTGCAAGAGGCCTGCAAAGAATCAAAACCACATTGCAAAGTATGTTTTCCAACTTATTCAGCTGAATGCAATAAATCCTGTAAATCTTTATTTTCCACACAGTCAGAAATCAACATCATTTTCTGTTTAAGCAGTCCCATGATATGCTGCTGCTCTCTGCGGTGGTGGTGCTGCGGTAGCATTGTCACCTCACAGTTAGATGTTGCCCATTCGATTCTCAGAGCGTCTTCTGTGTGGCGACATGCGTGAACGGGCATTCCTTCGTTGAAGGTTGTGCATTAGGCCCGGCAAGCCAGCACGTAAAACTCTACTGCCAATCATTAGCGGACTAGAATTCCGCTGTGGCGACCCCTAATAAGGAAAAGCCGAAAGACACAAACAAAATGAAATGCTGCTGCTATTTTAGCATATGGAATTGGCAGTTTAAAGCCCTGATTGCCAAGGTTGCAGAAGTATAAACCTTTCTACCCCATCTATCCAGCGTCCTGGAATCTCTATCAGAAGGGGTAGGATTGTTAGCAGTAGAAACCTTAATGCCCCTGAGAAATGGTTTCAGGGTCCGCAACAGGATTTTTTAAAAGGAATTTGTGGGAGACAGGAACCCTGTAGTATCTGTCTGGCTTAGAAGGGGCCGGAGGCAGAGAATCAGGGGCCACACTGGATTCTGAAAACATATCAACAATGTCTAGTACAGGAGGTATAGCCAAAAGCCTATGCTGAGGAAAAAGAAAATCCCTAAGCCTCTTTTTGGATTCAGAAAATTCCTGACTTTCCCAGTGGAAATGTTCCCCTAAGGTAGGTAAAGTTTCTCGAAAAGAAAAATCCTTGGGGGGAGAAGCAGAAGGAAAGTAATCCTCTGCATCAGAGTCCTCATATGTAGGTATGGACAAATCCTGTTCATTAGAGGAGTCAGAAGAAACAGTCCTGTTCAGAAGATTCATAGTCAATTTCAGCCCTAGGCCTCTCTGGGATGGGGGGGGGGGGGTTGACTACCCATGATTAGAGTAATTAAATCTTCAGCCATTTTGATCATTTGTTTTTTAGGCATAGGGGCCTGCACATGTGGCCTGGGCGTAGGTTTTTTAGACATAGATCAAGATTTTGGCCTTAATATTAAAGATGGTGTCAGTTTAACATACAAATCTGTAGGCCTGGATACACCCTCAGAAGGTGCCTGCACAGCGGCTCCGAATCCATCCAAGGTACAGACATCTGCTGATTCCGTAATTGAAGCATCTCACGGCATACTGGACTCCGAATGGGTCTCAGTAGAGGCCTGCGAATCAGAAGTAGCGGGTATCAGGGGTTGTGAAAGAGCCTCAGTGAGTACCGGCGAACTGGCGACTGGCTTAGGAGAAGCGTCGTAGGCAGTTTTGTACCTCAACGGCCTGTCTGTCTTTTTCTTTGCATTTTTTCGGTATTCCGGTAGTCGGATTGCTAACCAATGTCATTTCTGGATAATTAAACCGTGAACCGAAATATTTAGAGGCAAAAATGTACCGACGACGAATAGTGTGCTGATTAAATAAAGCACAAAACCGACAACAAGGTACGTCGTAATCAGGGCCTAGGCAAGGAATACAGTACAAAGGGAAATCCTTATGAGGTATTTGCTTCCCACAAGTAATACAATTATTACCTTTTATTGACATCGGAAAGGAGCAAGAAAAAGTTTCCCCAATGGAGTACTTAGCTTTTTAGTTGAAGACTTTGGTTCTGAAACTCGAAAACAAAAATTTCAGGAGTCGGCCGACCAGCACTTGCAAACTGCTTCTGCTTCGGGCACCGCGCGGCAAGAAAGACTGCTGTAAAGGCGTCAGCTGCATGTTTTGTACCCTTGACGACCTGACGTCATGGAAGAAGGGACAGCAACCGACGCAGGACCCAAGACTTTGCTAATCAGGCTGACTGAGGGCAACCTGCCAGCAGATTACCCAAATGTAATGACTGCAACAGTGAAACACGAAGAACATCTATAGGTCTCATTAGGGGTTTCAAAGGGTCTTTGTGCAATTTAGGTAAACCATTCAAAACAGGCTCTACAGGGTGTGAGATCAAAAAATAATAATATAAATCTCTGTGGATCAAGTTACTCTGCAAACAATCCTTCAGCATATTATAAACAGTATTACAAATCCTTTGAATATCCACAACAGTAATTATACTATAAGCATCAATGTCGTTTAAAAGCACATTCATAGCATCAACATAAAATGTTTTATCTAAAATAACAGCGTTCCCTTTATCGGCAGGACGTACTGAAACATCCATATTACAATGAAGACCCCTTAACGCTAGACTTACTTAAGTTAGCAAAATATCTGCAAGAAAACTGTTCATTAGTATAATCATTCAAACAAAAGGCTTCAAGAATTTGTTGCTCACATACATTATAGAATGTTTCTACAGATGGTGATAAAGCTGGAGACCATGCACTCGGCTTCTTAAACACAGGATTATTATTATTATTATTAACAGCATGAACATCAACTGCAAACAAACTTTTTAGCATTGAATTGCAAACATACGCAAGTCCAGGGCAGTAGTAGCAAAGTCCGTTTGTGATGAAGGGATAAATGAGAGACCCCTCTTTAACACACTGATTTCACTTTCAGTCAAAGTATGGGAATATAAGTTAAAAAGTACTGTTTCATTTGTGGTTCCCATATCTTCCTGATGTCTTTGTATACATTCTGGTCCTCAGACGATAAGCATCTCTTTCGTGTCAGATTCTGAGACCCGTTTCAATAGTTGTGCTCCATTTTCCAAAAAAGGAAGGGGAGGGGACTGAAAGACCCGATCAACACGGACATTCATCTTCTCTTTATGTCTCACCATTGGTGGATTTGAACTGGAGGATGGCACCAACACAGTATGTTCAGGACTGTTGGTGGAAACAGAGATCATAATTCGATTTAATTCCTCATTTAACGCCAAAGAAGGCGGCGACTTTTGAGAAGCATCTTTAGTAGCATGCTTATTGTTTGTATCAGTCATAGGCTGATTAGTTGGCAGAGCATTAGACTGCGGCCGAACAAAAACTAAGCCAGTAGAAAAATCATTCAAATCTCGCTCCAATTTATGTCACTTTTGTAATTGTAAGCAGTGCTCAAGTCCAGATACAAGAGAAAAGATATCATCGACTTTCTGAGAGTAAATCTAGGCAGGCAAAATATCCTTTAGTACAGTTTGTATATGATTAATATTACAGAGTAAATATTTATCAGATATTATAGTGTGTTCAATAAGTAGCTTTAAATAGTTCGCACTAGTCTTGAGGTTGAGCTGTTGCCACTTAAGTAACTTCCCATACTTTGAAAGTGAGATCAGTGTGTTAAGAGTGGTCTCTCATTTATCCCTTCATCACGAATGGACTTGCGCATGTTTGGGCACAATTTAATGTTAAAAAGTTTGTTTGCAGTTGCTGATGGTCATGCTGTTAATATTAATGCTGCGTTTAAGAAGGCGAGTGCATGGTCTCCAGCTTTATCACCAGCTGTAGAGACATTCTGTAATGTATGCGAACAAATTATTGATGCTTTTTGTTCGAATGATTATATTAATGAATGAATAGTTTTCTTGCAGATATTTTGACAACGTAAGACATAGCGTCTAGCGTTAAGGGGTCTTCATTGTAATATGGATATTTCAATACATCCTGCCGATAAAGGGAATGCTGCTGTTATTTTAGATAAAACGTTTTATGTTGATGCTATGAATGAGATTTTAAATGACATTGATGTTTATAGTGTAATTACTGTTGTTCATAGGTAAGTACTAGGCTATCTGCCCGAGGGCATCTATAAGCCTAGCCAGAATGTGTTGGCTTTCGCCTCCCCCTTAGATTAGTTCCCTGTGCCTTGGTCCAGCAGAGCCACTGCAGTGATCCCCGAGGTAAATTTTCTGTTTCCCATCCACTCGTCAAGGTATCTCTTGAAATGTGTTAGAGGGGCTCTGCCTAAGGTAGACTGGAATCCTGTTCCAAAGCATGGGGAGTCTCTAGGACAGGGATCTATCCCCTCCAGCACGTCCTACTTATCGTTGTGGTGAGGTTTAGATCCCTAGAGCATGTGGGATCTTGGGGATTTGTTTTTTTTAGGTGGAGCATGCCCATCAATTCTGGGTTGGACATAGCCTTGTATGTCAGGCAGAGATCACCTGCGGTATGCAACAGAGTACAGCTGGAGTTCCTTCAGTAGGGCTGCATAGGGCATATGTTAGGCCAGTAATCCTCTTGGTGAGGTACTTCTGTGGTCTTTCCAGCTGTTGCAGGTGTCTTGTAAGGTGCATCCCAAATGGGGCACTGTACTCTCTGATGGGTGTGATGAGTAGAGGGGCACAATAACCTCTTTTGTTCTAGATGCGAACCCTTTTTATGATTAGGTGGGCCACACAGAAGGATTTTCTAACCACCTTGGCAATATGATTATCAAAGGAGAGATTATCTACTTGGGTCCCCAGATCCCTTATTACATTTTCTGTATTTAGGGGACTACCACGTATGCGGTAGTTCGCAGGTACTTTATTTTTTCCAAAGGGGATGACTATGCACTTTTTGGCATTTAGTTTGAGGTCATGATTTTGACACCAGGTATCCGTCTCATTGAGACCCTTCTGGAGGATGTTTATCAGCTGGAGAGTCAATTATGGCCCCCAGTTTGCAGTTGTCTGCGAACTTGGTCAGCCATAGTCCTCCTGTGCTTGCCTGTACCTCTGAGAAGTATATACCCAACAGGAGGGGTCCCAGGACTGAGCCCTGGGGGACACCACTTGTAACTGGTTTAGAGTCGGACCTAGAGCCTTCAACTCTCACCGTGTGGGTTTTATCCGTGAGCCAAATGGCAACCCATCATGTGATGTAGGGGTTTATGTTCAGGCTGGTGAGCTTAGTTATAATACTAGAATGGGGAATGGTGTTGAAAGCCTTTGCAAGGTCTAGGTAGGCTGTGTGGATCTCCTTTCCCTCGTCTAACGTCTTGGTAACTGTCTCAAAGAAGTCCACCAGGTTTAGGAGGCATGATCTGCCCTTAAAGTCAAACTGAGTAGGGCCCAATGTTTGGAGGTTCCCAATGTCTCTGTTAATGAATTCCATGATGATGCGCTCCATGGCCTAGCAGACCAGGCTAGTCAGGCTTACAGAGCGATAGTTCCCGGGGTCCGTTGTGGCTCCACTTTTGTGGAGCAGGATAACTGTTGCTGCGTGCCAGTCTATGGGTACGTAGCCTGTAGAGAGGCTGAGTTTGAACAGTGTGTTTAGATGAGGGGTTAGTTCATTTTGGAGCTCATGTAAGACGCAGCTTGGGACACCGTCTGATCCCATTGAAGCTGTATTTTTGGCTTTGGATAGGGCTGTTTTAACCTGTGTGTCAGTGACTGCCGGGGCACTACATTCTTCTGGTATGGTTATGGGCCCTTTAGGGGATGAGAGGGGTGTGATGTTTGCACTAAACCTGTCTGCCAGAATGTTGGCAATATCAGTTGGTTCAGTGCATTTTGTGCCATTCTGCACTAACTCACAGCAGAATGGAGTGTTTCCACTTAGGTTCTTGACATAGCTAAAGAATGCTTTGTGGTTATCTTTGGAGTCCTTGGCAATTTTTCTTTCGAAGCTAGCCTTGGATGATTTTATGAGGGATCATAGTTTCTTGCGGATAGTGATCAGGGATGTCTTTCCTTCTTGGGATTTTACTCTTCTGCACTAGTTTCCTCCTACTATTGTATAGCTAGTTTATGGCAGGGGTCCACCAGACTGGTTTCCTTTTCTTGGAGGAGCGAGTCTTGGTTTTGCTTGGGATAGCACGATCCATGCATTCTTGCAGGTGCTCATAGAGTGCCTTTGTAAGGGATTCATCAGCTTGGACAGCGTTGTCCTTTAGCACACGGGGGCTGTGAACCTTTCCACCTCGGTTTTAAGTAACGTGAAGTTTGCTTTTGAAAAGTTTTTCATGGTGGTTTCCTTAATTGGGGGTGGGGGCAGAATGTGGACATCCAGAGTGATTTCGTTTATGGTCTGATCTAACCAGCGAGGGTTTGACCTCCGGTGTAGAACACCGGTTTGCCCATGTTTACGGTGACCAGGTCCAATATGTGGTCACCTCTGGTGGGAGTGCTGACCAATTGATCCAGGGCATTTGAGTTTATAAATTCTAGGAAGCATTGGGCAAGAGAGTTAGTACTTGAGTAGTTCTCCCAGTTAATGTCTGGGTAACTGAAATCACTCAATATTAGGGCGTTTGGTAGGACCTTCATATTTTCCAATGTCTCCAGAAATGCAGAATGGGGGTCCTGGGTCATGATGGGTGATCTGTAGCAAGCTACAATTTGAATTGCAGTTTTGCCCATTGTTAGTTGCACATGGATGATCTCTGAGGCATTGTGTTGTGCCACTAACCTGGAGGTGTGGGTATCCTTGATGAATATGGATACACCCCCACCTTTTGTGTTTTCGTCCGGGTTCTGTGGCCAAAACGTATGGTATGAGCTACAGCCTGGTAGTGCTGGGGTGCTCTCTGGAGCCTTAAACCAGGTTTCTGTTACTGCACAGATATCAATGTTCTCCATACTGAGGAGTGCCTCGAGTGCATGCATTTTGAGGTTTAGACTTCTGGCGTTAAGTAGCATTACCCTCAGTTTTTGGTTGCTTGTGCTACTTACGGTGGTGGGTTTGTCTTTTGAGCCCTGCTTAAAAAAGGCACTATGGGGGCGGCAGAAGCCTTGGCCAGTATTCGAAAGCCTAAGGGTGACAGGTGCAAGCCATCTCTTGCGAAGCAACGTGGCGTATTGAGCATGTCACCCCAGGTGGACAGACACTGGATCCCCCCCTTTGAATGACACTAGAAACTTAGCCAATTGTTGAAACTGATAATTTTTTCTTTATACTGTGGCATCATTCTTGGTGAGGGCAAGATGCTACTCAGGGTCAGGGTCATACCGGCCTGGGCTATGTGATCAGAGAGCTCTTCCATGTCTCTTTTCATGTAGTCCAGGGAGGTACGTCTCAGGTCATTCACACCAACATGGACAATGACAGAGTTGCATTTGTACTTGTTCTGGAGTGACCTGAGTGGTTGTGTTATGTGGCGGATCCTGCCACCAGACAGGCAGCTAACTGTAACCCTTCTCCTTGCCCAGCCTAGTTAGTGGGACATCAGTGTGCCTGACTATAGAGTTGCCTATTACTAGTGTGTTGGGTATGTTATTTTGCCTTAAGGGCAGTGATTGCATGGCACACTGATTATGTGAAGTATGTGTTTCATGGTTTGTGATGGGGTGTGGAGGTTGCTTGGGTGTCTGCTTTGGAAGTCTCTGTTGCTTTTGCAGATTTTTATTTAGAGCCTTCGAGTATGTTTTCATGTATTTATGTGTGTTATTTGCCGGTGTTGGTTTGGTAGGTCTATGTGAGACTGGTGGTGTGTTGCAAGTATTTTCCTTCTCCTCTTGACTGTCAGTTCCAGTCTTGGGTTGAGAGAGCTTTGCCTCCAGTTTGGCTGTATAATTGCATCTCTCGCATATATTATTGTTTGGTGGTAGGAGGAGAGGGTTGTCTGTGTACATGACACAGCTGTAACATTGCCTCAAAATGCCCAAATTCACCAGTTGGACTGAAGAGTACACCTGAAACAGCCCTTTTGACATGCCTGAATAGGTAAAGTGAGCTGTTTTACTGAATAGCTGGTAGGGACAAATAGAGTATAGGGGGGTCTAGTGCTAGGGTTAATTAGTGCTTGCTATGAGTTTTGAGCAAGTGCTGGGCTGTGAAATGAATGGTTTGAGTGCTCAAGTTGAAAGTTTGTCTCGTTCCAAGGGAAAAACTGAAGAGCAGACTTTGTGGAGCCGGAAATAGTTCAACCCTAGCTAACCGGTACTGCCCGGCGCACAACACCGCTCAAATGCGGTTTTTATAACAGGGAAATGAAAGAGATAGAAATTAGCCCAAAATGGCCAATAAACTACTAACTTCTGGGCTACAGCAAACAAGGCGCACAAATTTCAGAAAGAAACAGATCAAATAAGCAGGCACAATAAGCCTTTAACCAGAAATTCCCAACTCAGAAGGGCAGAATCTAGCCTCTCCTCCCAAAAGAGTGCAGACTACAAACCTTCTTAATGTAAAATAACTGGTCTGAAGCCCAACAGCTTAAACCAGAACTAATGCGCTTTTAGAATAGCAGACACTGAGCCTTCAATCAGCAATTCCCAACTTAGAAGGATGTAAGCCATCTGTCCTGCCACAATGCAGTCCACAAACCTTCTTAATGTAAAACAACTGGTTTGAAGCCCAAGTGCTTAAACCAAAAGGCTTAGAATAATAGCTCCAATTTAATCAGGCTACTACCAAGCAGTAATAACTGCAGCAGAATAATACAACTTAAGAAGAAGCACAAGTAAAATAAGGTAAGTGGGAAAAAACACAATTACAGTAAAAGATGAATAAAGTGCAATTTTTTTTTTTTTTTTTTTGGGATATTCAAAGGATTTGTAATAATGTTTATAATATGCTGAAGGACTGTTTGCAGAGTAACTTGATCCACCGAGATTTATTTAATTATTGTTTTGATCTCACACCCTGTAGTGCCTGTTTTGAATGGTTTACCTAAATTGCACAAAGACCCTTTGAAACCCCCAATGAGACCTATAGTCTCTGTTCGGGGCTGGGTTATTCAACCTCTCTCTATATATGTGGAAAGATATTTAAAATCTGTGCTCAATACTTCAAACTGTTCTTCGTGATACAAAACAGTTTATCCACGATTTATATGAGTGTGTTAGCAGTTTAAGTGTTAAGCAGTGGCAGGAATGTCTTTCGATATCCATGGACGTTAACTCGTTCTTTACAGTTATAACTCATGATCTAGGTATTCATGCGATTAAATCTTACTTGGGTACGCATAGCTACTTTGATGTTAATGAGATAGATTTGATCTGTATGTTCATGGAGATGATTTTTGTAATAATGCATTTCTATTCAACTCTTATTATTTGCAGAATAGAGACGCAGCCTTGGGCACACTGTGCAAAGTATTAGCTGACTGGGAAGAAAATATAGCATTCTGTCATCCTGAGTTTAGTAGGAATGTTTTATTTTATCGTAGATTTGTGGACAATGTGTTTTTTCTTTGGCTGGGGCCTTAGGATGTCCTCAGCAGTTTTAGAGATTTCCTTTAGCATAGTACTATTTTTTTAACATTTACTTATAAGTGTAGTTCCAGCAATATGGACTTTTCAGATGTCGTGGTATATAAAGGTAGCAATGGAAACTTCAGTACAGGTCTGCATGTTAAACCATGTAAGAATAATAATCTTCTTCATAGACATAGCATGCATCCACCTTAGCGTCTTCTACGTGGAGACATGCGTGAATGGGCGTACCTTCGTTGAAGGTTGTGCTTCTGGCCTGGCAAGCCGGTATGTAAAAATCTGCCAATCATTAGTGGACCGGAGTTCCGCTGTGGCGACCCCTAACCGGGAAAAGCCGAAAGAAACAAACAAATATATATATATATATATATATATATATATATATATATATATATATATATATAAGGGACAGTCAATGCGCATTTCTTGACTACATGCTAGTGACAATAGTTTTAACCGTGACATAGAAAAGTTCCAGAAGAATTTACTTAAACGCGATTATGGTTTTAAGGAAAACATGTGAGGTTGTAGAGCAGGTAAAAGTTCTTGGGCATACTACAGCCAGACCATATTTTTCATCATCTGTGAGTAATATTGACTCCTTGGGGCGTAATCAGGATCCACACATCGTGTCCCAGTAAATTTACATTTTTCTACTCATGTAGGTATGATTAAGTGCATTGTTGAACAAAACTGGTACATTCTTTCATCTGATAAGATTAAAAAGGTCATTGGCCCTAAACCCAAGTTTCAATTTAATAACAAAAAGAATTTGAAGCGATTACTATGTTATGACAACAACAGAGAAGTAGCAAATGAACATCCTGAAACATTATCTTGTGGTAGATGTAGTTGTTGTCATGTGATATTAAAGATTTTTATTTTGCCATCTGGTTACTAAGGAATTATTTGACTTCTCTGTGTCTGCTACTTGTGATACTTCCTGTGTAGTTTTATCTTGTACTGTGTAACACTTGTCCATCATTCTATGTTGAAAAAACTATTCACACTTTACGTGAACGTATAAGGCAACATTTGAATGCCATCAAGAATACAGATGCTGAGAGAAGTGCTTTGGCAAAACACGTTACTGATATTGGCCCCAACCATTCTTTTGGTTTCTTGGTCTTCAGTATAGTTAATTTTAGTCTACGTTTAGGTGACCTTAATAATCTTCTTGAGCAGTGATACACTAGGTGGATTATTAAGTCACTTTCTGATAAGTCCCCTGGACTTAATGCAAATGTACCTATTCAACCTTATTTGTCTGCAAGACCAATCAGTTCTTTTTTATCCATTTTTATATGTATGTATGTGTATATATGGCTTATTGTTGTTTTTTGTCATGTGTTTATAACACTTTTTTTGTGATTGGTCAATGAAATGATGTAATGATTTCTCTTGTTATATATTTGTTCAATTGGAGTTTTTAAAATGGTCTGATGAAGCACCTTTGAAAGGGTGTGAAAGCGCTTACCTAACAATAAAGTTCTTGAATGATTCGACTGCCTTGTTTTGTCCTATACACTTTCCTTTTACTTATTTGTTTGGGGCCAAAATGGGGCAATGAGGATGATGGAGCTCCCCAGCCTGCAAGCTTTCTGAAGGAATTTCGGGATCAGAGGGAGAGGAGGATAAGTATACAGAAGACCGGAGGGCCAAGCATGAACCAAAGCATCTCTAGGGGCTTCCCCCTGTGTGTGTGGGGGTGCTGAGCAAAAATCTTGCTGCATTTCACATTGGAAGGAGAGGCGAAGAGATCACAGCAAGGCTGACCCCACTTTAGAAAGATCTGTTTCGCTACTGAGGGATTCAGAAACTACTTGTAAGCCATCAGGATAGACCTGCTGAGCCTGTCCGCTAGAATGTTGGACCTCCCTGAAATGTGAGCTGCCACCAGAAAACAGCCGGTGGAGATTGCCCACTCCCACACTCTCATGGCTTCGCAACACAGGGGATAAGACCTGGTTCCCCCTTCTTATTGATGTACCAGACTGCAGACATATTGTCTGCCTGGATGACAATCTTCCCTAGAGGAAGATGGGCATGGACAGCTTGCAACACTAGGAGCACTGCCCTCATCTCCAGGATGATTATATACAATAGAGTCTCGTGGGGAGACCATGTACCTTGGAATGCCCTTCCCAAACAATACCCGCCACCCAAGCAGGGAGGCATCTGTGGTCACCATGGTCAAACGGGCAGGAAAAATAAAGGGGTAACCCCAAAGAAGATCCGGGAATTGAATCCACATAGGAGAGAATCCCTGCATGTCAGCGATATGCGAATAGGGTGGGACAAATGGAGGGCTAGCAGGGACCACTGAACCGCAAGGGTCCATTGAAATACCCTCATGTTTAATCGGGCGATAGGTACGAGGGTGATCGTGGCCGCCATGGACCCCAATGCCCGCAAGACCAATTCTGCAGTCAGCAATTGAACTTGAAGGATACATAAAACCTGTTGTTTTAGGGACTGGAGGAAATACCTTGGTCTGAATTGTGTCCAACCAACCTCCAATAAAATCCAGAACTTGAACTGGAGTCTGTAGGGATTTGTTGAGATTTATGGTTATGCCCAACTGGTGGGCTGTTTGGAGAAAGGCATCCCTGGCTTGGCAAAGTCGATGCCTGGAAGGGGCAGAAAGGAGCCAAATGTCCAGGAAGGGGAAGACCTGAAAGCTCTGCAGCTGCAGGTGAGCCATTACTACTGCCATCACTTTGAACACCCTGGGGGCTGTAGTGAGACCAAAAGGTAGCGCTCTGAACTGGTAATGACTGGCCCCCAGTTAGAAGAGGAGCATCTGTCCATTTTGATGTGGTAGTACACATCCTGAAGGTCGACCGAGCACATCCAGTCACTCTCCTGCATAAACGGCAGGACAGATTGGAGGGTAACCATCTGGGATTTTATCTTAGCAAACAATAGATTTAAGGTGGAAAGATCCAGAATGGATCTCAAGTCCCCTGTCGTCTTTGGCACTAAAAAGAATCTGGAATAGATGCCTAATCCAGATTGGTCCTGGGGACGACGGGCTGGATGATTCATTTTTCTAGCAGCTTCGCAATTTCCAGTGCTCTGTCCTCCCTTTGCACAGGTGGAACATCTGGGAGGTGTCTGGGAGGGGGAGATGGTTTAATGAAGGGGACTAAATATCCTCTGGACATGACCTGCAACATCCAGTGATCATTTGTGATGGACTCCCAGGCCATTGGGTGTAGCGAAAGTCAGCCCCCAACTGCCTCCAGAGGTGAGCAGCTGCTGCACAGGTCTGTCCGAAAAAGAATATAGATACCCCTGATTCCTCTGACCCCCTCTGCCTCTGCTGCGGCTTCTGTCAAGTCTCCCTCTGCCTCTGGGGGAAGGAGAGTCCTGAGCATCCTGGGAATAGCTGTGAGGCTTCCGAAACCATATCTTTGCCCCTCGCTGATTCCTTGATCAGGTTAGTTGAGGGGTCGAGAAGCAGATTCTGACAGCAGATAGTCCTTCCATCTTTCTCGCTCTGGACTAGAGTGTTATGTACAGACTTTCCAAAGAGGGTGGAACCATCATATGGGGCGTTAGTAAAGGACACCTTAGAAGCCTCCAAGAAGACAGAGTCAGAGCCAGGTGTAACACCTGATGGCAACACCTGTCCCAGCAGCTCTAGCAGCACCCTTGGTAGCATGAGAGAGAAGCCACAGAGAGGTGCTGGCAATCGAAGTGAGGGTGACCCATCCAAGAGAAGAAAACCTCTTTATCCTCTGCTGACATGGACCCTGGGGAAGACTCAGCAATCTCTGACTATGTCTCAGTGAAGTCTAATTGCATGTAGCATGTAGTTCAGCACAAGTACCGAGAACATGGCTAAAGTGTATACCCACTTCCCAAAACGGTCCATCGTCATGGACTCTCGGTCTGGCAGATGGACCGTGGAGCTCTCCTGTGCGAGCTCCTTCTTGGGGCCGCTGACACCATCATGGCATCAACCGGGATCCCTTGGTCCAATAAGTTCTGTCTGAATGCGCACTAAGTATTTTAATTTGGCATTTGGTGATAGGCTCCACCGTGTCGGGCTACTTCCACACCAGAGATGTAATTAGATCCACAAGGGGATCTGTGGGAGGGGACACCCAGGATGTAGAGGGTCCTGCGCCAAGCGCCTCCAGGAACACATACTCCTCCAGGTTGGGTTTCTGGGCACACCACCCCCTCACTGACGAAGGAGCTCCATGATGTCTCCAAAAGAGCCAGCTTCTGGGGGGTGACCAGGAGGAACCCTCTCCTTCCTCCAAATTGGTTTCCTCTGTTAGGAACTCCAGCGGGGAGTCTAAGTGCCTCCTTTTGCATGTGTGTTTTTGAGGAACCTCCTCGAGGGGGGGGGGCTCTCTGGGGAAGACTCAAACATCCATCTGTTCCCATGGGGGAACTCCCTGGGGCAGAGAGATGCAGCACACTGTCTCTGAGGGGCCAGGAAGACGGAATCAGGACCAGATGCAGAGGGAGCCAGGATGGACACTAGGACGAAAGTGTCAAGGATCTCGATGGAACTGAGAGGACCCTTCTCCACCACACCCAAAGCAGTAGGCGAATGAACCCTTGGAGAGGGAACCGTGACAGGGTCTATCACCCTCTGATCCAACGGATGAGCTGAAGTTGAACCTCCAGGCGCCGAGACTCCAAATGGGCCGCTCAGCTACAAAAAACTCTGAGCTGACACTGCCACATCGGATCTGGCACCAAGGTCACGACTCCGAGAGCTGGTTGGCTCCGAACTAGTCTGAGCCAAGCTGCTCAGGGTAATGGCTGGTATCGAGGTACATGGTACCATCGGCACCAACCCCTCGACGCCGGGAGGCCTCGGAGCTGAATACTCAAACCTGGGATGGGATCAGAGAAGGAGTGATCAGGACCAAGGCAGACTGCATGCCCCCAGCCCCAGAGAGGGAGGGGGGCAGGCAAGACTCCTATCTGAATCTGTATGTGGATAAATCCCCGCATCATCTTGTTCACCTCGGCTTCGTAGAGGCTGCGGGTGGACCTGGAAGAGGAAGCCACCGACACGGGTCTAGAGAGCCGATGAGGGAAAGCTGATGGAGGTGAGCAGACCTAAGACACCTCTGCCTCCAGGGAAAAACAAGGGGAATGGAGCCGGAGGGAACCCGCAGACGCAGCCAGGTGAGATTTAGCTAAGGGCTCTTCCAGGTCAGAGGGGTCAGGGGACTGCTTCCTCGGTCTGTCTCGGTCCTTGTGCTTACTCTCCTCCCCATCCCAGGTCCTTAGTGGTAGGTTGAGTCCCAGAGGTCGGGGCAGAAGAAGCAGAATAGGCAGTCGAAGACGCTGAAGCAGCAGGGGCCTCCATCAGAGGTGGAGGGAGAAGGCCCTTCAAAATGAGTTTATTCCTCCTGTCAACAATGTGCGGGGATTGAACCATGTGCAGATTGACCAGGAGAAATTGAGGTGAGCCACCCCTCAACAAACCATGCAGTGTGTGTGGCCATCAGCTGAGGACAGCTGATGGCCACACACTGTGCACTTCCTAAAACCTGGTATGGGTGTCTCCACCACATAGATGGAGAGAGAGACCCAAACACTCACACTAGGCTAGGAAAGAAAGGGAAGGAAAAGCGGGATTTTTTTTTTTTTAATGTAAACAAGTACCAGACGCCTGAGCACTAAATTAGAAAGACGGAAAATGACAAGGAAAGATAGAAAGGTGGGGAGATAAAGAGTTATGACCCAAAAAGCTACAAACTTTCCCAAAACAGATGCTTAGAGCCTGAACAACGATACAAACGCTAGCGTGGCAAATGAGATATGAAGGGAGGAGAGAGAGACAGGGGCATTATGGGTAGGGGCAGTGCTTGGATCAGATGCTGGAAATGCAACAGTGTCAGATCAGTCCCGGATCCAAATCCCCACAGGATGAAGAGCAAATGACAACTTCAGAAGTGATGTTTGCTTCTGCCGTGGTAGAAATGGTCAGAGCTATCTCTTTTGGGTTTAAGGTTTCTGTGCACCAGGGTTTTATCCTTTTAAACAATGGAAAATATAATCCTGTACCTACAGTTGCTATGAACTCCTTAAATAAGCAACTTAGTTTTTGAAACTGGAGCTTTATGCTGGAGGCTGCCATTACACCATGTGATTTCCACTCATGTTATTTCCCTATAACTGTTTCAGCTCTTAAGAACTCCACAGGTATTGAGTCCGTACTCACTTTCATTATGTACTGTAGTTTTCATATTTGTACATGGCATTGGTAAGATTTTCTGAGTTTCCATGTGATGCGAGGTAATCTACATTTTACATGTATAGGATGCAACCTTCTTGTGGTATTAACAGTCTTTAGGATTCCTTTAGTTTAAAGAATGAATACAAATGTACGATCAGCATTTTGGGAAACAGTGTTCACTCAGAGGTATGTTGCCCCAGAATTACAAAAATGAAAAAAATGTGTTGTGTGGCTGAGCACAAGTGTAGAGTTAGCTGAAGACTGTTTATTGGGGCACAGCTAGAACTGCTGAACATTCTGTCCGTGGCCACACAAAAACACCACCTTACAGTGTCCGCTGTCACTTGCTGCCCCTTCTGGGACTGGCAACTGAATGCAGATGGAGCTTTATGCCACTTCACCATCAGGGTGGGGTTTTGATGCTTGCATGAAAAGTAGCTGGACCTGGGTTTTTGCTCTTGCAGAGCAACAGTACTATATTCCTCTTGGCAGCTTCATTAGCATGTCTGGGGACCAAATTCATTATGTCTGACATGCATGGGGACTGAAAAGGTCTTTGTGTTCCCACTTTTTCAGATGCTAGAGTGCTGCTTGAAGAACATCATTTTACACTTTCGTCCACCCCTTCAGCTTGTGCAGTGTATTCCTAATCCTAACATTCGCTTGTAGAATTTTATTCTCCCCATTGTCTCATGTCACATTAGTACGTTTCTGCAGTAGTTTCTGTAGCGTTAGGGGAAATGTTAGGACACTACGTTTTCAACTGAATTGTTACATTTACTAGTGTTCATGGATTACCACTCACACTGCAGGACTGATCAAAGAGGTCAGGAGGAACATACTTAGAAGTTGCTGGGTTTTTTTAGTTAATCACAACCTCCTTTTGAGGCATAGTTATATGTGCGTATGCCTTTATGTCTATACATAGACACACTGACCTGTTCACTTTAAAGACTACTTGCAGCATAAATGATAACAGATGAATGATCCAGTGTAACAGCAAATTATGTTTGAATATGGAAGCAGTATTTATTTAGATGCATATTTTGCCTGTGTAAATTATAACGTTTCTAAAAGAGGTGCAGAAAAAGAGAGCTCAGTTTAGTACAGAGAATACCTGCCCACAGCACTGGTGTGGTAATCCCAAGTGGTTTTAGTTTATGCATATATGTAATTCTGTTTGCAAGCAAACTTTTATCATCACAGGACAAAATTTATTTAGTGTAAATGCTAAAGTGTATTAGTGTTTGGAAGGAAAGTAAGGAGCATTTTATTACTCCACTTGTTGACAGACATTGGAGCATACTGTTATGTATACAGAGTGGCTTTTGGATGCTAATATGCATCACCTTATTAGCCTACCAGATTATCTCTAGCACATACCTCTCTCAATCTCTCAGAGCAAGAAATATGGGCAAAGTCAAAAATAATGTGGCACAAAGGCCCAAAAACAGCGAGAGGTTTTAAATATTACTCCTGTAAACTCGGACATTTGCTAGAACAGGTTTTGCATTATTATGTATTTTCTGAGGGGATATGAAGTCTGAAATTCAAATGTCTGCTATTTATTATTTAGTAACTTCAGTTTTCACATTGGTATCCCAAAATTCCATTGGGGTGGGTAGGGCTACATTATGAATGCCAACTTTATGTTAATCAGCTTCCTGCTTTCTGGACAGTTGTATCTACTTTTCATGGGCCTTTATCCAGATTTTTGATGTTTCCAGGTTCAGAGATATGATCCATGTGGCCAACAATTTTTTTGCTATTGTATTTACTTTATCTTTTTCTGTGCCTCACTTTGATGCAGTTATCTACACAATCACTTGCATCTACATCTTCATTAACGTGGTGCACCAGGTATCTACATGGCTACATTAGTACTCTGCACAGTTTAAATGGATACACATAGTACAGCTGTGTACCTACCATAAATGTAGATGTTAGAGTGTATTCACTGTTGCAGTCATTACAATTGGGTTGAATCCCAAAGCTAAGGTTAGGAGGCTGGGCTAAATAAGATTAGGAGACGCTATGAGGCCCTGCAGAACTGCAGTGGCAAAGCCTGCCCTGGATTTAGAGAAGAGAGGTAAGTGATCGTGCTTTGTAAAAGTGTGCACTGAACTCCAAGTTGCAGCCTCTAAGATGTCTTTGGTTGGTACTCCTCTGAGGAAGGCTGCGGAAGTGGCTGCTGCTCTGGTTGAATGTGGCCTAATGCCCTTAGGCACTGATTTGCCATGCTGTGAATAGCAGAAACGAATGCAGTGGCCTATCCACTTTGAAATAGTCTGCTTTGAGATAGCCTTTCCTTGTGATCCTGCAGCATACGCCACTAGAAGTTGTTCAGCCTTTCTGAAAGCTTTGGTTCTGTCCAAGTGGAAGTGTAGCTGCCTGTGAATGTCCAAAGAATACAGAAGTCTCTCACCCTTATTCTGTGGGTTTGGATAAAAGGTAGGCAAATTAATTGTTTGGTTCAGGGCCACACTGGACACTACCTTAGGCATAAATGTCGGGTTTGTCCTCAGAGAAAACTTGTCAGGATGGAAAATGATAAAAGGTTCCACAGCCATGAGTGTCTGTAACTCTGAGACTCGTCTTGCAGAGATTACTGCTAGGAACACAGCTGTTTTTCAGGATAAGAATTCTAAATCAGCTGTAGAGGCTGGCTCAAAAGGAGGCAGTGTGAGTTTTTCCAATACATAATTGAGGTCCCATGCAGGTATTGGTGCTCTCCTTGGAGGTCTTATGTTTTTGGCCCCTCTGAGGTACTGCCTTTGTAATGGATGAGAAAAAATAGGTGGTTCTGTATTGTAATGAGCTGAAATGGCAGAGGCATGAATCTTAATTGATGAAAAGGATAGGCCTTTGTCCAGCATCTCAGTTAAGTATTGCAAAATTTGAGGAATATTTGGTACAATTGTGTCAATTCCTTGTGCCTGGTTCCAAGCAGAGAATCTCTTCCATTTTTCTGCCTCCTGGCCTCTAAAATAACATCCATCACCGCTTTAGAGAGAGGTGTGCTTTGAATGGTTACATTATCCGCCATGCTGCCAGATTTAAGGTTCTGATTTGGCTGTGCAGGATCTGACTGTTTTGTTGGGTCAATAAGTGAGGAATTTGAGGTAATGTCCAGGCTGGGCATTGAGACAAGTTCTTTAGGATTGGGTACCAGTGCTGGCGGGGCCAGTCTGGGGCAATCAGTATCATTTTTGGCTTCTCTTGTCTGACCTTTAGGAGTACCTTGGGGAGGAGAAGCAGTGGAGGAAAGGCATATACTGTTAAGTTTTTCCAGCTGAAAGATACAGCATCCACTTTCCATGCTTGCTTGTGGTAAGTCCTTGTGCAGAATCTCTGTAGTTGACAGGTGTGAGGGGAGGCAAATAGGTCTATGTCCGGGCATCTCCAGTTCCTTGTTATCATGCTGAAGACTTGTGGATCCAATTTCCACTCGTGGGGATCCATTAGGTTTCGGTTTAGTTCATCTGCCAGAGTATTTATCTTTCCTGGCAGGAATTGTGCTTGCAGATGTACTTGGTAAGTCAATGCTGTGTCCCACAAAGTCATGGCTAGTCTACAGAGGGGGTAGGAATGTGTGCCTCCCTGTTTATGTACCACATGACTGTAATATTGCCCATCTTTATCATTAGTTGTCCTGGATGAAATAGATCCTTGAAGGCTGTCAGGGCATTCTGAACAGCTAGCATCTCTTTTTGATTGATATGTAGATGCATTTAGCTCGCGGACCATGTGCCCTGAATACATCTTCCTGCCATATGGGCCCCCCAGGCATAATCTGATGCATCTGTTGTTAATGTCTGCCTGGCTGTGGGTTAAGTGAAAGGCTGTCCCTTGTGGTGGTGACAGGCCTTTGCCCACCATCGAAACTTCTGTTGCAGGCAGGGAATGAGGGTAATTATTGTTTCCAGGCTGTGGCAATGTTGAGTCAACACTTTTTAGATACCACTGTAGTTTCCTCATATGCAGTTTTGCATATGGAATTAGCAGAATACAGGATGCCATGAAACCCAATGCCTGCAGAACTGGGTCTTTGTTGCCAGCATTTTGAAATAAGTAGTCAGCTGTCTGTGTTTGTCAGGCGTGAGATAAGCCATCTGGGCAGTTGTATTTAAGCTAGCACCCAGGAATATTATCTCTTGAGGGGGTACTAGTTTTGATTTCTTTTCGTTTACTGTGTACCCTAGGCATGTTAGTAATCTTTTTACAAATGCCAGATGCTGTAGTAGAATGTCCTTGCTCTCTGCTTGAATTAGGCAGTCGTCCAAGTAAGGATATATTTGTATTCCTTTTTGTCTGCAAAATGCAATTACTGGTGCCTGGCATTTTGTGAAGACCCTGGGCGCAGTAGATAAGCCAAAGGGCAGTGCAGAGAATTGGTAGTGCATTGGGCCAGCTATAAATCTGAGGTATCTTCTGCATGATTGTCTGATTGGGACATGCAGGTATGCCACTTTTAGGTCTAAAGTCACAAGCCAAGCCTTCCTGCCCAGCATGGGTAGAAGCTGCTGTAGAGTCAACATTTTGAATTTTGAAATATCCAGAAATGTGTTTAGAATAGACAGGTCCAGTATTGGTCTCCAGGCTTTGCCCTTTCTGGGCACCAAGAACAGTCTTGAATAAAATCCTAGTTCCTGCTCTTGCTATGGTACTCGCTGAATGGCCCTCATGTCCATGAGGGATGAAACTTGTTTTTGTGCCTCTGCCCATTGATTGTGTGGCAGGTCTGGCATACCGTTTGCCCTTGGCAGGGTGTGAAAATGGAACCAGTAGCCTTGTGACACTATATTCAAAACCCATTTGTCCTGGGTGATCATGTGCCAATTTTGTGAAAAAAGTGCTAGTTTTCCCCCAAAGGAGCTGCCAGAAGTTAAGTGCTTAGTGCTGGCAGGGGAAAGTCATTGAGACTGTTTCCTGTATGGCTGTGATTTATCTTCTCCGCCTTTGGAGGTAGAAGCACCCCATTGTTTAGACCTGTATGAGCCTTGGGGCTGGGATCTGCCTCTGGGGTGTCTGTATCTGCCTCTTTGTGGCCTGTCTGACACTGGAAAGGACCAATTCTTTGTAGGCCAGTTCCTCCTAAATCTGGGAGGCTGTACCTGTAAGAAATCCTTGACTGTTTGCATTTAGCATTGTCCTCCATTTTCAACACCTCTTCTGCTTTAACACCAAACAAGGTATCATGCTGTAATGGAGCATCTATGAATTCTGCTTTAACATGATCAGACAGATTCTGTTCCTTTAACCAAGCATGCCTCGTAATGACAGAACCCGTAACAGCGGCACTGCAGGAGGCCTCCAGGGAATCAAAACCACATTGCAAAGTATGCTTTCCCACTTGTTCAGCTGCATGCAATAAATCATGCATTTCTTTGTTTTCTACACATTCAGAATTTGTCAACATTTTCTGTTTAAGTAGTGACATAAGATATTGCTGATATTTAAGCATATGAAACTGACAATTTAAAGCCCTTACAGCCAAGGTAGCAGAAGTGTAAATCTTTTTCCCCCATCTGTCCAGGGCCCTTGAATCCCTATCAGAGGGGATAGTTTTTTTTGCAATGGAAGCCTTGACCCCTTTGGGACCCTGAGAGATAGTTTCTGGGTCAGCAGCAGGGTTTTTATAAAGAAATTTATGTGAATCAGGAACCCTGTAGTATCTGTCTGGCTTAACAGGAGCTGGTAGTAAAGAGTCAGGAGTCAGACCAGACTCTAAAAATACATCTACAATGTCTAAAACAGGAGGAATAGCAAGGGGCCTGTGCTGAGGTAGTAAAAGGAAGTATCTGAGCCTTTTCTTAGATTCTGAGTAATCTTGGCTCTCCCAGTGGAAGTGCTCCCTCATAGAATGCAGGGTCTCCCCAAAAGAATAATCCTCAGGAGGGGAGGCTGAAGGGATAGATTCTTCAGCATCAGAATCCTCATAGGGAGGAAGAGAGTATTCCTGTTCAGAAGAGGAATCAGAGGAAATGGAAACCTGATCTGAAGTTTCATATTCTGTCTCTTGCCTAGGCCTCTTATCAGGAGGGGGATGGGAACCCTTGATCAAAGTAATTAGGTCTTCGGCCATTTTAAGCATCTGTTTTTTAGGCATGGAGGCCTGCCCAGGGGAATGTTGTACTTGTTTCTTTGTCTTTAGAGGTGCTTTAGTCTTTGCCTTTGAAGCTGAAGTCATTTCCCTCAGAAGCCGATGCCTGCTCAGCGGCTCCGGACCCATCTGAGGGAATAGTTTCCGAGGGTCCAGTACCTTGAGTTTCCAGCGGCCTAGTCGGCTCCACATGGGAGTCGGAACCGGCCTGTAGCTCTGAGGTAGCAGGCATCAGGGGCTGCGAAAGCACCTCACTGAGAACCGGCGACTGGCCTAGCGGAAGCCTCGTCGTCGGTTTTGGACCTCGGATGCCGGTCCTTTACTTTTAATTTGCGCTTTTTATAAATTCCGGTAGTTGTTCCGATGGCATTATATAATTAAATCTTCTGCCGCCAAAATAATGAAATGCAAAATCGTACCGACGCTTAATAGTGCGTTGGTTAAATCTAGCACAAAACCGACAACTAGCAACGTCGTGGTCAGGGCCTAGGCAAGGAATACAGTAAGAATGAAAATCCTTATGAGGTATTTGCTTCCCACAAGAAATACAATTATTAACTTTTTCTGACATCGGTCTGGAGCAAGAAAAAATTTTCCCCAACGGAGTACTTAGCTTTAATGAAGACTTCGGATCTGAAATTCGAACTTGAAAATCTCAGGAGTCGGCCAACTAGAACTTGCAAACTGCTTTTGCTTCAGGCACTGCGCAGCAAAAAACACTGAAGAAAATTACGTCAGCTGCATCTTTTATACCCCTGGCGCACTGACATCAGGGAGGAGGCGATAGCAACCGACGCCAGACCAGGACTTTGGAATTCAGGTCAACTGCGGCTAGCTTGCCAGCAGGACAACCCAATTGTAATGACTGCAACAGTGAAACACGATGAACATCTGCTAACTGTATACCTGGATATTTCGATATCTCCCCAATTAAGCTTGCACTGAAATATGAAGAAGAAATAAGAGAGTATAAACATTAGTCCAGATAAATCACTTTAGTAAGCATATCTAGGAAACGCTCTCTCAAACTGGTAAACCCTCGTGGGTCCTTCAGGGATATTCAAATAAGGGGCAAACCTCTTAAGCTTTGAGACTGGTTCCTTGTTTTTCAATCTCCCAGATGTTCCTCCATCAGCTCCCCTGGATCCACTCACCACTATCTGTAACTACCTTTAAACAAGTGACCTGTACAATGTAACTTATTAGAACAAGAACACTCATCTATCTACCTATGTAACTGAATAAACTATTTGAAACTTCTACAAGGCATCTTTAGTCCTCCTGCAGGGCTGGTATCAGCATGAGGGTATCCCAGATCTGCTAGCTAAAGTGATTTCATCTGGACTAATCCTTTATACTTTTTCTTGTTAAATCCTGTGACCTTCTGGATCACAGGTAGGATGCTAGACTTGACTCAAGCTTTCTGGACTACATTTATTTTTAAAGTAAGAGGATTAATAAGACTGAGGCTGGTCAGCCCTTAGATAATCAAAGTTCTTCCTTTGAAGAAGTCCACATTGTCATTAAAAGGACCATCTTTGGGTTAAAGATGGATAACATCATCATCTACACAAAAGACTGGGGACTTCATTACCAATATATAAAACAGGTTTTATTTTTCAGAATTTTCTGCTTCTAACCTCTTTTTTTAAAGCAGAAAACATGTCACCTCAGATAAATCTAAAACATACAATTGATGGAAATGGGGTCATGGGATCCTGTGGTTTCCATGCTGCCACAAACTTGACACATTCTTGTGCAAGTTTTGTTATACTCTTAACAATGGTACTTCTATAACCAGTGAAGATTTCTTTGCAACCATAACCTTCATTAGTGAGGCTCCATAGGTGTTTAGACTTCCAGTACAGTCTTCTCACAGTGAAAGACCATACAAATCCTCATGTGACATTGGAAGACAGCTTTGCTGGAAAAAAAACACCCTAATAAGTCATACAACTGGGTTTATTTCCTCCATCCATTAATCAATTATAAGCATCTTTTCTTCCAGAAATTTCTGCACTTAGGGACAAGTACACATCCATGACATTGCATTTAGTGATTTCAAGTAACATGTTAGTTTGTCCCTACACACCCAACAGATTCACCATCATAGCTACTGGGTAAACCTTCCTGAAAAGCAACAAACAGTAATGCTAACAAGTGATCCATAAGGCATACCAGTATAATGAAGAAAAAAAAATCCACACAAATGCAAAGTTAACAAAAGCAAAAATTCAGCCACCTTAATAAAAGCTTAAATTAAAAGAGAGTAAATCTGCAAAATTTAAACAATTCCACAAGTCACTTCATTAACCTTTTGCTACTGCAACAGGGACTTTAATCCCAAGAGTCATTAAAACAGAAAAAAATATATATAAAGTAGTAAACTGCCATCAAGTTCCTCATTCAGATCATTAGGATGCAGAGAATTCCAAAGTCAATTACCAATATTAGTTTATATTTTTCCAACCTGCATTTCCCTCATTTCCTAGCAATTACAAATTCCATATTTTAAAGGAGAACCAACAGAAAGCAGTACAAGCTTGAAAATTAATATAGTTGCAAGACATTTCAAAAGGATGTATTTGTTTAACTGGGTGAGTGGGCTAGTACAGGTTCCTCTTCGGCTGCAATAGGCTATAAGGAAAATACAAATGAAGTCAAAAGAAGGCTTACAGAGACAAAATAAGTACATTATAATTGCAGAGTTATATACCACACAACAATACTGGTGCAAGCCACCCAGAAATAAATCCTAATTATTTAAAACCATACATCAAGTAAGTCAATTACAATAAGAGCTACTAGCGTTGTACCAAAACAACCATATTTCTGGAGTCAAGGATCCAAATTACATACAGAGGGCTACTAGGACTCAGAAAACTAGAAAGCGAGGAAGGAGTCCATATGTCCTAATGAATGGGGTAGTTAGTCTCACAACCATGTATAAACTCTACAGTTAGACAATTTTTCCCATAAATACTTGGGAGTGTTTGGGGCTGCATTAATTCCCTTTTTTTGCAGCCAATTTGCTGCAAGACGTTTTACACGCTGCTAAAGAGTACGGAGGGCTTTTCAGTTTGAAGCAATCATTATTTCTTAATGAGTAGGATAATGAATCACATATTCGTAACTTATTCTCTAGTGAAGGGGAAGTTATCTACCTTTAAGCAATTTAAAATTCATTGACTGAGTTTAACAAGTAGCTGGCCCTGGTAGTTACTGGCATCCATTTAGCTTTCTGTACCTTAAAGCAGCAATGTTCTGTATTATTGGCAAAATACATAAATCTTAGAAGGTTGTTTTCAGCAACTTGTAACAAGCTAGTATTCTGAGCAAAGAGAGAAGTTGTGACAGGAAGTGTATATTTTGATCAGCGAATCAGTACAGGGATAGCTACTGCATGACTAGCTTCAAAATTGTAAGACTTGAAATGTAAAGTGCACTGAGCTGCTGCAGTATTAGATTTGGAGTAATTCAAAAATGAATGGTTTGCCCTGTAAAAACACCTACAAACATTTTAGTTATGAGGTCAGTAGTGACTGAATGTTGGATTTTAGGTAAACTGTACCAAAAATCATAACTGAGAATTTTTTATTGACTGTTTGCACTGCACCAGTTCCAACTTGAAATGAATTTCTGTGAAGCAGATGACAGGTGCTGTGTTAAGTTTGAGTTCCCCAGTCTATACAATGAGTCTGGAGTATATTACAAGATTTAAAAAAGTGGTAATTCTCTTTAATGGCACAAATACATTCCAAGATTCTCAGTTGTGTCACCAATATAAATCAATCTACAAACCAAAAAACAAGTGGTAACAACACGGAAACAATCCACGAATAAAGATTTATTGTAAGCGCTTTCATGCACTTCTTCAGACAACACACATTCCACAAGAATTGGGCATGGAATGGGTGAGGGAGTTTTTGCATATCAAACACTTTCCAGGAGAAGATATCGATTTGATTATTTCCCTATTGGACATTGTTTTGAAAAATAATTTTTTTATGTTTCAGGGTGAGTTCTTTTTACAAAAATCAGGAATTGCTATGAGCTCCCCATGTGGGGGGAGTTTTGCTAATTCCGTAATGGCATATTGGGAACATACTTATTTATTCCCTCACCCAATTTTCAACAATAAGGTTGTCTGGTATACACGTTACCAAGATGATATATTCATTATAATGAAGGGTTCTAATGAGGACGCCAAACAATTGGTTGAGGTTATGGCTTCTTTCACATCATTTTTAGAATTTACATTTTAGTATCATGAAAATTGTATTAATTTTCTTGACATTAAACTGCATAAAGATATGGTCCATAACAGATTTAGAACTTTAATATATAGGAAACCTTTTTATAGTAACTCCTTTTTTGCATTTTTCAAGTAATCATCCATTTTTTCAAAAGAGGGGGATTATTAAGGGTCAGTACGTCAGGGCATCTAGAATGTGCTCTGACAATGACGACTTTCAGCAGGAGTGTAATCATTTACAAGAAATGTTTCTTAGTCGAGGGTATCCATTCAAGTTGATTAAAGCTATAAGTAAGGAAGTAAGAGATAAGAGATTTAACGGAATGTTAGGCCCCCTTTTAGTTAAAGGATATATATGTGAAGATAATATTAATGATGTACTTTATACAGATAACAGTGAATTAACATCTTTAGTAAAAACAGACGACAAAAGTTATGTCACTAGTTTTTCAACCCAGTTTAATGATGTGTCGGTACAACTTAGAGACATTTTACATTATAACTGGGATATTACTTCACAACAGCAAGTGTTTAATAAGGTCCTTGGTTCAAAACCATTAATTGTTTTCAAAAAAGGTGTTAATATGAAAACATTATTTGAACTACCATATAAACAGTATAAACATCGGAAAGGTATGTATAAATGTGGTAGATGTAATTATTGTAAATATATCCAAATGGGCCTCTTCTTTCATATTAAATGCATCAGGTATTCTATCCATGATAAGTTTAATTGTGAAAGTCAAGGTGTGGTGTATTTAGCTTCATGTAAGGCATGCCCTGTTTTTTATCTTGGCAAAACAGAACGCCAATTAAAACAGCGGATTTATGAACACATCTATGCTATATCAAAAGGCATTAGTACCAATGCCTTAGCAAGGCACATATTGGAATTCAACACTCATAGCTTTCAATTTGTGGTGGTCCAGCAGGTACATAGAAATCCTAGAGGAGGACCCTGGCATTTAAAATTAGAAGAACAAGAATTGCTATGGCAATTAAAGACTAATGCATATGTTTACCCAGGAATTAATGAAGTTTGTTCCATCAAATGTCTACTTAAATTAAAAGCTTTAGAACGTTAGAGATTAAGTATCTTATTTGCTTTAAAACTTGTTTTAAAACATGGTTTAATATTATGTCTTATTATATTTTATATTTTTTATTATTAATAATTTAGGGTGAAAAAATGTATTTAACAAAATTTGACATAGTGCTATTTAGTACGACTGCAGGTTGTTTAGTATCTAGTGGCTGGCTTTTAGATGCAAGCTGCCTTTTATGCTAGGATTGCCTTAATTGTCAATTACATATTTGAGAGGTAATTGTAATTAATTATGAGATAATTGTTCAACTTATATATATTGTATTTCTATATGCTGTGTTGTCTGAAGAAGTGCATGAAAGCGCTTACAATAAATCTTTATTCGTGGATTGTTTCCATGTTGTTACCACTTGTTTTTTGGTTTTTCGAGTTTGGTTTTTAATCTTGTTTTTACTATAAATCAATCTACAGCTTCACCCCCCCCCCCCAAAAAAAAAAATTTGGTCAGTATAAATGCTAATGTTATTTAACCTGACAGCTTCTACCAGTACTCAAAGATATACACCATGTGAAAAACTACAGAACTCTTTCAAGAGTGGAACTACTCATAATGCTGGCACTACTTTGTACCATTCTGTAAATCACTTGGGGATATTTACCTACACAAGCCCAATCAGCTCATCAGTTTTTAACATTTTCCAATAACCCCCAATAAAGTCAGTTATCTTCACTAAATTATGTATACTGGATAACAAAATGAGATATTTAGTATGTCTAACAATGCCTCTCATTTTTGCAATATGGCCACACAAAATATGTGCCTGACATTTCTTGCTGACTGTGATAGGCTTTTGTTACAAGGTGGTGATGGTGGCTGCAATGTCCTACTGTTGTAATCTTTTTACCAGCTCTCTTAGTTTGTCTTAAAAAATGGTTCAAGAACCATTTATTTTTAACCCAAGAAACTGACTACTGGGTACAGACTCTGAAAGCCCTATACTATGTACTATTAATGTGTAGGATTAGATCCCATGTTAAAGTTCAAGACATCCGCATTAATTATGTCAAGGCATCACCTCCAGCTAAACTAAATCCAGAAAATAAATGCTTTACTAATCAGACAATCATAAAAGAAACTCCATACACTGTTAGACATGAAAACAAAAACATAAAACTGAATTAAAGCGTGCTTCCAGATAATCCACAAATGAGTGAACCAAAAACATGATAAAAATTCAAAAATGGAATACTGCATATGCACCAAAATTCAAAGTCACCACACATTTATTAGAGAAGATGAAAATCTTCAGAGACAAACCACTCATCTGAGAATATTACTGTTAGTACAAGACAAAACATTGCTGCACTGACAAACTTGTACATTTTCATGGGGAATTAAAAATTTAACAGATGTTGGAAATTATCCGTCTTTTGTTTTGTTTTTTTTAACTGCCATCATAACCTGGTCAATGGAGCCACTCCCTTCACGATATCTTTCAACTGTACAGATGGTCACAGAATGTCCAGATTTTTGCCTCATATTTTTGCTCTATTTTTCATAAAACTGTTTTATGGCAAATCAGTGGCAATCTTTTAAAGACTGAGGTCAGAAAATGACAGACATGTGAGTTTTAGACTTCATAACCTTCGGAAAAATCATGCTAATGCAAACCTGTTACTCTATCAACTTTAATATTTAAAAACTGCCCCTATTTTTGGGCCTTTGTCCACCATTATTTATATCTTTGCCCAGATTTCTTGCTCTAGGAGGTTGAGAGGTACGACCTTCCAGGAAGCAACATGGTGCACTCACGGCAACTGCACGGCTGTTAAGTCAGCACATCAAAACAAAAATGTAGCCAGCAGAAAAGGTGGAAATCAAAAATTTTATACAAAATCACATAACTAGGTAGAGGGTAGTAAGCCCAACTACCTGTCCCAAACCGGTTTCGGCTGTAATAGCCTTCTTCAATGAGTAAACATGTTTACTCACTGAAGAAGGCTATTACAGCTGAAACTGGCTACATTTTCATTTTGAGGTACTTCCTTCCTCAAATGAGCCATTCATTATGTTAGGAGAAATGACGGCCAGGTATCCGTGTACAAAGTACAAGTCCATTGACCCATCTGTACTTGTTCCAGGTGTCTTATCAGCCCATTCCTTTCCTCCACGGTGGAAGTAATATGGTAGGAACTGGACAAGCTTACTGGTCTAGTGGGGCAGCCCACTCTTCCCTGATGGAGCATCGTCCTCCAATGTTGCTGCTCCTTAGTTTCTGCTTCCTGCTGCTGGTCACAGAAAGTGTGTGCATCTGCACTCTCGCACTGCTTGTGTGCATGCACCTAGGCTTATACTTCTTGGGTGCATCACCTACTGCTCCCACTAAGCATCACCTAAATGGCAAGTCAGAGACCCCCCCCAAAATGGATAAGCCAAAAGTTGCTGCTCATGCCCATCCTCCCCCGCCAGGTCTTACAGGCACCTCACCCGCTAGTCAAACTTTGGTACCCTGTGCCTTAATCAAGAGTTTTATCTGGCTATGCACAGAGTTGGCAGGAAACAAGTCTTATGGAGAGAGCTATTACAGTTCACTTTCACCCCATGAAGCCCACAGCAATACACAGACACTGAGATAACTGCTTAGTATACTATCTAAGGGGGGGGGGACCTTGAACGGTAATCTAGGAATGCAATGCTCTTTAAGTGTTCCAAAAGTCAATGCTGAATTGCCTGACACTGTTCTGTTGTACACTGACTCATAATTAAATTTTGCATATTCAAATGTAATAAAAGTTTAGTAACAAACCATAACAGTGACCCCTTAGCCGCTGGTTTAGCTGTTAAATTCAGTTTGCTTAACTGTGACAAGGAGTACATTAAAAAAGGTTAGCTCTTCCAGCACTTTGTCCTACGGAAATGTCTTAGTTCTTAAAATAATTTAACAAAGTGAATAGCATATGCAGGCAACTATTCCTGAAATGTACAAAGCACAGATTTGTTTACATCTCATCAATGTAGTCAACAGCAACTGAGACTACATCCTCAAAAAGTTAAGTCAATATCATTAAAGTCCTAAAGGCACTGAGTTTTCATTACCGTTTAACTGTATTATTTCTGGAATTCAGTTCCATTGTGTTGAAATTCAACAATGGCCTGGCCAGGCAAATTATTGACAAAAAGCATAAAAAAAATAATTTAAAAAGTGTGTATGTAGTTACTTCCTTTGGCAAGGCACTGTGGTCATCTCAGTGCTGGGTGCCACTTAAGAATATTTATATATCGATTTTTTCTGTTTCCTGGTTTCTAAGTTGGCCTCCCTCCCAAATGTTTGAAGTTATCAGCATATCATGTATTTGAAATTCTTCTGTGTGTACTGGCATTATCTATTCATCCAACTTACTCCTCCTTTGACTGCAAAATCCACACAATGTTTAGATGGAGCTCATGCTGAGTTAGTTCCTTTCCTTACGATGACAATCTCTAAAAAAAAACCAAATGAATACACTCTGGAGACTAGTCAACAGGAAATAAAAGATGTGATGTTTACTGAAATTCAACCTCTCCCTCCTGATACCCGGTCCAGCTAAAAACCTTACTGAATAAATAATATAAAGCATCCCAAAGCAGCTACTGTTGTTTAGGTTTGATTAACATTTCCTCATGCTGTCCTTGCCTCTTGATGATCTGAACCACTAACATGAAGTTGCCACTGTCTCCACCACTAACAGTTTATTTTTTTAAAGCAAGTTCCTTAACCTTCTGAATGATTTGTTGATCAGACATTTCTAATCAACAAAAAATGCACTAACATTCAGTATGCATTCGTACTTGTTTCTGCAATCAAGATGCGGAGTATTTCAAAAAAGCCTAAGGAAACCATGGTCAATCAATGTCACATTCCAACGTAATGTTTCTAGACTAATTATGTACTAAGGTCTTTCAATCTACATGTCGCATGCTCTGCAATTGTCTCAAAATCTAAATCCATATCAGTGGTCTCATTACCACACCAGCAAATAAATCTTTAACTTGCACTGCACAGCACTGCCATTAAAACTAGCAGATGCACCACATCTAGCTCACTGTTTTGTGGGTAATTATCAGTGCGGCCTGCATAAAGCTGTCAAGTCATTCTGACCAGCCTGGCATTTGCTTCTTTAGTTTATACCCAATCAAAACAAAACAAAAGATTATATCACTGAGTTCTGCGTAGTTTACATACGCTGTATATAACTCTACTTAAAATATGACACCATTTTCTTAATGCAAAATTACAATTTCTATATTCGTTACACCACATGGCTTAGATTACAACTGAAAATGGTTAACTGACCAGCCGACTTAGACAATTAACAAATGCAAAAATAAATGCATAAATAAAATAGAAAATGTCGACAAACAATCTGTAGATCATGCGATCTACAGGAGACAGTCAAACATGTACACTAAATAAAAAAAAGCTCCATTCAAATGTGGAGTAGTGAGCCAAAACAATTTTACTTAATAAACACATGCAAAAAGTCTGGTGCCTCAAATGCCTAAGAAAATGCACTCAGCAAAGCTGTTTATATGTTCAAACTGCAATTTACTTATTTATTGACATCTGATTAACAGGAATGTCTGCCCATTTTCAGCGGAGGCCCAGGGAGAAATTGCAGTCTTTGAAAATAATACAAAAAAAGTATAGTTTAAATAATTATACCAAATTAGACAAGCATATGAGAACACTGGTTAAAAACAGATACAAGTGATATGATGCTGATTTAATAGTTAGGCATTTGTTATCATTTACAAATATAGTTTATCCTGGTGTTGAAGAACTGTCAGCTTTTGGCCAGGAAGTATTTGAGTGGTTTTGAAGGATGGGAGGGAGGCAAGGTATTAACCTGATGGATAGAGATAAGGAATTACAGACCTTAGCAACACTGTACAACCACAGAGAATGCCCAACAGATTTGATAGGTTTGTGATCAGACTGAACAAAATTCCGCAAATGATATTATTAACTCCTTGTTGCCCCGAAAGGGACTAAACCAGGGGAGCTACATGTAATTAAATTAGTATAGTGTAGTGACTTCCTTAATTAAGTGCATTATTTATTTGCTTGCTTTTTGTTTAGCAGAAAAAGTCTGAATGGGTTACATTTCCCATCTCTAAAGAAAGGACAGTGAACAAAAAAAAATGAAATTAATTTAAATGGAAAAAAACAGGAACTACCATACAAAATCAAAAGTGTAGTAAGTTCTAAGCAGTGATACTGGTGCACATTGTAAATCATCACGGGAAGAAGCAAGCAGTACAAAGTACTAAAAAATTTGGAGCTAAAGGTATGCGATACAAGTCTACACTCTGTTGGCAGAAGACTACTACATACATTTCTCAGGGGATAAGCAGAATAAACTCACTTCAGTAGACAAAGCAAGTTGGGAAGAAATGGTTTAGTAATCAAGATAAGGAAATCCTGAGTATTTTATGTTGGAAATTCAGAACAGCTGCATATTCTGGTGTGATTTAGATATAGATTGAGGTTGAAGGGTACAATGGTTCCACTGTTTAGCTATTGTTACTGCATATAAGGAGTCCTCATTTGGACTGTTGGAATTTTGAGATTCTACAAAATGTTGATCCTTTGAACGAAGGTTTCTTTTGTGTCTGGATCACCTTATTACATTGACGGCTGGGGTGTTTGAAGGATAATGTAGCATTTTATGTGCTACGTATATGACACATGGTGTGGTAGTTTTAGCTAGTTCAGGTTCTACAGGAAAATGCAGTGAAGGGTTTGGTTTGGGAGGTTGGATGTAAATTTTATTTTACTATACAGCTGTTCAATCTGGTTCATTAGTGCAGTTTGAAAATTTGTGAAAACTGTAGATGCATACAGGCTTGGAGCAGTTGGGGTCATTGTGTGATATTGCCCGGCTTTGTAAAGTGGCCCTAACTTGTGGTGTGTTTTCTGGATGATGACACTGATGCACTGGTCAAATTTAAGTTTGTCATCTGATGATGATATCTACTAACTTGGCACAGGAGACTTGTTCTGTTGCTGTAAGATGAGACTATTTTTAGTGCCGTTCTAATTGGTGTGTGTGTGTGGGGGAGGTTACTGGGTGTAAATGTGATTAATTTTATTTTTGGGTGGGACTCTAGGGTTGTTGGGATCATTCCAGCCAAGTTTCAATAGAGGAGGAGTTCTGGGTGATTGTTTACAATTGGAAATTGATGGGGCTAAGAAAACAAGAGTTGAGTCGCCAGCATACTGCATGACTTTCATATGTTTGGCTGTTTTGTGCATCTCATTTATGAATTTACTAAAAAAGAGATGGGATGCTAATAATGAATCCATGTCGTACTCCTGTCATTTGACAGACTGTGTATGGTTGAGGTAAATAGTGAACCATTCAGTGGATGGTACTGCTTAGAACTAGTTGTGTGTGCTCAGAGTGGAGAAGTGGGTGAGATACAGTATCATACGCCTTTGAAATATTCAGAAATACAATTGAAACATAGTTACTCATATTTCTTATTTTGGTTGACTGTGTCTAGAAATGGTAGTAAAGGAACTTCAGTGCTGTGATTGGGTTGGAAGCAATTTTGTGCAAAGAGCTTGCCTTGCAAAAAAATCTAGGATTTGATGGATGATGCATGTAATACTTTAAAGAGTGGACGGCGTACTCTGACAGCTTGAAAGTTCAGTGGAGGTACCTCCTTTATGTAGTGATATAAAGTGAAAGGTTTCCATATTGCTGGAACATACGATTCTTGTAAAGATCTGTTGATTAATACGGAGACTGGGGTACATTATTCCCTGTGCTCCTAATTTAAGACATTCTGCAGGAGCATTACCTGCTGCTAATGTCAGTAGGTTTTAGTTTGTGCAAGTATTTCTTTATTGTAGTAATTGGGATTGGTTCTAGTGCAAAGTTATTTATCTGATTAGTACTGCAGTTTGAAGTGAAGAGGGCTACAGCCAAATCCAGCATGCAGATGTCAAGAGTAGTAGGTATAAAGCGCTCGATGAACTTGCACGCTATGGTGGCATCAATTTTGGTGGGAAAAGTGTTAGGAGTGGGCTTGGTGCCAGACATTAGTAGACTGCTTACAGCAGACCAGAACTGTTTGGTATTACTAGAGTGCGTTCTACAATGGTGTGCAACAATTTTGTCTGACACCTGCTTTTAGTGCAATTCTTAGTTGTCAGTGGTTTTGGCAACTGTTTTGTTTTTTCTCTTTGTGCCATCACTTCCAAACATTATCCCTTTCATAGGAAAGTACTAGGACAGCTGCCCTTGCAAGGCAATTTCCCTTCAAAGAAGAATATCAGACTATCATCTGTTTGTCAGGCAAACACCTTAACCTTTATGCCAACCCCTAAAAAGTTGTTTGTGTTAACCAGAATGCAATTATCACTTCGATCTACTTTTATTGCAGAGATATGTTTTTGATTTAGAAACTTGTTGAAAGGTGGTAATGATGTATGAAACAGCATATATTAGAAAAACTTTTAATGGCAGACTCATTCAGACCCAGAAATATTGTGGCAGTTGAAGTGTCCTTGTTGAATTTGTCAAGTTTTTTTTTTTTTTTATATACAGTTTAGGTGCTGGTTCTTGGTGATTAAGTCGTCTCTTGATTACATAGGTTGGAAGACTGCTAAGTGCATCAGGGAGACTTCCAGCCCGTTTCATTTTTTGGGATTAGTGGATATATACAATTTATAATACTAACTTTGCCAGAAATTTTATCATAACTTGATGGATTTTTAATCCAGTTAAGGTTATACCAAATACATTGATATACAAGTGGTGGGTGTTAATATCTTGAGCAGAGCAATCTATGCTGAAGTTAGAGAAGTGCTTCCTACTTAGTACTAGTTATCCAGTTGAGTACATTTTCAGTTGCATTATTATTTCTATTTGGAGGTTATGTATGCATCAATTATGCATATTTTCTTTTGTGAATATAACATAAGATGGGCTATTAGTGCTTCAGCATCAAATTTTTGTGCGTTATACGGGCATACTAATATTTCCAGGGTGTCAGGAAAAAGGACAGCTACCACTCCACATGTTTGGTTGTTTGCTGATATCTTACTATGCTACATACCGGTGGGAGTGCTTTTTTCATCTCTTATGGAGTACTTTAACCATATTTCAATGAGTATCAGTATCTGTGTGTGGTTGGTATGAATCCAGCCATGCAGTACACTAATTTTATTGCATATACTATGTTCATTGATGTTGTACATTTTTAAGGCCTGAGTGAGCTACTTTGGGGTTTTATCTTTTACAGGGTCTGTGGATACACTAGCTGGATGACACCTTGAATGAGCACTGCTGGCTAAATTTGGATGGGTGAGGTTTCAACTGCTATTAACAGTGGAAGGTCCCAAGTTTAGGTGTATACCAACACATACTGTCAACTATTTGGTGTGTACAGGTGTTTGGTTGAATCAAACAGTTAAGTTACTTTTGGAGTCTCAGTTACAGTAGTTTGACTGCATTAGAAGAAGGTGAAGTTTGTTAGAGAAAACAGCAACTACAGGAGGAGAGACAGATCTGGTGGGTATAATTGTGAAATGTAGTCATAGTTCAGCAATGTTGCGGGGTATTGAAGGTTTTATGAAAGCTGTTAGGATTGACAGCAAGGTTAAAGTGGAAAGCATGTTTAAGAGATAAGAGAGCATACTGCAGTTGATCTAAACAGGGTTGATATTTTGGTTATGAAAACTTAAAGGTGGCTATGTTAGTGAGCCATGGATCTGTTTATAGGTGGTTAATCTAGTAAGCAGGTATGTTGAAGTTCATTAGAATTTAGGACAATTTATTATGTTAGCTGCAGTGCAATTTTTAGTTTGTAAGTAGTAATGTTAAAGGGGCTGGTCAAGAGGTACATTGTGTGTGCCAGGATTTTGAAAGGACTTGCAGATAACTGCTTAAGAGTGGTGAGGAAAAGATTGCATATAAAGGAAACGATACAGGGCAAGAGAGTGCAGAGAGACAATAATGAAGCAAGCCTTCCCTTGGGCAGCAGTCAACTGTTACAAAAAAAAAAAAACTCTCTCACCATTTTGTTAAGGAAAACAAGGAATCCTTACAGATTAAAAAGTTGGCTTTTTTCTCCCTCGCCTTTTTATGCTGGCCAAGCAGTTTGCTTATGTACTGCCCTCATTTCCTTTTGGTTTTCTTTCAGAGTTCCTGTACAGTCTCTAGCACCACCTGGGTAAGACTATGTACATGCTAGTTGAGGACTGTATGGGGAGTTTGTAATGGATGATCCTAGGAGAAACAGCGACAGGACATAATCCAGCTCATGGACTGCATTAAACTTCTGATTAATGGCAAATTTAGTAAAGGGGCAACAAATAGGAGGCAAAAAGAAAGTACAGTTGTGCAAGAATTACCATAACAGTGGAGGCCCAACTGGCCACTGATGCAGTATTACTAACAGATGGGATATCCTGTTAAGGATAGTTGACCATCTGGCCTGCATACCAAAGCCAGGATGACTTCCTCAAATTCTGTACAGCCGAAGTAAGACTTCACCCCGAAGGGAGGAAGATGAACATATAAGGTATGTAAGGGTAAAAATTATGTCAGGACTTTCTTCATCCAGACTGAACTAGTAGAGCAAAAGTTGAGAAAACTAAATACGTTCAAGTCAAAAAAGGACAGAGGAAAAATAAGAATCCATCTCGGCTCAAAAAAGAAGAAAGGGGGAAAGGGGGTGGGATGCAATACTGCCACAGCGATCAGTCAGGCAGCTACCATTATGCGATGTCTAAAAATAAAGGGCAAATGAAGACTTAGCTAAATTCTGGTCTACAAGACCCTGAAGCCTAGACCTAGCAAACCTTGCTCTATAGTCCCACAGAATACATCAGTCCTGTAATGTTTAGTGAAAGTGTGAATAGAAAAAGTACAGTTGTGTACCTACCATAAATGTAGATGTTAGAGTGTATTCACTGTTGCAGTCATTACACTTGGGTTATCCTGCTGGCAGGCTACCCGCAGTCAGCCTGAATTCCAAAGTCCTGGTCTGGCATCAGTTGCTGTCGCCTCTTCCCTGACGTCAGTGCGCCAGGGGTATATAAAATGCAGCCAACGCCATTTTCTTCAGTTTTTCTTGCCCCAGATGTCAGGTGCCCCCAAAAGGGTAGGCTAAAAACATTGCTTATGAAAGCATGCACTAAAATAAACATTAACTTCATCTACAAGCAAATACACCACATAGGTTGCATAGAATAGAGAAGTACAGATAAGTCCCAGCAAAGAAAGGGGGATGGTGGGTGGGTAACCTGGACTGCAACAGTGAATACACTCGAACATCTACATTTATGGTAGGTACACAACTGTACTATGTTCATCGTGTTTCACTGTTGCAGTCCTTACACTTGGGTTGAATCCCAAAGCAGAGGTTGGGCGGCTGGGTCTAAATAGGATCAGGAGTGGCTATGAGGCCCTGCAGAACTGCAGTGGCAAAGCCTGCTCTGGATTTACAGTAAAGAGGTAAGTGGTAGTGCTTGATAAAGGTGTGCACTGAACTCCAAGTTGCAGCCTCCAAAATTTCCTTGGTTGGTACTCCTCTGAGAAAGGCTGCTGATGTGTCTGCTGCCCTGGTAGAATGTGGCCTAATATTCTTAGGTACTGATTTGCCATGCTGCGCATAGCAGAAACGAATGCAGTGTCCTATCCATTTTGAAATAGTCTGCTTTGAAATAGCCTTTCCTTGTGATCCTGCAGCATATGCCACAAAAAGTTGCTCAGTCTTTCTGAAAGCTTTAGTTTTGTCCAGGTAGCAGCATAGCTGTCTGTGTATGTCCAAAGAGTGCAGAAGTCTCTCCTCTTTATTCTGGGGATTTGGATAAAAAGTTAGTAAATGAATGGTTTGGTTAAGAGCCACACTGGATACTACCTTTTGCATAAATGTTGGGTTTGTCCTTAGAGAAACCCTGTCCGGATGGAAAATGATAAAAGGTTCCAATGCCATTAATGCCTGTAACTCTGAAACTCTTCTTGCTGAAGTTATTGCTAGGAGCAGAGCAGTTTTCCATGATAAGAATTTTATGTCAGCTGTATTGCCTGGCTCAAAAGGAGGCAGGGTGAGCTTTTCCAAGACAAAGTTGAGGTCCCATGTATGTTTTGGTGCTCTCCTTGGGGGTCTTATGTTTTTGGCCCCTCTGAGGTACTGTCTTAGCAGTGGATGTGAAAAAATAGAAGGTTCCGTATTGTAATGAGCTGAAATGGCAGAGGCATGGATCTTAATTGATGAGAAGGATAGGCCTTTGTCCAACATCTCAGTTAGGTATTGTAAAATCTGAGGAATATTTGGAACAAGCGGTTCAGTCCTTGTGCCTGGTTCCAAGCACAGAATCTCTTCCATTTTTCTGCATAAGATTTTCTGGTGCTGGGCCTCCTGGCTTCCAAAATGACATCCATAACTGCTTTAGAGAGAGGTGTATTCTGAGTGGTTAAATTATTCGCCATGCAGCCAGATTTAAGGTTGTGAGTTGGCTGTGCAGGATCTGATTGTTTTGTTGGGTCAGAAGATGAGGAATTTGAGGTAAAGTCCAGGCTGGGCCTTGAGACAAGTTCTTTAGGATTGGGTACCAGTGCTGGCGTGGCCAGTCTGGGGCAATCAGAATCATTTTTGGCTTCTCTTGTCTGACCTTTAGGAGTACCTTGGGGAGGAGAGGCAGTGGAGGAAAGGCATAAACTATCATGGCTTTCCAGCTGAATGACAGAGCATCCACCTTCCATGCTTGAGCGTGATAAGTCCTTGTGCAGAATCTCTGTAGTTGGCAGTTGCGAGGGGAGGCAAATAGATCCATGTCTGGGCATCCCCATTTCCTTGTTATCATGCTGAAGACTTGTGGATCTAGTTTCCACTCGTGAGGATCCATGAGGTTTCTGCTTAGTTTGTCTGCCAGAGTATTTTTCTTTCCTGGCAGGAATTATGCCAGTAGATGCACTTGATAGGTCAATGCTGTTTTCCACAAAATCATGGCTTGCCTGCAGAGGGGGTAGGAATGTGTGCCCCCCTTTCTTGTTTATGTACCACATGACTGTAGTATTGTCCATCTTTAGTAAAAGTTGTCCGGGATGAAGTAGATCCTTGAAGGCTGTCAGGGCATTCTGTACAGCTAGCATCTCTTTTTGATTGATATGAAGATGCATTTGGTCTGCGGGCCACGTGCCCTGAATACATTTTCCCGCCATGTGTTCCCCCCCCCCAGGCATAATCGGATGCATCTGCTGTTAGTGTCTGCCTGGCTGTGGGTAAAGTGAAAGGCTATCCCTTGTTGTGGTGACAGGCCAGTGCCCACCATCGAAACTCTTGTTGCAGGCAGGGAATGAGGGTAATTATTGTCTCCAGGCTGTGGCAATGTTGAGTCCAAACACTTTTTAGATACCATTGTAGCTTCCTCATATGCAGTCTTGCATATGGAATTAGCAGAATGCAGGATGCCATGAAGCCCAAAGCCTGCAGAATTTTTCTTGCAGGTAGTTGCGTCTTTGTTGCCATCACTTGGAAGTAATGAGTCAGTTGCCTTTGTTTGTCTGGCGTGAGATAAGACATCTGGGCAGTTGTATTTAAGCTTGCACCCAGGAATATTATCTCTTGAGAGGGCACTAGTTTTGATTTCTTTTCATTTACTGTGTACCCTAGGCAAATTAGTAATCTTTTTACAAACGCCAGATGCTTTAGTAGAATGTCCTTGCTCTCTGCTTGAATAAGGCAGTCGTCCAAGTAGGGATATATATGAATTCCTTTTTGTCTGCAAAATGCAATTACTGGTGCCAGGCATTTTGTGAATACCCTGGGCGCAGTAAATAAGCCAAAGGGCAGTGCAGAGAATTGGTAATGCATTGAGCCAGCTATGAATCTGAGGCATCTTCTGCAAGATTGTCTGATTGGGACATGCAGGTATGCCTCTTTGAGGTCCAAAGTAACGAGCCAAGTCTTCTTGCCCAGCATGGGTAGAAGTTGCTGCAGTGTCAACATTTTGAATTTTGGAACGTCCAGGAAAGTATTTAGAGTAGACAGGTCCAGTATTGGTCTCCAGGCTTTGTCCTTTCTGGGTACCAAGAAAAGTCTTGAGTAAAATCCTTGCCCCTGCTCTTGCTGTGGTACTTTTTGAATTGCCCTCATGTCCATGAGAGCAGAAATTTGCTTTTGTGCCTCTGCCCATTGATTGTGTGGCAGGTCTGGCATACCTTTTGCCCTTGGGAGGGTGTGGAAGTGGAACCTGTAGCCCTGAGAAATAATATTCAGTACCCATTTGTCCTGGGTGATCATGTGCCAATTTTGTGAGAAAAGTGCTAGTTTTCCCCCTAAGGGTGCTGCCAAAAGGTAAGTGCTTGGCAATGGAAGTGGGAAGTCATTGAGACTGTTTCCTATATAGCTGTCTTCTCCGCCTTTGGAGGCTGAAGCACCCCATTTCTTAGGTCTGTATGAGCCTTGGGGCTGAGATCTGCCTCTTGGGCGTCTGTATCTGCCTCTTTGTGGCCTGTCTGACACTGGAAAGGACCAAATTTTAGAAGGCCAGTTCCTGCTAAATCTGGGTGGCTGAACCTGTAAGAAATCCTTTACTGTCTGCATTGATTTTGCTTTATCCTCCATTTTCTTTAACACCTCTTCTGCCTTAACACCAAACAAAGTATCATGCTGTAATGGAGCATCCAATAATTTTGCTTTAACATGGTCAGGTAAACTTTGTTCTTTTAACTAAGCATGCCTTCGAATGACAGAACCTGTAACTGCGGCTCTGCAAGAAGCCTCTAATGAATTAAAACCACATTGCAAAGTATGTTTTCCCACTTGTTCAGCTGCATGCAATAAATCCTACATTTCCTTATTTTCAGGACATTCTGAGCTTGTAAGCATTTTCTGTTTTAGCAAAGACATCAGGTATTGTTGATATTTAAGCATGTGAAACTGGCAGTTTAAAGCCCTTGCAGATAAAGTAGCAGAGATGTAAACTTTTTTCCCCCATCTGTCCAGTCCTCTAGAATCCCTATCAGAGGGAACAGGGTTTTTTGCAGTGGAAGCCTTGATCCCTTTGGGACCCTGAGAAATTGTTTCTGGATCAGCAGCAGGGTTTTTATAAAGAAATTTATGTGAATCTGGAACCCTGTAGTACCTATCTGGCTTAACTGGTGCAGGGGGTAAAGAATCAGGAGCCAAAATGGATTCAGAAAATATATCAACAACAATGTCCAGCACAGGAGGGATAGCAAGAGGTCTGTGCTGAGGCAATAAAAGAAAGTATCTGAGCCTTTTCTTGGATTCTGAATAATCCTGGCTCTCCCAATGGAAATGTTCCCTCATGGTATGCAGGGTTACCCCCAAAAGAGTAGTCCTTAGGAGGAGAGGCTGAAGGGACAGATTCTTCAGGATCAGAGTCCTCATAGGGAGGAAGAGAATATCCCTGTTCTGAAGAGGAATCAGAAGAAATAGAAACCTGGTCAGAGGAGTCATAGTCAGTGTCTTGCCTAGGCCTTTTATCAGGAGGGGGGTGGGAACCCCTGATCAAAGTAATTAGGTCCTCGGCCATTTTAAGCATCTGTTTCTTAGGCATGGATGACTGTCCAGGAGAATGCTGTACTTGTTTCTTTGTCTTTAAAGGTGTTTTAGACTTTGCCCTGGCTGTTGATGTGGTCCTGATAGTAAGCTGTGTAGGTCTGAAAACACCCTCAGAAGCCGATGCCTGCTCAGCGGTTCCAGACCCATCTGAGGGAATAGTTTCCATAGGCCCAATACCTTGAGTTTCCAGTGGCCTAGTTGTCTCCACGTGGGAGTCGGAGGCAGCCTGTGGCTCTGAGGTAGCGGGTGTCAGGGGCTGCAAAAGCACCTCACTGAAAACCGGCGATTGGCCTAGAAGAGGCTTTGTCGTCAATTTTGGACCTCGGATGCCTGTCCTTTTCTTTGTCTTTGTGCTTTTTATGAACTCCGGTCGTCGGTTGTTCCAATGGCATTATATAGTTAAACCTTCGGCCAAAATAATGTAAAGCAAAATCGAACCGACGCTTAATAGTGCGTTGGTTGAATCTAGCACAAAACCAACAACTAGCAACATCGTGGTCAGGGCCTAGGCAAGGAATACAGTAAGAATGAAAATCCTTATGAGGTATTTGCTTCCCACAAGAAATACAATTGTTAACTTTTACTGACATCGGTCTGGAGCAAGAAAAAGTTTCCCCAACGGGGTACTTAGCTTTATTGAAGACTTCGGATCTGAAATTCAAATTCAAAAATCTCAGGAGTTGGCCGATCGGCACTTGCAAACTGTTTTTGCTTCGGGCACTGCGTGGCAAGAAAGACTGAAGAAAATGGCATCGGCTGCATCTTATATACCCCTGGTGCACTGACGTCAGGGAAGAGGCGACAGCAACCGACGCCGGACCAGGACTTTGGAATTCAGGCCAACTGCGGGTAGCCTGCCAACAGGATAACCCAAGTGTAATGACTGCAACAGTGAAACACGATGAACATCCAAGTTGTTGCCTCAATGATCCAGCTAGAATTCATACCTTTCAAGAAAGCCCCAGAAGCTGCTGCATCTCTAGTAAAGCTGTGCTTTAACTGGAGCTTGTGAGTGTTTGCCATTGATGAATAACAAAATTAAATAGCTTTAGAAATTAGTTAGAAATAGGAAACAGGAGAACCCAAGCTCTTCTTGGAAAGACACAAAATGCTGGTTAGAGTTTCTGATGGTTTTTAGTTTTATTTAAATAAAATCTGAGCTGCGTACATCCAAGGAATGTAAAACTCTCCTTCCCTTATTCTGAAAAGAAGGAAAAAAAGACAGGCTAGTTGATGATCTCATTCAAAGATATCTCAATGATATCCGTAAGCATAAAGGAAGGGTTAGTCCGAACAGAAACCACGTCCTTATGGAAAATGAGAAAGGGTGGAATTGCCACCAGTGCTTGCAGTTCTGACACCCTTTTAGCAGACATCAAAGTTATTGTTTTCCAAATAAAGGTTCATAGGTGTGTACTAGGCTAATGGCCCTGGAGCCTTTACAAGCCTAGCCCATAGAAGTGTTGTGGCATCGTGCCATCCGACATTAGTGCCCAGTGCCTCTATCAAACAGTTCTGTCAAGTACAGCCACTGGAGTGATCTCCGGGGTGGACTTTCTATTACCCATCCACTCATCAAGATTTCTCTTGAAGAGGGACAGCAAGGTGCTCTGCTTGACACATATGGGAAGTCTATTCCAGAACATGGGCAGTCTCTGGGTAAGGAACCTGTCCCTCCAGCATATTCTGTTGATTGTGGTAATGAGGTTGTGGTCTCTGGAGCATGTGGTGCGGAGGGATTGGGATTTCTTTAGATGTAGCATTTCTAACAGAACTGGGTCAGACATGGCTTTGTAAGTCAAGCAGAGATCACCTATAAGTAGGCGATATGAGAGAGAGAATAGCTGGAGTCTCTCGAGTCTGTCCATGTTGGACATGTATCTAACGCCTAGGATCCTCTTTGTGAGGTACTTCTGTGGCCTCTCCAGATGTTGCAGGTGTCTAGTGTGGTACATACCAAATGGGGCATTATACTCTATGACTGGTCTAATGAGGGAAGAGTAGAGAGAGACGATGACCTCTTTCTTCCTGGATGCAAAACCTTTGGTAATGAGACGTTCCACACACAAGGGCTTTCTGACCATAGTGGCAATGTGGTGGTCGAAGGAGAAGTTGCTGTCAACCTGCGCCCACAGATCCCTTGTAATGCCTTCAGTGTTCAGTGGGCTCCCATCGATGTGGCAATTATTGGGAACTGAGCTTTTCCCAAAGGGGGTGACAACGCATTTTTTGGTGTTAAGCTTACGGCCATGGTTTCGACACCAGTCATTGGTCTCAGTGAGGCCTTTCTGTAGGATGTCTGCATCACCTGGGGAGTTAATAATGGCTCCCGGTTTGCAGTTGTCTGTGAACTTGGTCAGCCAGAGTCCCTCTGTGTTGGCCTGGACTGCTGAGAAGTAGACACCGAGCAGGAGAGGACCCAGGACCGACCTCTGTGGGACTCCACTTGTGATTGGTCGGCAGTCTGACTTGGAGTCCACTACTTTCACACTGCGTGTTCCATCTGTGAGCCAGTTTGCAACCCACGTAGTGATATAACGGTTGATGCCTAGTTTGGTGAGTTTATCAATAATTCCTGAGTAAGGAATGTTATCAAAGGCCTTGGCCAGATCAAGGTAGGCTGTATGCACCGCCTTACCTTCATCCACAGCCCTGGTGACTGACTCAAAGTTAACCAGGCTGAGCAGACATGATCTCCCTTTCACAAAGCCAAATTGCATGGGGTCTAGAGTTTGGAGATTTCCTATATCTTTGTTAATCAGGTCCATGATGATGCAACTCCATAGCTTTACATATCAGACTAGTCAGGCTAATGGGGCGATGATTCCCAGGGTCTGTACTCACTCCCCCTTTAAGGAGAGGGATGACTGTAGGAGTGCGCCATTTGTTAGGGACAAAGCCTGAAGTGAGGCTGTGACTGAACAGGGCACACAGATGTAGTGCCAGCTCACTTTGTAGTTCTTGTAGAACACAGCCAGGGATATTATCGGGTCCCATGGAAGCTGTATTCTTAGCCCTAGACAATGCAGACTTAACCTGTGCTGCAGTAATGCTGGGTGCCTGGCATTCTTCCGGTACTGTGACTGGTCCTTTATGAGGGGGAGAGATGAGTAAAGTTGGCACTGAATCTGTCAGCCAGTATGTTGGCAATATCTGTTGGCTCAGTATAGGAGGAACCATTGTGCAGTAACTCAGAGCAAATCTGAGTATTGCCATGGAGATTCTTGATATAACTAAAGGCGGCTTTGTGGTTGTTTCTACTGTCTGCTGCAATTCTGCCTTCATAGCTGGCTTTGGAGTTTTTGTTGAGGGATCTCAACTTTTTATTGAGGCGAATCAGGGAATTTTTCCAGTCTTGGGACTTCACCTTTTTCTGCAACAGTTTCTTCCTTCTGTTGTAGAATTTATTAATGGCAGGGGACCACCACACTGGCTTCCTTTTTTTGGAGGACAGTGTCTTGGTTCTGTTGGGTATGGCTAGTTCCATGCATTTATGTACATGCTCGTACAGTGCACTGGTGTATGACTTGGCAGCCATGCAGCTTTTTTCCACTGGCATGGGTGCCGTGACGTTAGCCACCTCTGTTTTTAGGAGTTCAAAGTCAGCTTTGGAGAAGTTTTTCAAGGTGGTCACCTTTGCGAAGGGTGTGGGTAAGATGTGGATTTCCATTTTGATTAGTTTATGGTTGGATCTGACCAGGGAGGGATTGACTATTGGTGTAGAGCAACTGTCAACCATGTTAGTAATAACCAGGTCAAGGATGCTGTTTCCTCTAGTGGGGATCAGAATTAGCTGGTCCAGAGCATTGGAATTGATGAATTCCAGGAAGCATTGGGCCAGTACATTGGTGCTTGAGTAGTTTTCCCAGTTGATGGAGGGGTAGTTGAAGTCTCCTAGTAAGAGAGTGTTGGTGGAATTTTAAAGATGAAGAAACAGCAGGCTAAAAAGGACACAAAGTTTTCCCAGTACATAATTCGGATCCCAAGAAGAGTAGCCTGATTTGTTGGAAAAACAGAAAATTGTGGATCCGAAGGAAGGCAGAACTGGCTGACAAATGTGTTATGATGGAAGAGAATGCCAGGCAAGCTGTGACCACCTCACACAAGTAAACAAGAATATTAGGAATACCCAAGTGATACGGGGTCCTGATTCTTTTAACGGCACCAGCATTTAGAAAAGTAAAATACTTCTGTAGTTAGTTTTCTGGCCTCCTGTAAAACCCTAAGCACATCCCTCAGTAAAGTGGTGCCTAAAAGGAAATAAAATTGTACTCTTCAAAGAAACAGATTAAAGGTCTGCAGGTTGGGGTGAATGAAATAGCCTTTATTCTGTTATGAGCAAATCCATCCTGTGGGATAACTTGAGATAACTAACTCTGGCAAAGTGGAAAATAAGGGGAACCAGTGCTGTCTGGGCCAAAAGGGGCCATCAACAAGATTTTTGCTCGTTTTTATTGATTTTGTGAAGGATCTTGGGAATTAGGGGAAGTTCAGGGTATGCATAAAGGAACTTCCTCTTCCAAAAGAAGGGTATTGCATCCATTCTAAAAGCCTGAAGGCATGGCACCTTGCAGCATAAAAACCAGAGCGGCCTACTGAGTGAAGGGACCCAAAGATCTGGGGAATACCAAACTGATTAAACATGTCTAGAAAGACAGTGCAGTTGTGTAGAATCCTACCATAAAATTAGATGTCCTTCTCCTCACTGTTGCTGTAGTCTTCACTGAAGGGATCCCCTGCCAGAATAGTTCAGTGTCCAGCCAGTCAGTATACCAAAGCCTTTAGATTTTATGGGTGCCATACATCACATACATGTTCCCAGTGTAGAGCAGAAAAGTGACATATGGCCAAATACTCTTAACTGAAGTGCCCCACGAAGGCAAAACACCTAGAGACAACACACATTAACATACAGAAGAAAAAAGTTCAGAAGGGAAAGGAAGAGAGAACCTCTCAGCCAGGAGGGTAACTAAAGACAGGGCAGGAGGGAGGGATCGAAAACTGTAACAGTGAAGAAAAGGAAATCTACTGTTATGGTAAGTTTTTACACAACTCTGCTATGTCTTTCCACATCACTGTTGGAATATTCGTCATTGAAGGGAGAACATAAGAGCTAAGATGTCAACTGGGAGGAAAAAGGCACAGAAGAGCCCACTACAAACCCATGCAGAATAGCCATGGCAAAATCCTGGCCCTGGAAATAACATTCAATTTGTAATCCTTAGTAAAAGTATAAACAGAGGATCAAGTAGCAGCTTCAAGGATGAACATGGTGTCCAAACCATTGAAACGGCAAAAGAGATGGCAAACACCCTAGAAGATGCGCCTTTCATATAAACAAAAATATTTGCCATGAAAGGAACAACAAAAGGAAAATGTCTTAAAGATTCAGGAGGAGATGGTTTGCTTGGAAACAGATAAAAAGAAAATCCTGAGATTAAAAGAAACAAAAAGTTGCTCAGATTTGTAAATTACCTTTGTTTTATCCAATTTCTGAGCTGAACCTTCTCACTGGCAGACTGCAGAGAAGGAAAAACAGGAAGTTGAACAGATTAATTAAGGGAGAACTCATTAACCACCTCGGGCATAAAAGGATTACTATGGAGAGAGACCCTGTCTCTGGAAACTTAAAAGAGGAGGAATAGCCATAAGAGCCTGAACCTCAGACACTTTCTTGGCAGACGTAACAGCCAAAAGCAGAACAGTCTTCCAAGTACAAAGTTGCAACTAGCAGGTTCAAAAGGAGCCAGAGTCAAATTTTCAAGAACAAAACTGAGGTCCCAATAAGGAGGAACAGGCTTTATCTGGGGCCTGATATGAAGGACACCTTTAAGAAATTGCTTGACCTTAAACAGAGGCCAAACGAGGGTTCAAGGGCAGGCAAGCAGAGAGAGAGAGAGAGAGAGAGAGAGAGATGACAACTGAGATTTAACTGAAGAATATGCCAAGCCAGAATGCAGCAGATCACACAAATAAGACAGAACCCCAAGAATCCCTAATAAGAAGGGATGCAAACAGAAAATATTTTCCATTTAGACATGTATGATATTTTGGTAGTGGGCTTTCAGGCCTACTGCAAAACCCAAAGCACATCCTCAGAAAAGAGATGCCTAAAAGGGATCAAAACCCTATCATGCGAAGTGTCATTTGAAGACTGGATAGGCAAGAATGGATTTGAGATCCCTTGTCTTGCTGAAAAGATCCACCTTGTGATTACCATTGGCCAGATGAAAAAGAAGAGACCAGTGCTGTATGGGCCAAATGTGTGTCACCAACAACATTTTGGGAGAGTTCTGCTTGATCTTACACAGATCACTTGGCAGCAGTGGAAGGGGAGGAAATCCATACAGAAACATTACCTTCCAAGGAAAAGAAAGCATCCACACTGTAAGTCAGAGGGCTTAGTACTCTTGAATAGACTAGAGAAAGTGGTCTTTTCAGATGGGAGGCAAAGAGATCTACCTCAGGAATACCCCACTGATGGACTATGTCCACAAGTGCATCTCTATGAAGCATCCATTCGTGAGCTTGTGCTCTGGACCTGCTCACAGGGTCTGCCACTAGATTGTGCTCTAAAGGAATGTAAACTGCTTGAACAGTCACCTGATAAAGTACAGTTGTGGACACTTTCCATAAATGTAGATGTTTGAGTGTATTCACTGTTGCAGCCATCACATTTGTGTTATCTGCTTGCAACAGCCCTCAGTCGGCCTGATTAAAAAAGTCTTTGGTCCTGCATCAGTTGCTGTCTCTTCTTCCATGACGTCAGGTCATCAAGGGTATAAAACATGCAGCCGACACCATTACATCAGTTTTTCTTGCCCCAGATGATTGATATATATATATATATATATATATATATACACACACCTCAAATAAAAAAAAAATACATCAAAAAGCTATTAAGCATAGTAAAGGAGAGTAGAGGTATAGCCCAAAAAAGTCAGGGGGCTGGAGGGAGGGTAACCAGGACTGCAACAGTGAATACACGCGAACATCTACATTTATGGTAAGTGTACACGCCTGTACTATGTTCTTCGTGTTTCACTGTTGCAGTCATCACATTTGGGTAGATTCCCAAAGCTAAGGATGGGAGGAGGAATTTAGACAGCATTAGGACCAGCTATAAGACCCTGCAAGACTGCAGTGGCAAAGCCAGCTCTGGATTTAGAGAAAATTGGCAAATGGTAATGCTTGGTGAAAGTATGTACAGAATTCCAGGTAGCAGATTCTAGGATGTCCCTGGTAGGGACACCTCTGAGAAAGGCTGTAGAGGTAGATGCAGCCCTGGTTGAATGGGGTCTGATCCCCTATGGGATAGGTTTTCCATGGTGCTTACAGCAGAAATTAATGCAATGGCCTATCCATTTAGAAATGTTTTGCTTTGAAATAGTCTTCCCCTCTGCCCCCTGCAGCAAATGCCACCAGCAGTTGTTCAGATTTCCTTTGAGGTTTAGTCCTGTCCAAGTAAAATCTAAGTTGTCTGTGCACAACTAAGGAGTGCAGTATCCGTTCCTCCTTGTTCTGTGGATTAGAAAAAAAGGTTGGCAAACAAATGGACTGAAGAGCCACACTGGATATCACCTTGGGCATAAATGAGGGATTGGTTCTGAGGGACACCCTGTCCGCATGAAAGATGATGAAAGGCTCCACTGCCATAAGGGCCTGTAATTCACATACCCTTCTTGCTGAAGTGATTGCTAAAAGGAAAGGTGTTTTTCAAGAAAGGAATTTTAAATCTGCACTAGCAGATGAAGAGTGAGTTTCACCAATACAAAGTTAAGGTCCCAGGCTGGAGTTGAGGCTCTCCTGGGTGATCTTAAATTTTTGGTCCCTCTGAGGAACTGCTTGAGCAGTGGATGAGAGAAGAGGGAAGGTTCTCTGTTATGAGCTGAAATGGCTGAGGCGTGAATTTTGATGGAGGAAAAAGAAAGGCCCTTGTGAAGCATCTCAGTTAAGTACTGTAAAATCTGAGGTAAATTGGGCGTGGCTGTGCTCATCCCTTGTGACTGGTTCCAGGCGCAGAATCTTTTCCATTTTTCAGCATAAGATTTCCTAGTGCTAGGCCTCCTTGCCACCAAAATGATATCCCATCACTGGTTTACTGAGGAATGGTAAAGAAGAGGTTAGGTAATTAGCCAGGCTGCTAGGTTCAGGGTTTGAAGCTGAGGATGCAGAATCTGGTTCTCTTGCTGAGACAACAGGGTAGGGGGGGTCTGAGGCAGGTGCCAAGGGGCCAACAGTGACACACTGCGCAATTGGAGGTACCAGTGCTGGCGTGGCCAGTCTGGTGCAATCAATATCGTCCTGTTTGTCCTGTTTGATCTTTAATTGTACTTTGGAGAGGAGAGGCAGAAGGGAAAGGCATAAAATGATTTTTCCAGCTGAAGGACAGAGCATCTACTTTCCAAGCTTGTTTGTGGGGAGCCCTTTTGCAAAATTTGTCCAATTGGTAGTCCTGGGTGGAGGCAAACAGGTCTACATCTGGGCTCCCCCATTTGTTTGTCAACATGTTGAAATCTTTGGTTCCAGTTTCCACTTGTGTGGGTCCATGAGATTTCTGCTTAGTCCGTCTGCCAGTGTATTTAGTTTTCCTGGCAGGAATTGAGCTTGTAGATGCACTTGGTAGCTCAAGGCTGTGTTCCACAATGCCATGGCTAGTCTGCAGAGAGGGTAAGAATGGGTACCCCCCCTGCTTGTTTATGTACCACATAACAGTGGTGTTGTCCGTCTTTACCATTAATTGTCCTGGAAGAATGTCGTCCTTGAAGGCTGTCAGAGCATTCTGTACAGCTAACATTTCCTTTTGATTGATATGCAGGTGCATTTGGCTTGGGTTCCATTTGCCCTGAATGCACTTCCCTGCCAGGTGCACCCCCCCCCCATGCATAGTCTGATGCATCTGTTGTTAGGGTTTGGGCGGCAGGGATTAGAGTGAATGGTAGTCCCTTGTTTTGGTGGCAGGCCTCTGCCCACCAAAGGAACTCTAGGCGTAGGCAAGGTATGAGAAGAATCATTGCTTCTAGATCCTGAGAATGTCGACACCATAGGCTTTTTAGATACCACTGTAGTTTCCTCATATGCAGTCTTGCATATGGAATTAGAAGAATGCAGGAGGCCATGAACCCCAAGGCTTGCAGTATTTGCCTTGCAGACAGCATGGGTTTTCGGGGCCACTTGTTTGAAGTAGGCTGTCAAATGCATTTGTTTCTCTGGCGTGAAGAAAGCCATCTGGGAAGTTGTATTCAAGCTTACTCAGAGGAATATAATTTGTTGACAGGGTACCAGGTGTGATTTGTTTTCGTTTATGGTGTACCCCAGACAAGTTAGCACCCTTTGTACAAAGGCCAGATGATTTAAAAGTATGTCCTGACTTTCTGCCTGAATTAGACAATCGTCCAGGTATGGGTATACTTCAATATTTCTTTGCCTGCAAAATTCAATGACTGGAATAAGGCACATTGTGAATACCCTGGGCGCAGTAGATAAGCCAAAGGGCAGTGCAGAGAACTGACAGTGCTTGTAGCCTGCTTTGAAGTGTAGGTATCTTCTGCAAGATTCCCTGATTGGGATGGGCAGGTATGCTTCCTTTAAACAGAGTGTTGCCAACCAGGCATCTTTGCCTAGCATAGGAAGCAACTGGTGAAAAGTCAGCATCTTGAATTTTGGAACCACCAAAAAGACGCTTAGAGTAGACAGGTCCAAGATAGGACGCCATGAATTGTCTTTTCTGGGTGCCAGGAAAAGTCTTGAGTAGAAACCTTGTCCCTTTTCCTCTTCTGGTACAGTTTGAATAGCCTTTATGCTTAAAAGAGAGAGTACTTGCTTTTGAGCCTCTGCCCACTGATTTGGGGGTAGATCTAGCAAACCATTTGGGGCTGGTAATGTGTGGAAGTGAAATCTGTATCCTTGGGACACTATTTAAAACCCATTTGTCCTGGGTAATGAGTTCCCAGTTTTTTGCATGTAGAGCAATCTTTCCCCCCAAAGACACAGTCAGTTGAGAAGTGCTTGGACGTTTTAAAGTGAAGTCATTGAGACAGTTTACCATAGGGGGGAGTTTTACTACTCCCAGATTTGGAAGTGGGGGCCCCCACTGCTTAGTCCTGTGCATACCCTGGGACTGAAGCCTGTGTGTTCTGCTGGATCTGGGTTTGGACTGAGAAGGCCTGGAAGAGGCAGGAAACGACCAGTTCTTAGAAGGCCAATACCTACTAGATCTTGGAGGTTGTACTTGTAAGAAATCTAACAGTTTGCATAGATTTAGCTTTTTCTCCATCTTTTTAAGAACTACTTCTGCCTTGTTGCCAAACAAAGAGAGCATCCAGTAATTCAGCTTTAACATGATCTGGCAAGGATTGCTCCTTAAGCCAAGCATGCCTTCTAAGTACAGACCCAGTGACAGCAGCCCTGCAAGATGCCTCTAGTGAATCTAAACCACATTGCAAAGTATGTTTTTTCCAACTGGTTCAGCAGAATGCATTAAATCCTGTAAATCCTTATTTTCAGCACAATCAGGAATCAACATCATTTTTTGTTTAAGCAATCCAATAATATGCTGCTGATACTTCAACATATGAAACTGGCAGTTTAAGGCCCTAATGGCTAAAGTTGCAGAAGTGTATACCTTCTTACCCCATCTATCCAGCACACCGGAGTCTCTATCAGAGGGGGGTAAGATTTCTGGCAGTAGTAGCTTTAATGCCCTTGGGTCCCTGTAAAATGGTCTCAGGATCCGCAGTATAATTTTTGAAAAGGAACTTGTGAGAGTCAGGAACCCTGCAATATCTATCAGGTTTTTGGGAAGCAAGCGGTAGAGAGTCAGGGGCCAAGCTAGATTCTGAAAAGGCATCACCAACAATGTCTAGTACAGGAGGGGTAAGCTAATGGCCTGTGCTGGGGCAGGAGTAAGAAATCCCTAAGCTTCTTTTTAGAATCAGAGAAATCCTGACTTCCCCAATGGAAATGCTCCCTAAGAGTATGCAAGGTTTCACCAGAAGATAAATCCTCTGGGGAATAGAGTTCTCAGCATCAGAATCCTCATAGGCAGATGAGGGCAAATCCTTATCAGAGGAAACAGAAATTTCAGAATCCTGGTCAGAAGTATCATAAGCAAACTCAGTCCTAGGTCTCTTAGAGGGAGAAGGTTGGCTTCCCCTGATTAAAGTAATAAGGTCTTTAGCCATTCTGATCATTTTTATTTTTTTAGGCATAGAGGCCTGACCATGCAGTCTGGGTGTCGGTTTTCTAAGCATGGTTCGAGTTTTAGGCCTTGAAGAAGAAGATGGCGTTGGTTTAATATGCAAGTCAGTAGGCCTGAATACACCCTCAGAAGCCGGTGCCTGCACAGCGGCTCCGGACCCATCCAAGGTAGAGACATCCGCAGGTTCCATGGTCGAAGAAGCATCTCGTGGCATACCGGACTCCGAAAGGGTCTCAGTAGAGGCCTGCGAATCTGAAGTAGCGTGTATCAGGGGCTGCAAAAGCGCCTCACTGAGTACCGGCGAACTGGCGACTGGCTTAGGAGAAGCGTCTTCGGCAGCTTTGGACCTAGACGGCCTGTCTCTGTCTTTATCTTTGCATTTCTTTCAGAAAGTCGGTAGTCGATGACTTACCGAAGACATATCTAGATAATTGAACCAAGCACCAAAATATTTAGAAGCGAAAATATACAGATGACGGACAGTTCGTGGTTTAAATGAGGCACAAAACCGACAGCGAGGTACGTCGTGGTCAGGGCCTAGGCAAGGAATACAGTACGAATGAAAATCTTTATGAGGTATTTGCTTTCTACAAGAAATGCAATTATTTACTTTTACTGACATCGGTTTAGAGCAAGAAAAAGTTTCCCCAACGGGGCACTTAGCTTTTAGTTGAAGACTTCGGTTTTGAAACTCGAAAACGAAAATTTCAGGAGTCAGCTGACCAGCACTTGCGAACTGCTTCTGCTTCAGGCACCGTGCGGCAAGAAAGACTGATGTAATGGCATCGGCTGCATGTTTTATACCCCTGACGTCACGGAAGAAGAGACAGCAACAGATGCAGGACCCAAGACTGTGTTAATCAGGCCGACTGAGGGCTACTGCAAGCAGAAAACCCAAATGTGATGACTGTAACAGTGAAACACGAAAAACATCTGTTAGTCAGATCCCAGGACTGGACAGCTAGTCTGTAAATGAGACAGGACCTTGTACCACCCCTCCCCGCTTGCTGACATACCACATCACAGTGGTATTGTCTCTGCATTTTTTCAGGGGGTTGAGCAGAAAAAGGGAATAAAAAGTCTGTACAGTCAGAAGTAGAGCCCTCATCTCTTTTATGCTGATATGATCTGACCTTTGATGAAGAAGACACCAAACTTTCTGAAGCACCCACCCCAGGTCTGAAATGTACGTAAAAAGTCTTGGGAAGGAAATGGAGCATAAAAGGAGAGTCCCACATTGACACAACTTTTTTGAATCCACCACTGAAGCTCGAATTTGATACACAGAAGCAAAAGAAAAAGGATACTCCAGGGAGTGGGAATGTTTAAGCCACAGAACTCCAGGCAGCAGCTTCCAGAATGTCCCTGGTACGGACTCCCCTGAGAAATGCTCCAAAGGTAGATGTTGCCCTAGTGGAATGTGTTCTGACCCCATGAGGGGTTGGTTTCCCATAGTGCTTGTACCAGCAATGAATGCAGTGTGCTACCCATTTGGAAACTGTTTGTTTTAGAATAGCCTTGCCCTCTGCCCCTGCTGCAAAGCTGACTAGTAACTGGTCAGATTTTCTGAAGGGCTTAGTCCTATCAAGGTAGAATTTGAGCTGTCTTGTACACGTCCAAGGAGTGCAGGATCCTTTCCCCTTTATTTTGAGGATTAGCGAAGAAAGTCGGCAAATGGATGGATTGGTTGAGAGCCACACTAGACACCACTTTAGGCATAAAGGAAGGGTTAGTCCTGAGGGAAACCCTGTCCGCATGGAAAATAATAAAGGGTTCCACAGCCATAAGTGATTGCCAGAAGCATGGCTGTTTTTCAAGAGAGGAATTTTAACTCTGCTGACACAGCAAGTTCAAAGGGGGGGGGGGCATGAGCTTTTCCCGTACAAAGTTAAGGTCCCAAGCAAGGGTGGGTGCTCTCCTTGGTGGCCTTAAGTTGTTTGCCCCTCTCAGGAACTGTTTGATAAGAGGGTATGAGAAAAGAGGTGGCTCAGTGGTGTAATGAGCCGAAATGGCTGAGGCATGTACTTTACTGAAGGAGAAGGACAGGCCTTTGTGGAGTAGATCTGCTAAGTAATCCAGGATTAGAGGCAGGGAGGGCAGAGTTGTGTCATCTCCTTTACAGCGAATCCAGGAGGAGAACCTTTTCCACTTATCAGCATAGGATTTTCTTGTACTGGGTCTTCTGGCTTCAACAATGACGTCCAGCACCTACTTGCTTAGGGTTGCTGGGGGAGAATTCAAGGAATAAGCCAGGCTGCAAAATGTAGGGTTTGCAGTTGTGGATTCAAAACCTGTCCCTCCTGCTAAGACAGCAGGGTTGGGTTCTGGTGTAAGTGCCAGGGTGGCACCAGTGACAGGCTGCGCAGGAGTGGGTACCAGTGCTGGCGTGGCCAGTCCGGGGCAATCAGAATTGTCCTTGGTCTGTCCTGTCTTATCCTGAGTAATATTTTTGTGAGAAGGGGCAGAGGGGGAAGGGCATAGATTGAGAGATTTACCCACTGAAAAGATAGGGCATCCACTTTCTAGGCCCTACTGTGAAGATTCCTGGTGCAGAATTTACTGAGCTGGTGGTTGTAGGGGGAGGCAAAGAGATCCACCTCTGGGGTCCCCCCATTTCTGAATCAGAAGGTTGAACGTGCTGGGCTCCAATTGCCACTCGTGTGGGTCTAGGAGATTTCTGCTCAAGTCGTCTACCAGTGAGTTTTGTTTGCCTGGCAGGATTTGAGCTTGCAAATGGACTTGCATGTCCAAGGCCGTGTGCCACACGGCCATGGCTAGCTTGCAGAATGGGTAGGAGTGTGTTCCCACCCTGCTTGTTAATGTACCACATAACTGTGGTGTTGTCTTGTTTTTATTAGCAGTTGTCCTGGAAGGAATAGAGATCTAAAAGTTGTCAGGGCATTCTGCACAGCTAGCATCTCTTTTTCGTTGATGTGCATATGAATTTGTCTTGGGCTCCAGTGGGCCTGAATGCATTTGCCATCCATGTGTGCTCCCCAGGCATAGTCTGATGCATCTGTGGTTTGGGTCTGGGCAGCATGGGGTTGAGAAAAGGGCAGTCTCTTGTTGTGGTTGCATGCTTCTGCCCACCAAAGGAACTCTGTCCTTAGACAGGGTATGATAGGAATGACTGTGGCACGAAAGACTTTTTAAGTACCATTGAAGTTTCCTCACATGCAATCTTGTATATGGAATTAGCAGTATACATGAGGCCATGAACCCTAGGGCCTGCAGTATTTTTCTTGCAGATAGCTGGGTTCTGGTGGCCATTTGTTTGAAGTAGGCTGTCAGATAGACTTGTTTTTCTGAAGTGAGGAATGCCATCTGGGATGTCGTGTCCAAGCTTGCTCCCAGGAATACAATCTTTTGACTGGGTACCAGTTTTGATTTCTTTTCGTTGATGGTGTACCCCAAGGAAGTGAAAAGGTGTTTCACAAATGTCAAGTGCTACAACAGCAATTCCTGACTGTCTGCCTGAATCAGGCAATCGTCCAAGTACAGGTAAATTTGGATATTTCTCAGCCTGCAGTATGCAATGGCTTCAGCCAGGCATTTTGTGAAAAAACTGGGTGCAGTAGATAAGCCAAAGGGAAGTGCAGAGAACTGATAAGGCATAGATCCTACCCTGAAACACAGATAGTTGCTGCATGACTCCCTTTATGGGGATGTGCAGATAGGCTTCTTTTAAGTCTAGGGTGACTAACCAGGCATCCTTGGCTAGCATAGGAATAAGCTGTTGCAGGGTAAACATTCTGAATTTTGGTACCACCAGAAAGGTATTGAGAATTGAAAGATCCAGGATTGTGCCCCAAGAGCCCTCTTTCCTGGGTATCAGGAAGAGTCTGGAGTAGAATCCTTAACCCCTCTGTTCTCCTGGAACTGGCTGAATAGCTCCGATACTGAGCAGGGAAGCTACTTGGCTTTGAGCCTCTGCCCACTGGTTTGGAGGAAGGTCTGGAAACCCGCTTGGGGTTGGCAGTAAATGGAAATAAAATTTGTACCCCTGGGATACAATGTTGAGGACCCACGGGTCCTGTGTGATGGACATCCAGTTTTTTGCATGAAGGGCAGGTTTTCCTCCTAGGGGCACAAGCAATTGGGCAGGGCTGAGGAGTGGAGTAAGAGTCATCATGAGTTTTTTCCATAAGGAGGTGGCTTACCACTCCCTGATTTAGGGGTGGGGGCACTCCACTGCTTAGATCTCTGCATACTCTGAAACTGTAGTCTGGGTGGTCAGTTTCCCCTGGGTCTGGTTTGAGGACTGGAGGGTGCTGGAAAGGACCAGTATTTGGGTGGGCAATGCCTACTGAATCTAGGAGGTTGCACCTATAAGAATTCTTTAACAGTCTGCATAGACTTAGCTTTTTCTTCCATCTTTTTAAGAACCTCTTCTGCTTTGGTGCCAAACAAACTGTCCTTGTTCAAAGGAGTGTCTAGTAACTTTGATTTGACATGGTCTGGCAAGGTCTGCTCCTTCAGCCAAGCATGTCTTCGCAGTACAGAGCCAGTGACTGCTGCCCGGCAAGATGCTTCTAGGGCGTCAAAGCCACACTGCAAAGTATGCTTGTTGACTTGGCTTGCAGTGTGTATAAGCTCCTGCAATTCTTTATTTTCTGCACAGTCTGTAAAGGTTGCCACTCTGTTTAATAAGTTACATAATACGTTGCTGGTACTTCAGCATGTGAAACTGACAATTCAATGCCTTAACAGCAAGAGTTGCAGAGGTATATACCTTCTTACCCCATCTGCCCAAGACTCTGGAATCCCTGTCTGAAGGGGTGGGATTCTTGGCTGTAGTTGCCTTGATACCTTTAGGCCCCTGGAAATAATCTCTGGGTCAGCAGTAAGATTCTTGAAAACAAATTTGTGATTGTCAGGTACTCTGTAGTACCTGTCTGGTTTCCTAGGGGCAGGAGGTAAAGTGTCAGGATTGAGATTGGATTCCATAAAAACATCAACAACGTCCAGGACAGGGGTATTGCTAAAGGCCTGTGCGGAGGCAACTCTAGGAATTCTCTGAATCTCTTTTTGGACTGAGGATAGTTGTGGCATTCTCAGTGGAAATGCTCTCTTAAGGTATGCAAGGTTTCACCAAAAGAAAAATCCTCTGAAGGGGAGGCAGAGGGAATGGATTCCTCTGCATCTGAATCCTCATAAGCAGATAAGGGCATGTCTTCATAATCAGAAATATCAGAGTCATCGGACTCCTGGACTGCAGAAGTTGTAGGGGACTGGTCTCTTTTTCTCTTAACAGGGGAAGGCTGACTTTCCCTAATCAGCATTAATAAGGTTTTCCGCCATTCTAAGCATTTGTTTTTGTGGCATGGGAGCAGGTGCATGCGCTTTGGTAGTCTGTTTTCTAGGCATAGTGCGTACTCTGGGCCTAAGAAACTCAGTAGTTTTGGTTCAAAAAGAAGTAGTCAGTTTGAGTCGAACATCGGTTGAGCGATGAACTGCCTCAGAAGCTGGTGCCTGCACAGCAGCTCCGGACGGATCCAAGGTAGAGACATCCGCAGGTTCCATAGTCGAAGAGTCCCGCGGCATACCGGACTCCGAATGGGTCTCAGTAGAAGCCTGCGAATCCACTGAAGCGGACATCAGGGGCTGTGAAAGCGCCCGAGTACCAGCGGACTGGCGACTAGCTAAACGGAAGCATCAGCGGCAGCTTTGGACCTATGCAGTTTGTCTCTGTCTTTATCCTTACTTTTTTTGGAATATCAGTTGTTGGATGACTTACAGAAGCCATTTCAGAATACGGAGAACGACAGCTAAATAATTTAGCGACAAAGAGCCCAACGACGAATGGTTCGGGTGTTAAACAAGGCTCAAAACCGACAGCGAGGTACATCATGGTCTGGGCCTAAAAAGGTGATGCAGTAAGAATGGAAGTCTCTGTGAGGTATTTGCTTTCCAGAGGCAAGACAATTGTTAACTTTTTCTGACATCGGTTAGAGCAAGAAAAAAGATCCCCAAAGGGATACTTAGCTTTAGAAAACTTCAGGATTATTCAATTCATAAACGAAAATTCAGGTAGTGGCCGACCAGCACTTGTGAACTGCTTCTGCTTTGGGCTCCTCGGCAAGAAAGACTGATGTAATGGCGTCGGCTGCCTGTTTTTATACCCCTGACTACCTGACGTCAGTCCTGGAGCGACAGCATCCGAAGCAGAAATACTAAGTCTCTGGTATTCGGGCCGATTGACGGCTACCTGCAGGCAGATAACCCAAGTGCGATGACTGCAACAGTGAAACACGAACATCTCTTCCCTCTTGGGTGGGTGAAGAGGTTGTATGGTGCCCTGATCCAAAAGGGCCTGCCAAACCTCAGAGAAGAGAGACAGTTGATCTGAAGGAGGCTGCAGAAAGTCTGAAAAGGGGTGACGAAAGTTCTATATCACAAAATACTCCTGATGAATGACAGACAATACCCAAGAGTCTGAGGTGAACTGTTGACAATTTGGGAGAGAGAGAGGTGGAGAGGCAACAGGACCTGGGCAGAGGGGAATAGGAGCCAAAACACAGGCTAGTCCTGAAAGGAAGGTTTCTGAGATGTAGGAGTTTGACTGGACTTAGCAGGATGAATACACGCCTGGACCACTTCTTACCTGTTGACAAATTTGCCTATGAACAAAGGCAGATTTAGAAATACAATTCATCTAAAATTCTGGTACAGGATTGACAAAAATATACTTCAGTTCCCGCATGGCCTTACCTTAACTTGGGGGGAGACCTGAACAGGTCAGCAGGAGCTGTCCAAAAAATTCAGGCAAATCAGACAACCTTAGCTCCATGAGAAAGGAGTTCAAAGGACATACCTGGTCATGCGTGTTTGGTAATTAATAGTCTTGAAATGAGAAGGTAATAGCAGTATACACTACTACCCAACCTTTCCGTGGCTCTATTATCCTTATCAAAAGGAAGGCCCTTAGAAGAAGACAAAGGTTTAGAAGGCTTATCAGTTGAGAATGAAACCACAGAAGGGTCAGTAGAAGGACATTTAAATAAAACTTGCACTCCTCAGACACCTTGTAGAACTTCAGGTTTCTTGGGGGCTGCTGACAGAGTTAGGAGCTACAGAATTAGCAAAGGTGGTGTCCAAAAGTGCTGCCACCACAGGAAGAACTCCAGACAGCTTGCGAGACTCCATTTGTAGAAGCTCATAGTATCTCTTTTGGATGTCACAGATCTGGGAGTAATCCCACTTAAAGTATTCCACCATATAAGCAATCATATCCCCAGTGGATAATTCTTCCAAGGGGGGAAAATCCAAGCTAAAAGAATCCTCGTCCTATGAGTCACAGTCTAGAAGAGAAGGACTTGAGAGGAGTATGCAAGGGATTCCTTCTCAGAATCTAGGTCCTCATATGAGGAATCTGGTTCCCTTGCCCTCTTAACAGGTGTGGAAGACCAGGGAGAAGCAAGGACAGATGCCCCTTGAGGAGATTTCAAGGCAATAAAGGCATCAAACAAACCTGGAGTAAAATCCTGCCATTCACGTTGGGGATCTTTAGAAACAGGGGTAATTATGCTTAGTCTTTTGCTTTTTCACCAAAAAATGTGTATAATCCAAGGCAGTAAAGGTCCTCGAATGTAAAACACACACTGGAACTAGCAAAAACTACTCCAGGACCACCTGGACTTCAGGCAGAAACAAACCTTTTATTAAAATGTAAGCGCTTTCATGCCTACAACATGGCACTTCATCAGACATAAAACAAATGAATCACAAGTTTATTATATACTATAATCAATTAAAATCAATTGATTTAAAACAAATAATTAATGAATAAATTTACGTTCCTTTAACAAAGATTTTAGAGGTACAAATGCATTTAAACCAGGATTTCTATGTGCTTGTAACTTCATTACCCACCTACTCTCAGATTTTCCTATGATATTGTTAAAATCTCCACGTCTTTTGCTGGAATTAAAACACTGTAATACTAAGAGCTCAAAAAAGAATGATCATTAAAACTATAAATATGTTTAAATAAAGCACTATTCATGTCATGGTTTCTAACATATCCAACATGCTCTAAAATTCTCTCTTTTAACATCCTTGTCGTTTTACCAATATAAAAACTTTCCCACTTTGTGCAGGTAGCAAGATACACCAAACATTTTGTGGTACAATTAGCAAAAATCTAGGGATAAAAGTAAACCCATTATATGGGTGCGTAAATGTCTTAACATCTGATATATACTGACACACTGAGCAATTCCTATATTTAAATGTCCCCTTTCTATCAGGAATGGGAGCAGTATTAGTTCTTTTACCATAGCAAAGCTGTCTTTTAAGAGAAACCCCATTCTTGAAATAAAAATGAGGTTCATCTCCTACATCATCAAAAATAGTATTATCAGATGTCAAAATAGGCCAATTCTTATGTATAACATCACATACAATTTCCTACATCACTTGGAAAAAGTGATAACAGGTCTTAAAAAATAATTTTTATATTTACTAGAGAATGTAACTAGAGCATGTCTACCAGAAAAATAGGGTCTGGCTGACCCGGTCCCATCTAAAGAAGTCTCTCTTAATATAGGGCCCACTTCATTGTCTGAATATCCACGGGCTAAAAACTCAGTCTTCATAGTACTTAGAGTATGCCTAGATCGATCATTATCAGTGTTCAATCTAGATGCTCGACAAGCTTGATTTTTAGTAATGTTCTTAAAAACGTGAGAAGGATGCATACTACTACAGTGAGGCAGTATATTTCTCCTACAAGGCTTCCTATATGTAGAAGTTTGTAAATTTGCACCATCTTTAAATAGATGGACATTTAAAAAGTTTATCTCGGTTTCATGAACATTAAGACAATCTTAAAAACTCTGTAGTAGACTCTAAATAGGAAATAAAATTCCCCAACTCCACATTAGTCCCATCCCATAAAAGAAAAATATCGTCCACAAACCTATAAAATTTGAGGTATGGATGAAATTCATGTTCAACAAAAACAAATTCATCTTCCCAATTAGCCATTACTAGATTGGCGTAGCTATTGGCACAGGAAGTGCCGATAGCCATGCCAATCTTCTGCAAGTAAATGCAATTGTCAAACAAAAACATTATTTTTCAAGGATAAGGTCCCAACAGTGTACAGCAGAGATATATCATATCATGTGTAAAATCACTATGCTTATGAAGGAATAATCTAACTGCTTCAACACCTTCCATATTAGGGATAACCACTTTTGTTTGTCTTTCGGCTTTTCCCAGTAAGGGGTTGCCACAGCAGAACTCCGGTCTGCTAATGACTGGCAGTAGATTTTTATGAAACGCCGAGGTGCCAGCTCGACGCTCAACCTTCAACAAAGACACGCCCATTTATATAAGCATGTCTTTCGAATGCTACCCAACCGCGGGGAGGACATGCAGACTCCACACAGAAGGCACTCGCAAGCCCAGCCGAGAATCGAACGGGAGAACTTCTTGCTGTGAGGTAACAATGCTACCGCCGTACCACCATGGCTATTAGGGATAACCATAAAGAGTGTATTAACATCCAATGTAACCAGCAAAAAACTGGAAACGTCACGTGAAGAACAAAAATCATACAAATCAAATAAAAAAAATCCTATTTAGAGTCTACTACATAGTTTTTAAGATTTAGTCTTAATGTTCATGAAACTGAGAAACTTTTTAGATGTCCATCTATTTAAAGATGGTGCAAATTTACAGACTTCTACATATAGGAAAGCCTTGTAGGAGAAATACACTGCTTCACTGTAGTAATATGCATCCTTCTCACGTTTTTAAGAACATTACTAGAAATCAAGCTTGTCGAGCATCTAGACTGAACACTGATAATGATAGATTTCGGCATACTCTAAGTACTATAAAGACTGAGTTTTTAGCTCGTGGATATTCAGACAATGAAGTGGGCCCTATATTAAGATAGACTTCTGTAGATAGGACCGGGTCAGCCAGACCCTATTTTTCTGGTAGACATGCTCTAGTTACATCCTCTAGTAAATATAAAAATGATTTTTTAAGACCGGTTATCACTTTTTCAAGTGATGTAGGAATTGTATGTGATGTTATACATAAGAATTGGCCTATTTTGACATCTGATACTATTTTTGATGTTGTAGGAGATGAACCTCATTTTTGTTTCAAGAATGGGGTTTCTCTTAAAAGACAGCTTTGCTATGGTAAAAGAACTAATACTGCTCCCATTTCTGATAGAAAGGGGACATTTAAATGTAGGAATTGCTCAGCGTCAGTATATATCAGATGTTAAGACATTTACGCACCCATATAATGGGTTTACTTTTATCCCTAGATTTTATGCTGATTGTACCACAAAATGTTTGGTGTATCTTGCTTCCTGCACAAAGTGTGAATGTTTTTATATTGGTAAAACAACAAGGATGTTAAGAGAGAGAATTTAGAGCATGTTGGATATATTAGAAACCATGACATGAACAGTGCCTTATTTAAACATATTTATAGTTTTAATGATCATTCTATTGAGTTCTTAGTATTACAGTGTTTTAATTCCAGTAAAAGACGTGGAGATTTTAACAATATCCTAGAGTAATCAGAGTAGGTGGATAATGAAGTTACAAGCACACAGAAATCTTGGTTTAAATGCATTTGTACCTCTAAAATCTTTGTTAAAGGAACGTAAATTGATTCATTAATTAATTGTTTTATATCAATTGATTTTAACTGATTATAATATATAATAAACTTGTGATTCATTTGTTTTATGTCTGATGAAGTGCCATGTTGTAGGCATGAAAGTGCTTACATTTTAATAAAAGGTTTCTGCCTGAAGTCCTGGAGTACGTTTTGCTAGTTCTTTTGCTTTTTCTTAAGCAGCAAGTCCACCCTAACAACACTTTGTGGCTTAGTCCCTTGGTGGGATTCAATGATGTAGGAATGTCTTCCAGACTAAGACTTGAGGAATCTCGCTCAGTCTCTTGGAAATAATCAGCGGTGGCTCCCCTTCAACACCCAGAGTAGACATTTGAACAGCCTTACAGGATGTGTAAGAACACTGAGCCATGACAGTCTCTGACAGGGTCATGGCAGAGGAATCAGATGAAGGGCACTGGATGTTCATCAACGCTTTCACTAGCTTGTAGAGAGATGTCCAGTGGAGGACATACAGCAACAGGACCAAGCCTAAACCCTTTAGTAGTCTTCTTGAAGACAACTGTCAACTGGGACAGGAGGTTTCCGCCATAATATCCTGAGCCAACAAGTTAAGACGTTGGTTCTCTCCAGGTATAATGTGAGGGAAGATGATGGACTACAGAGGGTCTTGGGGACAAACGCTTAACAGAGTACTGTGTATGGTCATGGAAAGCACCAAGGCAAACAGAACACCGGTTGAGACGGTCTTTATGGGGAATCTGCCTCCCACACAGACATTTTCCCTTCTTGGATGACATGAACACAAGTAAGAACAATACGGAGAAAAATAAGGGCACTTATCTGAAGATGGCTTGGTAAAGTACAATTGTGTACACCTACCATAAATGTAGATGTTAGAGTGTATTCACTGTTGCAGTCATTACATTTGGGTTATCTGCCTGCAGGTAGCCCTCAGCCAGCCTGAATATCAAAGTATTGGATCCCTGCATCGGATGCTGTCCCTTCTAACATGACGTCAGGGGTATAATACATGCAGCCAATGCCATTACATCAGTTTTTCTTGCCCCATATGTCAGGTGCCCCCATAACGGAAAGCGATTATATGTTAGGTTACACCTCCAATAAAAAGCAAACAGACCAGAAAGCTGTAATACACTAAATAAGAAGAAAGGTATAGCCAAGAGAAGTCAGGGGGCTGGAGGGAGGGTAACCAGGACTGCAACAGTGAATACACTCGAACATCTACATTTATGGCAAGTGTACACAACCGTACTATGTTCTTCGTGTTTCACTGTTGCAGTCATTACATTTGGGTTGATTCTCAAAGCTAAGGAAGGGAGGAGGAAGTTAGAGAGCATTAGGACCAGCTATTAAGCCCTACAAGACTGCAGTGGCAAAACCAGCTCTGGATTTAGAAAAAATAGGCATAGGGTAATGCTTGGTGACGGTATGTACAGAGCTCCAGGTAGCAGCTTCTAGGATGTCCCTGGTAAGGACACCTCTGAGAAAGGCTGTAGAGGTAGATACAGCCCTGGTGGAATGTGATCTTATCCCCTGTGGGGTAGGTTTTCCATGGTGCTTATAGCAGAAATGAATGCAATGGCCTATCCACTGGTTTGCTTTGAAATGGCCTTCCCCTCTGCCCCTGCAGCAAAGCCAACTAGCAGCTGTTCAAATTTTCTGAGAGGCTTAGTCCTGTACAAATAAAATCCAAGTTGTCTGTACACATCCAAAGAGTGCAGTATTCGTTCTTTGTTCTGTGGATTAGGGAAAAAAAGTAGGCCAATGAATGGACTGATTAAGGGCCACACTAGACACTACTTTGGGCATAAAGGAAGGACTGGTCCTGAGGGACACCCTGACTGCATGGAAGATGATGAAGGGCACCACTGCCATGAGGGCCTATAATTCAGACACTCTTCTTGCTAAAGTGATGGCTAGAAGGAAGGCTGTTTTCCAAGAAAGGAATTTCAACTCTACAGTTGCTGCTGGCTCACATGGAGGTAGAGTGAGCTTTACCAATACAAAGTTAAGGTCCCAAACTGGAGTAGGGGCTCTCCTGGGTGGTCTTAAATGCTTGGCCCCTGAGGAATTGCTTTACCAGGGGGTGAGAGAAGAGGGGTGGTTCAGTATTACAATGTGCTGAAACGGCAGAGGCATGAATTTTAATTGACGAGAAGGAAAGGCCCTTGTGGAGCATCTCTGTTACGTACTGCAGAACATGCGGTAAGCTGGACACCGCTGTGCCCATCCCCTGAGGCTGGATCCAGGAACAGTATATTTTCCACTTTTTAGCATAGGACTTTCTAGTACTGGGCCTCCTTGCCTCCAGAATGACATCTAGCACCTGCTTACTGAGGGATGCTATTGGAGAGCTCAAGGAATTAGCCAGGCTGCAAGGTTCAGGGTATGAAGCTGAGGGTGCAGAATCTGGCCCACCTGCTGGGACAGCAGGGAAGGGGTCTGAGGCAAGAGGGGGTACCAGTGCTGGTGTGGCCAGTCTGGTGCAATAAGTATTGTCCTTGGTTTGTCCTTTTTGATCTTTAGCAGAACTTTCGAGAGGAGAAGCAGAGCGGGAAAGGCATAAACTGAGAGGCTTTCACAGGTGAAGGACAGGGCATCCAATTTCCAAGCTTGACTGTAGGAAGTCCTTGTGCAGAATTTTCCAATTGGTAGTTTTGGGGGGAGGCAAACAGGTCTATCTCTGGATTCCCAATTTGTTTCTCAAAAGGTTGAATATCTTTGTGTCCAGTTTCCACTCATGTGGGTCCATGAAATTTCTGCTTAGGTCATCTGCCAGTGAATTTAGCTTGCCTGGCAGGAACTGAGCTTGTAGGTGCACTTGGTAGCTCAAGGCTGTGTTCCACAGAGCCATGGCTAGTCTGCAGAGAGGGTACGAGTGGGTTCCCCCCTGCTTATGTTACCACATAACAGTGGTGTTGTCTGTCTTTACCAATAATTGTCCTAGAAGAATGTGGTCCTTGAAGGCTGTCAGAGAATTCTGTACAGCTAACATTTCTTTTTGACTGATATGCAGGTGCATCTGACTCTGGCTCCATTTGCCCTGAATGCAATGCCCTGCCAAGTGAGCCCCCCATGCATAGTCTGATGCGTCTGTTGTTAGGGTTTGGGCGGCAGGGGGTAGAGTGAATGGGAGTCCCTTGTTGTGGTAGCAGGCCTCTGCCCACCAAAGGAACTCTGTCTTTATGCAAGGAATGATAGGAATCATTGATTCCAGGTCCTGAGAATGTTGACACCATAGGCTTTTTAGATACCATTGTAGTTTCCTCATATGCAGTCTTGCATATGGAATTAGTAGAATGCAAGAGGCCATGAACCCCAGGGCCTGCAGGATTTTCCTTGCAGATAGCTGGGTCTTTGTGGCCAGTAGTTTGAAGTAGGCTGTCAAACTTGTTTCGCTGGTGTGAGATAAGCCATCTGGGAAGTTGTGTTCAAGCTTGCTCCCAGGAATACAATTTGTTGGCAGGGTACTAGATGAGATTTCTTTTCATTTATGGTGTACCCCAGTGAGGTTAGAAGTTTCTTTACAAATGCCAGATGTTTTAGTAGCATGTCCTGGCTTTCTGCCTGAATTAGACAATAATCCAGGTATAGGTATATTTGATATTTCTTTGCCTACAAAATGCAATGACTGGAGCTAGGCACTTTGTGAATACCCTGGGCGCAGTAGATAAGCCAAAGGAAAGTACAGAGAACTGACAGTGCATGGAGCCTGCTCTGAAGCTTAGGTATTTCTTGCAAGATTCCCTTATTGGGATGTGCAGGTAAGCTTCCTTTAAGTCTAAGGTGGCCAACCAGGCATCGTTGCCTAGCATAAGAAGCAGCTACTGAAGTGTTAGCATTTTCAATTTTGGGATTACCAAAAAGGTGTTTAGAATAAAGATGTCCAGGATTGGACGCCAGGAGCTGTCTTCTCTGGGTACCAGGAAAAGTCTTGAGTGAAAACCGTGTCTCCTTTCTTCTGCTGGGACAGGTTGAATAGCCCTGATACTTAGAAGAGAGAGAACCTGCTGTCGAGCCTCTGCCCACTGATTTGGTGATAGGTCTGGCCAACCGTTTGGGGTTGGTAAGGTGTGAAAGTGGAATCTGTAGCCTTGGAAAACTATATTTAAAACCCATTTGTCCTGGGCAATGAGTTCCCTGTTTTTTGCATGCCGGGCGATCTTTCCCCTTAAGGGAGCAGGCAGTTGAGCAGGGCTTGGAAGGTTTAAGGTTAAGTCATTGTGACATTTTTCCATAGGGGGTGTCTTACTACTTCCAGCTTTGGAAGTGAGAGCCCCCACTGCTTAGGCCTGTGAGTACCTTGAGACTGTAGCCTAGGTGGTCTGCTGTTCCAGGGTTTGGACTGAGAAGGCCTGGATGAGAGAGGAAAGGACCAATTCTTAGAAGGCCAAAATCTGGGAGGCTGTACTTGTAGGAAATATTTAACAGTTTGCACTGATTTAGCTTTTTCCTCCATCTTTTTAATGACTTCTTCTGCTTTGTTACCAAACAGGCAGTCTTGGTTTAAGGGAGCATCCAGTAATTTAGCTTTAACATGATCTGGCAAATTTTGCTCCTTAAGCCAAGCAAGCCTTCTAAGCACAGACCCAGTGACAGCAGCCCTGCAAGATGCTTCTAAAGAGTTAAAACCACATTGCAAAGTATTTTTAACAACTTGTTCAGCAGAATGCATTAAATCCTTTAAATATTTATTTTCAACACAGTCAGGAATCAACATCAATTTCTGCTTAAGTAGTCCCATAATATGCTGCTGATACTTTAACATATGAAACTGGCGGTTTAAGGCCCAAATGGCCAAAGTAGCAGAAGTGTATATCTTCTTACCAAATCTGTCAAGGCCCTGGAATCTCTATCAGAGGAGGTAGGGTTTTCGGTAGTAGTAGCCTTAATGCCTTTAGGTTCTTGGGAAATGGTGTCTGGGTCCGCAGTAGGATTCTTGAAGAGGAACTTGTGAGAGTCAGGTACTCTGTAATACCTGTCAGGTTTCCTGGGAGCCGGAGGTAAAGTGTCTGGAGCCAGGTTAGATTCCAAGAAGGCATAATCTACAATATCCAGGACTGGAGGGATAGCTAAAGGTCTGTGTTGAGGAAGGAGTAAGAATTCCCTAAGCCTCTTTTTGGAGTCAGAATAATCCTGGCTTTCCCAGTGGAAATGCTCCCTAACAGTGTGCAAGGTTTCACCAACAGAAAAATCTTCTGGAGGGGAAGCAGAGGGAATATAGTCCGCTGCATCAGAATCCTCATAGGTACATAAGGGCAAATCCTGGTAATCAGAAGAAATAGAAATTTCAGAATCCTGATCAGAAGAATCAGAAGGAAAATCAGCTCTTAAGAGAGGGAAGGCTGGCTTCCCCTAATTAAAGTAATAAGGTCTTCAGCCATTCTTATCATTTATTTTTAGGCATATGGGCATGACCATGCAGTTTGGATGTCGGTTTTCTAGGCGTGGGTGGAGTTTTAGGCCTTGATGAAGAAGGCGTTGGTTTGAAATGCAAGTCAGTAGGCCTGAATACACCCTCAGAAGCCAGTGCCTGCACAGTGGCTCCAGACCCCTCCAAAGTAGAGACATCCGCAGGTTCCATGGTCGAAGAAGCATCTCGAGACATATGAAACAGACTCCGAATGGGTTTCAGTAGAGGCCTGCGAATCTGAAGTAGCGGGTATCAGGGGCTGCGAAAGCGCTTCACCGAGTACCGGCGAACTGGCGACTAGCTTAACAGAAGCATTGTTGGCAGCTTTGGACCTGTGCGGTCTGTCTCTGTCTTTATCTTTACATTTTTCAGAATGTTAGTAGTCGGATGGCTTACCGAAGCCATTTCTGGATAGTTAAACCGAGTACCAAAATAATTTGCAGCAAAAATAAACAGACGACGAATACTTCGGGGGTTGAATAAGGCGCAAAATCGACAGCGAGAGACGTCGTGTTCTGGGCCTAAGCAAGGAATGCAGTACGAATGAAAATCTTTATGAGGTATTTGCTTTCCACAGGTAATACAATTGTTAACTTTTACTAACATCGGTTTAGTGCAAGAAAAAGGATCCCCAACGGGGTACTTAGCTTTTTTGAAGACTTCAGTTCTGAAACTCGAAAACGAAAATTTCAGGAGTCGGCTGACTGGCACTTGCAAACTGCTTCTGCTTCGGGCACCGCGTGGCAAGACTGATGTAATGGCATCGGCTGCATGTTTTATACATGATCTGATGTCATGGAAGAAGGGACAGCATCTGACGCAGGAATCCAAGACTGATATTCAGACTGGCTGAGGGCTACCTGTAGGCAGATAACCCAAACGTAATGACTGCAACAGCGAAACACGAAGAACATCCAGTACAGCAGATGGGTGTTGTGTTAACTGCTACCATCTCTCTCAATTCAGTGCCACATTCCTGATTTCTTCAACAGAAGTGCCTGTCACAGGTCTTTTCGCATCCAATTCATCCATCTCTTGGCTCGACTTCCTTGTTTCATCTTGCCACCTTCTTGTTTCTCTCAATCATATTCTGCTTTCCTGTACATGGGCCCAAACAGCAACAATCTTTTTCTCTATGACCTTCTCTACAATAGGATCTAATTTGGCTTCAGCTCTAATGTCGCCATTTCTTCATCTGACCCCACAGTGTGCAATCTGCTAGTCTCAAGCACTTAAATTGCCTCTAGCTTTCTCAACTGCTTTGCCTTCACTGTCCAGAATTCTGTATCATACACAAGTAATGGACACACCACACCTGACCTTTAAGCTTCTTTAGTGCTTTTCTGTCTCACACTACCCCTGACGCTCCAAACCAGTTGGCTGCAGCACCTCTGAGTCTAGCTTTGGCCTTCTCATTCAGTCTCCCTTTCTCCCTCAAAAATCTCCCAGATAAGTGAAGCTGTTAACCTTTTCCACAGTTTTCCTTTCTATCTCAGCTTCCATCTTCTGATTTTACTCCATTTGCTGCCATAACAATTGCCTTCTCTGTACTTGGTTTCATCCCATTTGCCTTTTTTTTAGCATTCCATTCCCTTATCACTTGCTGATGTTTCTGTTGAGAGTTAACTTGTAATGCCATATTTCATACAGCAGCTTTGTAGATCTGTTCCTTTTGACTTATTTGCTAATAGAGTTCAACACCAGTCTGAAAAGCAGTAGGCTCACAGCTGAACCCTGATGCACACCCATTGCCACTGGGATCTCCTTTGTAAATTTGAACACTGTTCATATTTGTTTCCTTAGGTCAATGTAGATAGACTGCACTATTTCTACCCATGTTTTTAAAACTTTTAACCATTGCAAGACTGCTGAAATCAGCTTTCTTGGGATCTTATGTGGTTAAGTCTAGGAATGCTTAGTTGGATTCTCTCTTCTCTAGCTTCTTCTCCCACATAGGTCTCACTGTAAACACTGTGTCAGCTGTGTTGCATCCTTATCTGAATCTGATCTTTTCATCTCCCATCTTTCTATTACTCTGCATTTTCATTTATCAAGCACACTTTTCAGCTTTCATGTTGTATGATAGGAGTTTGATATCTACACTGCCCACAGTTGTGAATGTTCCCTTTGTTCTTGCACAATGACACTAAAATGCTTATTCTCCAATCATTAGGGTACATCTTTTACTCTATAGCAGTGAACAGCACATCTGGACTTTACTGTTCTTTCTCTTGCATCATAGACTATGCATGGGGCAGTACAGCATCTGTGGGATTTTCTTTACTCAGAAACTACTGGAAGTACTCCTATCTGACTTTGCTGTCCAGTGGACTGCTGAGAAGGTTGTTGCTAACATCCCTTACAAATGCTGTCCAGTGCTAACCATCTTTAACATTTTGTCTTTGCCTAGCAACCTGACAGTTTCTTTGTGTCATTAGTTTCAGTAAGATCTCTAGAGTGCCTCTAGTGTTTTGTTCTTTGCTACTGTAACTGCTCTCGGTCTCCATTTGCCAAACAAGTACTCCTTTTAAGCCTAGTCTGTCTTTTCTACTGCCCACTTTTTTTGCACACTTCCTTTTATTTTGAGAACTTCCTGGACTTCTGCATTCCACTGCCAGCTTTCCTTGTGGACCTTATTTCCATACCTAGCTCAGCCGCGTATCTATTCTGGGACAATGTTTAGTTAGCACAGGAAAAAGTGGACTATACAGTTTGAACAGATGTGTCAAATACAAAAGTGTTTTGGACATTAAGTTCATTACTATAAGGACATGTGAAGGACACCCCTTATAAATAATAATGGCAGTCATATGCACTCACAGGCTACATCTCCAGTACTTTAAATATTTTCCTAAGACTCAGGGATGATACAACTGCAGTTTATAAACATTTTTAAAAAAGAGCGACTCTCCATTAAAAACAATATCAACTGAGCAGCTTGTTTTTTATTTATTTATTTATATTTGTTGACCGGGAGTGTCCGACTGAACGTAGGTCCATTTTCAGCACAGGCCCGGGGAGAAAAGCTCCACAGTTAAAATAGACAGTAGTTACACTGGATTACTTAGTGATTAATTTACATAGCAATTACTTAAAACATATTAACAGATGAAGAACATAGTACATCAGTAGACAACTAGAATCTTTATCTGTGAAGTACATAACAGACATTAACAAATGTTAAAATAAGAAGTTCCTGCTGTATAAGTACTAGGCGTATGAGCATCTGAGCTTGCTATAATCACGGTACTTAGTGGAGTGGAAAGAAAGGCAGTGGTTGGATGGGGTGGGTGATATTAGAGTGGGAGTTGCAAGGGCATAGCCAGCATGTGTTTAGGTGCGCTTTTAGTAAAGTTTTGAAGTGGGTGCATGATGGTACGGAGGTAATTGTGGGTGGGAGGGAGTTCCATAATTTGGCTATGGTGCAAGAGAATAGTGCTTCACCAGCAGAGTTATTGGCTTTAGTGATCTGCAAGTGATTTTTGTTGCTGGATCTTAGTGGTCTGGTGGTGCGATAGGGTTGGAGTAGATTCTGGAGGGATGTGACATTTAGTGGATGGTTTACTAGTTTGTGGGCGAGTGAGAGTGGATACCATTGAAGGAGGTGAGGAAGTTCAAGCCAGCACAGTTCAGCAAGTGAGAGACAGTGGTGACTACGGTAGGATGCCCATGGAGAATTTGGCAATTTTGTTGTAGCAGGTCTCTGGCTTGTTAAGATTGCATTGCCTTAGGTTGGTATATATTGGAGAGGCATAAAGTAGGGTGGAGATAAGGTGGGAATTTGCTATTGAAATCTTTGCTGCTTTAGTGAGAAGATGCTTATTTCTGTATAACGCTCCTAGTTTTTTGTGGACTTTCTTTATGGTCATGGATATGTGAATGTCAAATTTTAGTTTGTCTATTTCCACTCCTAGCAATTTGGTGTGTTCAGTTGGGTATATAATGGTGTTGTCTTTTTGCTGTGATGTTAAAGTGAGAGTTGTTTTGAGTATGTTTGGTGGGTTGGAAGATGAGTAGTTTAGTTTTGTTTGGGTTGAGTATTAATTGGGCATCAGATAACCAAGTTTCAACAGAGGAAAAGGCTTCCTGTGTGACTTTTTGCAGTTTGGGTAGGGACTAGGCTGAGCAGATGATGGTTGAGTCATCTGCGTATTGTATGAGTGTGGCATGTGTGGTGGCAGAGGCTAGATTACTTGTGAAAACACAGAAGAGTAGGGGTCCAAGGATGGATCCTTGGGGAACCCCTATGGAGACAGGTAGTTGGGGAGATATGTCATTCTGCCATACAACAGATTGTTGGCGGTCAGACAGGTAACTCTGAAACCAGTTGGTGACGGATTGTGAGAAGGATAGGTTATTGACGACAGAGATAACTTGTTTGTGTGGGACCATGTCAAATGCTTTAGATAGGTCTAGGAAAGTAGCAGAGGAGAAAGAGCCATTGTTTTTATGCTGAAGGATAGTATTAGTAAAGGAGAGTAAGGCAGTGGTGGTGCTATGGTATGGTCGGAAACCATGCTGAGTATTGGAAAGGAGGTTGTTAGTAAGGAGGTAGTCTGAGACCTAAGAGTGTATGCATCTCTCTAGTATTTTGGAGAGTGGAGAGAGAATAGCTATGGGGCGGTAATTGGTTAGTTCTGTGGAGGGTCCGTCTTTGTGGAGGGGAATTATATGTGACACTTTCCACAGTGTGGGAACATAACTTTCTGACAGAGATCGGTTAATCAAGATGGATACTGGCAGAGCATCAGCTGTGATTTGTAGGTATTCACTTGGGAGGTTGTCTGCTGCTAATTTGGTGGGTTTAAGTTTAGTTAAGAGTTTTTTTATGTTGGAGGTAGATACAGGAGAAAAAGAGAAGGCAGTGGGGAGATTAGTAGCTAAAGGTGTGGGTTGGAGGGGAGGGGGGTTGTGTTGTTTAGCTAGTGATAGTATGGTTTGTGTGAAGTGTGTGTTGAATGAGGTAGCAATATTTTCTGAGGAGTGAGGGATGTTAGGAGGAGGGGTACTGACTTTACCTGGGTGGAGGATGGAGTTTATGGAGGACCAGAATTGTTTGGGGCTGTGTTCGGAGGAGTCTAGGGCAGACTGGTAGTATTGGAATTTGTCCTGTTTTATTAGCTTTTTGACTCTATTGCATAGTTCTAGGAATTTCTGTCTAGCTGAGGGGGTCTTGGTTTTGTGCCAGTGCTCCCAGGCTTTATCCCTGTTTTTCATTTCTGACTTAGTGGTTTTCTGTAGCCATGGGGAGGGTTGTGCTTTGATTCTGGAAAGTCTTATGGGGGCATGGTAATTAAGGATGCTCAGGAAGGTAGTATTAAAAAATGCAACTGCGTCATCAAGACTGAGGTACTTTAGAGGATGCCAGTTAAATTTTTTGAGGGATGAGATGAATGTGAGTGGGTTAAAGTTTATTATTTTACGTATCTGATGGTAGACAACAGGTTTAGCTTGGTATAGGTATTTTTTCAGTAGGAATGTTGGGGAGTGATCACTGAGGCTATCTGATAAGCAGCCTGTTATATATGACTGGGGGCTCTTACTGACTAGTATCCAATCCAGGGTAGTGTGCTTGCTGGAGTTTTTATTTATCCTGGTTGGCGACTGGACTAGTTGGGTGAAGCCATGAAGGTTTACATGATGGGTTGGATGGTTGCCAGAACAGGATTGCCAGTCAATACTGAAATCACCTAAAATGATAGTTTCTTGGGGGAGATGGTGGGTAGACCAGCTGAGGAGGTTTTCTAGTGGAGGGATGTTTTGGCAAAGTGGGAAGTAGCATCCAATTATGTTGATGGTTTTGTTTTGGTTTATTTTGAGGTTGGTATATATTACTTCTTCATTGCCTATTTGTGGAGCTGATAATTTTAAGATCTGGATGTTTAGATGCTGTTTAAATATTATAGCTACACCGCCTCCTTTCTTGTTTAGCCGGTCTACTCTTAGTATGCCATAACCTGTAGGGAGTATTTGCTCACTGGTAATGTGAGGTTTTAGTCAGGTTTCTGTCAGGATGACTATATCTGGGGAGTACAAGTCTATGGTGGCATGGAGTTCATGGACTTTGTTGGATATACTTCTAATATTTAGGCTTAGTAGAAGGAAGTCATTTGGTTTTCTATTGTCTGTAATATGGGAAAAGCTGTGGTTTCTAGTCTGATTATGAGGATTGGGGTTGGAGACGGTAGGGCCAGGGTTGGGGTGGATGTCTCCACTTAGGGCTAGTTTTGATATGCATGAGGTTATTAGTTTTCTCAGTTTTTGAATATGTTTGTTTATAAGGGAAACTTTATGATTGTGCCCTTTGGGTAATAGGTATGGTGGGAGGGTTACTGTGTTAAGTTGTAGGGATGCTTTATGTTTGAGTAATATAGTTGGTAGAATATGTGGGGGGTGCATAGGGATGGTTCTTGAGTTGGTAGGAGGGGAGCGGAGTGAGGGTGAGACATGAGTGGTGGTGTGAGTAGTAGTACAGTGGTAGTGGTCGAGTGCAAGAATGATAGAGCTTTGGTAGGATGTAAGATATGCAAGGAGAGTGCATGCAGTGAGCATAGGTAAGGTATGCTTGTACATGTTAGTTGAAAAGGTGTGATAGTAGTGGGAAGATGGAGGAGGTAGTGCTGGGTTAGCGCTGTGGTTGGCTACTGGAAAGATGGGAGGGGTTTGAGAGTGTAATAAAGGTGGGACCACTGGGGGCGGGAGGGAATAGGGGGCAGGGTGGGGAGCGAAGCGGGTAGAGACCCTGTTAGTTGCTCTTATGAGGAGGCTGGAAACAATCAGGTAACAGAGTTAATTGATGAATGAACATATGATAGTGACAAGAGTGACTGTAGTTTTAAAAATGGTGTCTGCCACAGGTAATATTTATTAACTTTGGGATTGTCTTAAGGTAATAAACAGGGAAGGGGCTGTTTCTACATCTACTGCAAGAACAGCTGCAGCAGTTTAACATTAATGAAACTGCTGCATTTTCCAAAACAATTAACACAAAGAGAAGTCTGTAATCACAATTCGGCATTGATTTGTGCACATTAGCGAAAACAGGGTTACATAATAAAACTGTATTTTTTTTTTTTTTTTTTTTAAAACAGCTGCTAGTTTGAAAATAGCTCCGCTGGAAATGCCTGAGTATGTTTAAATGTTTAAAAGATGTTATCAGCTTCCACACTTTTCCCCATTTTTTTGAGTTTAAAGGTTTGGTTAACTCAATATGTAGACAGGGCTTTTCATGGGGGGAAAGGGGGGGGGAATTAGAGGATTATTAAAAACAGAGGAGAGTGAACTGGAAAAATCTTCTCCTCTCATCAGCTTTAAAAGCTGGTTGTTCTTAGCTACTAAATCAACCCTAGAAGAAATGAATTACCCCTCTTTGGAAGTGGATTTAGTGTACATTTGTACAAAGTTGTGTAGAATTATAACATTTACTCTGTTGTACAATGTATAGCAGATTCTGAAAAGACTACTTGATATTAACTTGAGAGGTGGTGTGAAAAGTTCCTTTTATAATGCACAAAGAAAATTATATATTTGAATATTAATGGGCTACAATATTCAGGGTCTTCACTTACTTGTGAAAGGCTTGTCTGCGTTTGACTTCACTTGGGAAATGCATCTGAGTGATAGAAGAGCATTTAAATTTAACAGAGTTTGATTATAAGGAAATGTGATCTGCCTCCAACTCTGGGTGAAGGGGGTCTTCACCCTTTCAGGAAGTTTCCCTTCTCATTAAGAGTCGTCAGTGGACGAAGAAGGTAAGAGTTAAAATACATAAATGATGGTTAGAAGTACAGCTCATCACTGATAAATATGTACATCTTTTCTAATGCCTCTTCAGCAGCAATCTGCTGCTGGACTGCACAAACTCTTGTGCACCAAATAGCACATCTATTTGCTGGATAGGCAAGAATACATTCATAAGGCTGTTTGATCATTTACCACTGTTTTTGTATTTTCAAATGAATTTTAGGAGGCTTAACATTCACAGGAGGACTAACATGTATTTTTGTAAAGGAGAAATATTCCAATGGGGTCTATTAGACTAAGCCAAGGCTTTAAGAATGTATTTCCATAGGGACCCTATAACAATGCCAGTGAGATAAGTTCTACTTTGGCATCTGTCAGGGGAATGCAGACAGCAAATTTTTAGTTCAACAAAGGAAGCTTTTGAGTTTGCAGTAGGCAGAATTCAGGGAACACTGGTAGATGAAGGGGTTATAAAGGAATGGAGACAGTATTACAGTTAAGTTGGATAGATACAGCAGGCTAAAGTACCTCATTACATTTTGATAGCTCACTAATTAGACATTTGCCATGAAGCTTGGGGTCTTACAAAATATCTCAGAACCCTATGAACTTTCTGGAGGTCTTCTGAGAGTTTTGTTTATCCATCTAGAACTGGGTTTAAATGACTAGTGAAGGGCTTTGACAAAATTTAGAGCATTTGTCAAAAGCTATACCTACCTTGAATCTTGCCAGATAAATTGTATTTAACTAAGGATGTTACGTGTTTAAGAACTGGAATCGATATGTCAAGATGTATGGCCAAAATCTCAGTGTCTGATGGGAGTGCCACTTGAAATGCATCTGCTTTTTAAGGAACTGTGAAGAACACACTTTTACCTATGATTAACAATACCCTCCAGAGCAGAAATCTCCCATCCTTTTGGAGGAACGCAGTGACACTGGTACTACTAATGCCTGGGAAATGCATCATGGCCCTAGAGTCATACTGCAGAGCACCGATTCTTAGCCATGACTGCAAGATATTTGCAAACATTTTGGCTAAAAGTCTGAATTCATTTCTCTCCCTTAGCTAGGGGAACCAAATGGATTTACAAGGGGTAGGGACACATCAGATAATTTAATTAAGATGAAAATTTTGGAGGTGATGAAAATGAAAATCAAAGACTGGCACTTTGGAGCTTTAACTCTGAAAAAGCCATTAATTGCATTGGAATTTTTTATTTATGCTGTTTAAATTTGTAAGGTTCCACCTATATTTTGTCAATCACTTGTAACCGCTGTACAAGCACTTAAGGCAAGAATAAAAACAGGTTCAAAGTTGCTGGATTGATGTCAGACAACCGGAGGATGAAAGCAAAGATGCCCATTATTGGTCCTCTTTTTTTTTTTTTTTTTTTGCAAAGAACCACCCAGCTAAATCAATGGGAAAGGGTTCTTTTAAAGGGTATAAGATGGGGGAACCACTGCAAGCAATCACTGTATGTGGACAGTTGGTTTGCATATACAGTCAACACATAATGGGACACGGATATTACATTCCAGATGCTGCACTCATACAGCAGTGTACCTGGTTATAAAATTAATCTAGGAAAAACAGATTAGTACAAACTACTGTCCTTCCCCAAGATATCCTGCTAGGTATTCTTTTATGGGAATGAATAGTTTCATATAGGAGGATAAAGACAGACCATTCCTTGTGTGAGACTGTTCAAATGACCAATGAGCAGCAGCGGCCTTAGGTCAACTGGTGCCCTAGGCAAAAGGGCTCCACGGCACCCCCCACCACACTACCTGGTGCCCCCATCCTGGTCTAACTACATCAATTAAATGCTAGAAAAGTGCCCCTGCTAGACTGGCTCCCTAGGCGGCCGCCTAGTTGGCCTATGCCTAAGGCTGGCTGTGCCAATGAGGGCATGATACAAAAAGTCAAAGAACTTTGGGGTAAATGGAAATTAAGTGCTAGCCTTTTCCCAAATAAAGGATTTAGCTTGATGTGCTCTGCTGCTCATGATGTATCCTATAGTAGGGGTTCCAGTGCCCTCATTTAGTCCACAGGTTAAGTACTACGCTAGCTGCCCTTGCAGACCAGATCAAGACTAGCCAATTTCCATTTTTGTGCTTGAAATAACATATGCCATTTGTTTAGAAATTGGCCTTACCCATCTCATAGCTGGTAATTATAGATTACCTCTAATGAGAATGACTGGGATCATACCATAGATAATTTGAGGGGTCCCATGTTCAGGATAAAGAATTCAGGAGCTGCCTCTGTCCATCAACAGCACAGGGGGCAGTCATGGGGTAAATGTTCTGTTTGCCATCCACAGATCCAAGCTACGCTGAATATGGACAGGGATAAACTTTGTTTTATGTGGATGGAGAGTCTGTTCCAGAATAGCAGTATCCTTTACAAGATATACCTGCTCCTCCAAACCACTCTGTTGGTGTTGCAGAACAGGTTTAGATCCCTAGACAGAGTATTTCTGTTGCCATCTGACTAGGTGATGTGCAGTAAATCGGTCAGTACTGGGTTGGAGGATGCCTTATATGCCAAACACTTATCAGTCTTTAGGATACAGAGTATAGTGACAGAGCTTTGAGTCGGCCCATGAAAGAAATACTGTTTAAACATTGTATCATTTCAGTAAGGTATCCGCGGTAGTGGTGCTGCGGTAGTGTTGTCACCTCACAGCAAGACGTTGTCCCGTTCGATTCTCAGCTAGAGCATATTCTGTGTGGAGGCATGTGTGAATGGGTGTGCCTTCGTTGAAGGTTGTACGTCAGGGCTGGTAAATCGGCACGTAAAAATCCACTACCAAACATTAGCGGACCGGAGTTCCGCTGTGGCGACCCCTGACCGGGATAAGCCGAAAGACACAACAACATTTCAGTAAGGTATCACAGTAGATGTCCCACTTGTTACATGCATCTGGACAGAAACATGCCAAAGCTGGCATTAGATTTAATGACTCACCTAATGAGGGCTGAGGGAAAGATCTACACACAACCCCTTTGTTTGTAAGCTGTGGAATATAAAAGGACTTTTTCACAACAATGAACACATTAGTCAAAATTTAGGTCACTATCCATACAAGTTCCCAAATTTCAAATGACTGGTTCAGCTGTTAGGGTCGTACTGTGAATGTGGTAGTTCTCTGTGACAGATGACTTCCCAACGGATACAGTAATGCATATTTTGGCATTTACTTTCAGTCCATGGCTTTGGCAGCAGTTATTTGAGAGACACCTTCCGGCAGGATGGCCAAGTCAGCTAAGCCATTTAGGGACTCGATTGCTGCTAGCTTGCAGTCATCTGCCTTTTTAGTATCTGCTTTAACTTAAGAAAAGTAGATGCCAAAGCAGGAGAGGTCCCAGCACAGAACCCAGACGGACTCCACTGGTGACTGGTCTCTTTCTGGAGGTAACTTCCCCATTCTGATTTTCTCCATCCTACCTGTGAGGCAGTTGGCAATACAGCGGATGACATACTGATTTATTACCAGTTTGCTTGGCTTTTGGCCAGGCTGAAGTATGTGGTGTGTACCATTTTGCCTTCATCCACTGCTTTAGTGCCTTTTCAAAAACATCCACCACGTCGAATAAGCATAACCAGCCCTTTATGAATACAAACTGAGAATGGTTCAGTGTTTGGTGGTTCCCTATGTTCTGATTAGTTCCAATAGTCTTTGTATGGCTTTGCATGGGAGGCTGGTCAGACTTGTGCGTCTGTAACTGCCTGGGTCTGTGAAAGGTCCTCCCTCATACAGGGGGGAATGACTGTAGCTGTTCTTTATTCACTTAGTACAAAAACCTGTGCGAAGGCTGAGACTGAACAGTGGTGTTAGTGTGGCTACATTGTGCTTCATGCTATTTAGGATGCATCCAGGGATACGGTCAGTAGCCATCGATGTAGTATTTTTAACTTCTAATAGCACTTTTTGGACTTGTCTTGTGTGACAGCTGGAGGTGAGGTAGTTTCAGGTACATTGCGAGGGACAGACAGAGGGAAAAGGGGTAAAGTTAGGGCTAAATATATCGGCTAGTTGGTTTGTTACATCTTCAGCTTCAGCGTAGGTAACATCATTCACAATCAGCTCAGTGCATTGTTGTGTTGTGCTTTTGAGATTATGAACATTAAGTAAAACATGCCTTTTGCTTGTCTTTGGCTTGGGTAGCTATTTTAGCCTTATACTCGACTTTGGTGGATTTTATTAAGCCCCTGATTTGTTCATTTCAGTGACAAGGGCTCTAACATTCTAGAAATTACTCTTCTTACTTTAAGTCAAAATTATTTGCCTTTTATTACAAAGCTAGCTGATATTATGGTTCCACCATATGGGTTTGTTTCTGGAGTTTGTCCTGCACTTGCTCCTATGTGGTATAGTTACATCTATGGTCTCCCTCCCTCCCTCCATCTACGGTTTTCCCTTACCATGCTTTCTTCAAAGGTTAAACACATTTCAGTGGAATTTTTGTTGGAGAAATGTAAACTTAGATTACCCTGGGATGTAGTAAGCTTGCCTTTTTTGAGAGAAAAATAGCTAAAGACTCAAAAGACAATCATAAGGCCTTCTTTAACCTGGGAGGAAACTCCCAGATATGCTCAGAACTAGTTCAAAATGATGTGAAGATTACTGATCCTACAGACATTGCCAACATACTGGCTGACAGGTTCAGTGCAAACTTCTCCCCCTCCCCAAAGGAGAGATATCTATACCAAGCGATTGCAGCCCCCAAACATCTCCAACGCCCAAGTGAGAACTGCTCTCCAAAGCAAAAACACAGCATCCATGGGACCTGATGGTGTCCCCGATGTGTGCTCCACGAACTCAACGAGAATTAAACCCACAGCTAGGACAGCTGTTTAATCATAGTCTTACCTCTGGACCCAGGAGTGGTGCACTGCAACTGTGGTCCCACTTCACAAAGGCGGTGCCTCCACCGACCCTGAAATTACCGCCCATTAGCTTGACAAGCCTTATCTGCAAAGCCATGGAGAGGATCATAATGGACCTCATAAATAAAGACATAGGAATTTGCAGACTTTGGATCCATCCCAGTTTGGCTTTGTCAAAGGCAGATCATGCCTTCTAAACTTGGTTGACTTTTGAAACAGTCACCAAAGCCATTGATGAGGGAAAGGCAGTCCATACAGCCTACCTCGATCTGGCGAAGGCCTTTGATACAATACTATCATTGAAAAACTCATCAGCTTAAATGTTAACCCATACATCACAAGATGGGTTGCAAACTGGCTGAGTGACAGAACCCACAGGGTCAGAGTTGCTGGCGCCATGTCAGACTCAAAGCCTGTCACAAGTGGTGTACCACAGGGCTCAGTCCTGGGCCCACTCTTGTTTGGCATCTACTTTTCGAGTACAAGCAAACACAGGAGGGTTATGGCTGACAAAGTTTGCAGATGACTGCAAACCATAGTAGAAAACACATCTGACACAGATATCCTTCAGAAGGGTCTCACAGAAGCGGATAACTGGTGCCAGAGCCATGGCCTAAATGCCAAAAAATGCATAGTCATACCAAAAACAAGGTTACCTAGCTACCAAATAGGTGGCAATCCACTGAGTACAGAAGAAGTTATCAGGGACCTGGGGACCCAGGTTGATAGTAGTCTGTCATTCGACACCCATGTAGCTAAAGTAGTTAGGAAGACCTTCTACATTGCCCACCTTATCATGAAGGGATTCTCATCTAGATCAAGGGAGGTCATAGTCTCCTATACTCATCACTCAGACCAATGATTGAGTACAATGCCCCATTTGAATGTATCTGACCCGACACTTGCAGCAGCTGGAGAGGCCACAAAGTTCCTCACCAAAAGGATAAAGGGTCTCAAACATCTGTCCTATGCTGCCGACTGAAAGAACTCCAGCTCTATTCAGGCTCAGAGGTGACCTTTGCCTAACATACAAGGCCATGTCAAACCCAGATTTGATGAATATGCTTCACCTCAAAAATCTAGATCCGTCAGAGCCACAAGGGCGGAGACTTAAACTCGACCTATTAATAGGGGCGTGCTGGAGGGATAGATTCATCACCCAAAGACTCCCTATGCTGTGGAATAAAATCCCGGTATATGTGAGGCAGAGCACCTCGCTGGCCTTGTTCAAGAGAAATCTTGACCAATGGGTGGGAGATCGCAGATATACCCCAGGGATTACCTCAGTGTCACTGCTCAACAGAGGCACAGCAAAATAATGGGTATAGTTCCCCATACTAAAGGGGTGGTGTAAGCCACAAAACTATGGGCTAGGCTTGTAAATGCCCTCGGGCAGATAGCCTAGTATGAACCTATGAACCTAAGTGGGGGGGATTTTTCACTTCAAATATTGTGTTATGGAAAACTTTATATATATATATATATATATATATATATATATATTTTGGGAGCGAAGGAGTATGGTATAGAACAGTTTGTTTACTCCAGGGAAAGAACTGGGAGGTCTTTGAATTACCTTTTCTATTTGCTTTGGTAAAGACAGTAAGGAAAATGAAAGGTACAATAGGTATTAGAGATGGGGAATGGGAGCTGGCCCCAATCAGTGACACCTTTTGAAATGTTTAAACCAAATACAAAAACTGTTTTTAAAAGTGCCATTCTTATGGGTTCTACTTTTCTGAATGTAAGAGCATTTACAGGCAAAGAGGGTGACAGGCAGGAAAATGGGTTGGTATCAGTAACTTAAGCTGACATCCAAGGACTTTAAATTTATTAAAATACAGAATGAACTTCAGACAGGTTTGCCAAACTGGGTTCTGGACACAAAGTGAACAGACGGATAATAAAAGCCTGATTTACAGCACATGTGGTACTCTAATAGCCAGCAATCAATATACAATCAACAAATTTAGAAAAGGTTGAGAAAAAGACTTGAAGTGTAAGACAGAAAGGAGTTGGTGGGGTCAACCTATTGCAGTTTCCAAGAAATGCTGCTGGAGCTAAGTGCTGGCAGTGCTTTATTCAAATGTTTTAAAATGCCTTCTATGCTTTTCTGCATGTATCTCAGGGTGGAAAATAGATGCTACAGATGGAAAAGGGTTGGACACATTTTCTGGGGACTATCTAAGACTGGACCAGTTAAAAAATATATTAAGCAAATCACTACTGTCTATGGGTTGTCAATCCTCTTAATGCAGGCTTTGATCCCTATGGCAGTCAAACAGGACACCCTGACCAGCTTGAATAGAAAAGCACTGGTATGCATGTTAACTGGAAAAAAAAAGCCAAGAGACATAATGAAGAACATATGTGGGAGCTGAAGTCGCACTTTCTCCACATGAAGCAGAAAATGCATTCCCAGTGGTCTCCTTGGTTAAGATACAAATCAGCATCTGAAACAGTCTGAATATAGTGCATATCTATCTATATATATATATATATATATATATATATATATATATATATATATATATATATATATATATATATATATATCCACAGAGAGAGAGAGAGCACACAGTTTGATGTGTATTTTCTGGAATTTCCCAACACGTTAACCATTAATCTTTAGATGATGCAAGTCTATGGATGTTCTTTTAGTTATTTATTACACCCATCTTTGTGGAGGATATCATCACACAGATTCCTCGAGAGACACCAAATTTGATCATAGCTGTCAAACTTGACCCTAAATAAGACCGACTACCACTTCATAGCTATCTATACAACACCTTCCATGTCCTCTTGATCGCTATCTTAATACCTTAGCTGAAATCCCCATTAAAAACACCTTTATCTTGGGATCTTCAAACTACTTATCAACAAACTGCCTGGCCTACAATGCCAACTATCAGCATGCCCAACACTTCCTTGACAATATAAATGCTAACTTTCTTTCATAGTTAACCATCTAATTAGGGGCCTCAATAGCCTTGATCTTGCTTAGAAATACGCTCATTTCTTGGACAGCTCCATATGCATCATCTTCCCTTGTTAACTCAGACTATAAATCAGTGACCTTCTCCTTTAAAAATGGTATTTCCCTTGGAAAAAAAGCCCTGTATTTAAGAGCTTCTCAAAAGCAAATTTTCTTTACTTACTTGAACTAAATAAATTCTGCTTTATTCCTCCTTCAATGGAGCTCATTGCTAAAGTTGCTGCCTATTTCACTGAATTCTACTCCTACTTAAACAGCTATACTAATGAGACAGTCTCAATCTGCACCAAATTTAAAAACAAACCCTACAATGAACCTTCATACAATTTAAGTTATATAACAAGAGAAGGAAAAGATTATAGGTTCATAGGTAGGTACTAGGCTATCGGCCCTGGGGCCTATACAAGACCAGCCAAAAAGGTACCCTGGCTTTTGCCACCCAAGAAAATTATTTTCCTGTGCCACTGTCGGGGTGAATTTCCTATTTCCCATCCAATCAAGATTTTTCATGGAGTGCTAATGAGGAGCTTTGTTTGATATAGACAGGTAGTTTATTCCAGAGTATGGGAAGTCTCTGGGATAGGAATCTATCCCTCTGGCATGTTCTGTTTATTGTGGTGACAAGGTTTAGGTCCCTAGAGTGTGTAGCTCGGAGGGATTGGGATTTCTTTAAGTGGAGCATGTCCAACAGGTCTGGGTTTGAAATAGCTTTGTATGTTAGGCAGAGATCACCTCTGAGTAGGTGATATGCGACGGAGTAAAGCTGGAGTTTTTTGAGACTGTCTGCGTAGGGCATCTGTTTGAGGCCGGTAATCCTCTTTGTGAGGTATTTCTACGGCCTTTCCAGTTGTTGTAGATGTCTTGTAGGTACATACCAAAAGGGGCGTTGTACTCTATAATGGGTCTAATGAGTGATGAATAGAGGGGAACAATGACCTCTTTTTTTCTGGATGAGAAACTTTTGTGATGAGGTGTGCCACATAGAAGGATTTCTTGACTACTGTGGCAATGGCGATGTGATTATCAAAGGAGAGACTACTGTCCACCTGTGTCCCAAGGTCTCATCACACTTTCCGTGTTAAGTATACTACCGCCTATGTTGTAGTTCAAGGGTACAGAGTTTTTACCAAAGGGGATGACAATGCACTTTTTGGCACTGAGCTCGAGTCCATGGCTTTGACACCAGGCATCTGTCTCAGTGAGGCCCTTTTGTACGATGTATGGCTCCTAGTTTGTAGTCATCTGCGAACTTAGTTAGCCAAAGACCTTCTGTGTTAGCCTGTACTTCAGAGAAGTAGATACCAAACAGGAGAGGACACAGGACTGAACCCTGTGGTACTCCACTTATCACTCGTCTGAAGTCGGATTTGGAGTCTGCTACTTTCACAGTGTGGGTTCTGTCAGTAAGCCAGTTGGCAACCCATCTTGTGACATAGGGATTTATACCTAGTTTAGTGAGTTTATCTATAATTCCAGAGTGGGGGATGGTATCGAAAGCCTTGGCAAGAACTAGACAGGCTGTGTGAACCACCTTACACTTGTCTACGGCTTTGGTGACTGCTTCAAAGAAGTCTATCAGCTTTAAGAGACATGATCTGCCTTTTACAAACCCGAACTGGGTGGGGTCCAGAGTTTGGAGATTACCAATGTCTTTGTTTAAAAGTTACATGATGATACGTTCCTAGGCCTTGCAGACCAGGCTCGTCAGGCTAATGGGGCAGTATTTCCCGGGATTTGTAGTGGCTCCCCCCTTTGTGGAGTGGGATAACCATTACTGTGCGTCATTCAGCAGGCACAAAGCCTGAGGTGAGGCTATGACTGAACATGGTACTTAGGTGGGGTGCCAATTCGTTTTGTAGTTCATCTAGAACGCAGCATGGGATGTTGTCTGGTCCCATGGATGCTGTGTTCTTGGCTTTGGAGAGTGTGGTTTTACCTGTGCAGCCGTGATTACAGGAACTTTGCATTCTTCTGGTATACAGATGGGCTCTTTGGGGGTTGAGATGGGGTAAAGTTAGCACTGAACCTATCTGCCAGGATGTTGGCAATATCAGTTGGGTCTGTATATTTAGTGCCATTGTGCTGTAACTCAGAGCAGATCTGAGTGTTGCCATTGACATTGCTATAGAATGCTTTGTGGTTGTCTTTAGAATCAGTGGCGATTTTGTTTTCGTAACTAGCTTTGGAGGATTTTATCAGGGATGGCAGCTTCTTACCGAGGCTGACCAGGGAGCTCCGCCACTCGTGGGATTTTACTCTCTTTTGCAAGAGTTTCTTCCTTCTGTTGTACAGTTTGTTTATGGCAGGGGACCACCAGATTGGCTTCCTTTTTTTGGAGGATAGCACGATCCATGCACTCATGTAAGTGCTTATAAAGTGCAACTGTGTAGGATTCAGTAGTCCTAACTGTATTGTTCATCTGCATGGATGTCATGAAGTCCACCACTTCTGTCTTAAGCAGCATGAAGTTGGCTTTGGAGAAAATTTTTACCATGGTTTCCCTTAATGGGAGGTGGGGGCAGGATGTGGATATCTAGGGTAATTAGCTTATGGTCGGATTGGACCAATGAGGCGTTGACTTCAGGTGTGGAACACAGGTCACTCATGTTGGTAATGACTAGATCTAGGATATTGTTGCCCCTGGTGGGGTTGTGGATAAGTTGATCCAGTGCATTAGAGTCTATAAATTCCAGAAAGCACTGAGCGAAGGAGTTGGTACATGAGTAGATTTCCCAGTTAATGGTGGGGTAGTTGAAATCGCCCATTATTAGGGTGTTTGGCTGAACCCTAATATTTTCCAGTACATCAAGAAAAAGAGGAGTGGGAATCCTGGGGCATGGTGGGCGATCTGTAGCAAGCTACAATTTGGGTTGCAGTTTTGCCCAGAGTTAGTTGCACTTGGATAACCGTGGCTGCATTATGCTGAGCAACTAGCCTGGAGGTGTGGATATCCTTAATGAATATGGACACACCTCTGCCTTTGGTGTTCTGGTCCAGGTTACATGGCCGAAAAGTGTGGTACGAGTTATAGCCTGGTAGTGCAGGGGTGCTCTCTGGAGCCCTGAATCAGGTCTCAGTCGCTGCACAGATATCAATGTTCTCCATTTTAAGGAGTGCCTTGAGTGAGTGCATTTTGAGATTTAGACTTCTAGCACTGAGCAGCAATCACCCTCAGTTTTTGCTTGCCTGTTCCTGTTACGGTGGTGAATTTGTCATTTGAACCTTGCCTAAAAAAGGCACTATAGGGGTGGCAAGAACCTTAGTCAGTATCCAGAATCCCAGGGGTGACAGGTGCAGGCCATCTGTGGCAAAGCATCATGGTCTGTCGATCATGTCATCCCAGGCAGACAGAAACTGGATCCCTTTAGAATGGCACCAGAAGCTTAGCCAATTGTTGAAGTCAATCATTCTGTCCTTGTACTGTGGCATCATTCTGGGTGATGGCAGAATGCTACTCAGGGCTAGGGTCATACTGCCTGGGCTACAACATCGGAGAGCTCTTCCGTGTCTCTTTTCATGTAGTCCAGGGAGGTACATCTCAGGTCGTTCACACCAACATGGACAATGACAAGAGTCATATTTGTACTTGTTGTGGAGTGATCTGAGTGTGTGGGTTATGTGGCAGATCCTAGCACCCGACAGGCAGCTGACAATAACCTTCTCCTTGTTTAGCCTGGTGAGTGGGACATCAGTATGCCTGACTACAGAGTCACCTATGACTAGTGTGTTGGGTACGTTGTTTTGCCTTATTGGCTGTGGTTGAGTGGCGCACTGAGTCTGCGGGCTGTGTGTCATTTGGGTTGTGTTGGGGGGTGGAGGTTGCTTGCATTTCTGCTTTGGCGGTCTCTGTTGCTTGAGCAGATTATTACTAAGAGCCACCGCGAATGTTTTTGTGTTTCTATGTGTGGATTTTGGTGGTGTAGATTTAGTGAGACTATGTGATGAGTATGGTGTGGTGGTAGTGTTTACCTTCTCCTCCTGACTGTCAAGTTCAGTCTTGATTGGAGAGAGCTTTACTTCCAAGTTTGGCTAGATAAGTGCATCTCGCACAGGTTGTAGTGTTGGGTGGTAGGAGGAGAGGGTTGTCTGCGTACATGAGGCAATGTCTACATTGTCCCAAGATGCCCAGATTCATCAGACAGACAGGAGAGAACACTGGGGGCTGATTCTTGGACATGCCTGAAGAAAAAACTATTTTCCTCTAGATAAATGAGGAAAGTGAGTACAAGAGCTGTTTTTTTCTAAGCAAGTGAGGAAAGCAAGTACCAAAACTGTTTTCCTCTAGGTAATGAGGAAGGTTGAGTGCTGTAGTAATTAGTAGGATATTTAGTGTTTACAAGTTCTGAACAAGTGCTGATCACGAATAAGCAAATTAAAGTGCTAAAACTAAGAATCTGTATCTGGACTAAACTAGTTACAGGAAAGAGGGGAAACAAGTGCAAATGTGGGCTTTGAAATTAGAAAGTTGAGAGAGATGGAAAAACTGCCCAAACGGCCAATAACTACAATTTCTGGGCCAGAACCACTCCTTACGTGGTAGATCGGTTACCTAGTGCTTACCACTCCCACTGATTAGCTAGAAGGCTTCCCCTCCAACACAGAAAGCTTGGAGGGGGGGGGCTCAGAAGCTTACATACAGTCCTGGATACAGCAAATCTGAATCTGGACTACTCTAGTTACAGGAAAGGTATGATATATATATATATATATATATATATATATATATATATATATACACACACACACACACACACACACACACACACACACACACACATATATACAGAAAAGTAGCTAAAAGCAGTCAAAACAATTCAAATGCAGTGCAAGCTAGCACACTTGAGTATGTAGCAATATTAGATCAGTTTAAAAAATGCAATTAAAATAAAAATGACTAAAGTGCAGAAGGAGTCTATTAGATAGAATTAGGTAAAGAGATGAGACTGGGGGGGGGGGGTGTCCCAGATCAAATCTACAGTGGGGGCGAGCAACAGCAAAAGCCTCCAAATTTAAACAATAACACAGGAATAGGGAGGGTGGGTATGGGAAAACCAACACCTTCAGCAGAGATCTGAAAAACTATACAGTGAAGCAAAAATAACAGTGCACAACTCTGAAGTCAGCCTGCAATGATATAAAATTAGTCAAACAACAATTACCAGTACACAACTCTGAAGTGCCAGAAAAATATACTCAGCTCTGTATATCTCCAGATAGTTTGAAGAGCACTCTGTCAGGACACAGGAATGCTCTAGCAATGATATGCAGACTTTTTTACTAAGGGGGTCTAACTATGCAAGTAATCCTTGAGATGGTCAGATAACACACAGGATCTGAAAAACTACATGAAGAGAGACATGTAGCCCAGGCCAGTATGACCCTGACCTTGAGTAGCATCTTACCCTCACCAAGAATGATGCCACAATATGAAGACAAGATGATCAATTTCAACAATTGGCTTAAGTATTGGTGTCATTCAAAGGGGATCCAATGCCTGTCAGCCAGGGATGACATGCTCGACAAGCCACGATGCTTCGCTAGGGACGGCTTGCACCTGTCACCCCTGGGCTTTCGGATATTGGCAAAGGCTCTTGCCACCCCCATAGTGCCTTTTTTAGGCAAGGCTCAAAAGACAAACCCACCTCCATAGGTATCACAAGGGATAAGAAACTAAGAGTAGTGCTACTCAATGCCAGAAGTCTAAACCTCAAGATGCACGTACTCGAAACTCTCCTTAGCATGGAGAACATAGATATCTGTGCAGTAACAGAAACCTGGTTCAAGGCTCCGAGAGCACCCCAGCACTACCAGGTTAAACCTCATACCATGTTTTTCGGCCCCAAAACTTGGACCGAACCACAAAAGGAGGGAGTATCAATATTCGCAAAGATACCCACACCTCCAGGTTGGTGGCACAGCACGAAGCATCAGAGACTATCCATGTGCAACTAACAGTGGGTAAAACTGCCTTCCAGTTTATAGCCTGCTACAGACCACCCTCCCAAACCCAGGAACCCCACTCGGCCTTCCTGAGAACACTGGAAAATATGAAGGTCTCTCCAAACACCATTATATTGGGCGACTTCAACTACCCAAACACAGACTGGGAGCATTACTCTAGCTCCAACACCCTAGCCCAAAGGTTCCTAGAATTTATAAACTCAAATGCTATGGAACAACTTGTTACCACTCCCACAAGAGGGGAAAACATACTGGACCTGATCATCACCAACATGGGGACTCTATGCTCCAGACCAGAAGTGTATCCCTCACTGGTAAGATCAGACCATAAACTAATCTCACTAGATATTCATATCCCGACCCCAGCCCCTGCCCTGAAAACCACAGTGAAAAACTTCTCTAAAGCAAATTTCACACTCCTCAAAACCGAGGTGGAATCCTTCAAAGCCCCCGGGCCTGTGGAAAATACGGCTCAGACCGCAGAATCCTTTATAAACGCATTCTATGAACACCTTCAGGAATGCATGGATCATGCAATCCCAAACAAAACCAAGACCCAATCCTCCAAAGGCAAGCGTCCTGTCTGGTGGACCCCAGCCATAAACAAACTATACAATAGGAGGAGGAAGCTACTACATGATAGAGAAAAATCCCAAAAAGGGAAGGCATCTCTGATCAGTATTAGCAAAAAACTACAGGCACTCATAAAATCATCTAAGGCCAGCTTCGAGAGAAAAATTGCACAGGACACTAAGGATAATCACAAGGCTTTCTTTAGTTATGTTAGGAACCTGGGTGGGTATTCCCAGATATGCTCAGAATTAGTCCAAAATGACAAAAAATACACCGAACCCACAGACATTGCCAACATACTAGCTGACAGGCTCAGCACAAACCTCTCCCCCCTTCCCCACCAAAAGGGCAAATATCTATTCCAACAGAGTGCTGCCCCCCTGACATCTCAGATGCTCAGGTAAGAGCCGCCCTCTCCAAAGCAAAAAAAAACAGCATCAATGGGACCAGACGGTGTCCCAGGCTGCATCCTACATGAACTCCAAGAAGAACTAAACCCAAACATAAAACTACTGTTCAATCTCAGCCTTACTACAGGATATGTACCCAAAGAGTGGCGTACAGCAACAGTGGTCCCTCTCCATAAAGGTGGTGCCTCAACGGATCCTGGAAACTATTGCCCCATAAGCCTGACTAGCTTGGTCTGCAAAGCTATGAAAAGGATCATCATGGACCTCATAAATAAAGATATTGGGGACCTACAGACACTGGATCCTACCCAGTTCGGCTTTAAGGGCAGATCCTGCCTCTTAAACCTGCTCGATTTCTTTGAAACAGTCACCAAGGCTATTGACGAGGGGAAGGTGGTCCACACAGCCTACCTGGACCTCCAAAAGCCTTCGATACAATACCCCACTCGGGCATTATAGATAAGCTCACCAGCTTAAATATAAACCCCTATGTCACTAGATGGGTTGCAAACTGGCTCAAGGACAGAACCCACATGGTTAGAATTGCTGGAGCCATGTCAGACTCCAAACCAGTTACAAGTGGCGTCCCACAAGGCTCAGACCTGGGACCTCTCTTGTTCGGTATATATTTCTCAGAGGTACAGGCCAATATGGAAGGACTGTGGCTGACCAAGTTCGCAGATGACTGCAAACTGGGTGCCATAATCGACTCTCCAGCCGACACAAGCATCCTACAAAAGGGCCTCATAGAAACAGACAACTAGTGCCAGAGCCATGGCCTCAAGCTAAACGCCAAAAAGTGTATAGTCATCCCTTGGCAAAACAAAGTGCCCACAAATTACCACATAGATGGTAATCCATTAAGTACGGAAGAAGTAATTAGGGACCTGGGGACCCAAGTTGATAGCAATCTCTCATTCGACAACCACGTGGCCAAAGTGGTTAGAAAAACATTTTATACAGCCCACCTAATCATGAAGGGATTCACATCTAGATCAGGGGAGGTCATCGTGCCTCTTTACTCATCAGGCCCATAATTGAGTACAATGCCCCTTTTGGGATGTACCTTACCAGACACCTGCAGCAACTGGAAAGACCCCAAAAGTACCTCACCAAGAGGATCAAAGGGCTCAAACAGATGCCATATGCTGCCCGGTTAAGGAAACTCCAGCTCTACTCAGTGGCATACCGCCTGCTCAGAGGCGATCTGTGCCTGACGTATAAAGCCATGTCTAACCCGGAATTAATGGACATGCTGCACCTCAGAAAATCCAAATCCCATCGAGCTACGCTTTTCGAGAGACTTGAACCTCAGCACTGAAATAAATAGGACATGCTGGAGGGACAGATTCATAACCCAGAGGCTCCCTTCACTCTGCCTAACCTGGACTGGGATTTTATTCCAGAGTCCCTCATTGACTCTCTTCAAGAGGAATCTTGATGAGTGGATGGGAGATCGTAGATTTACTCCGGGTATCACTTCTGTGTCACTGTTAGACAGAGGCACAGTATACTAACCTCGAAAAAGGGCATAGCAAAATTCATTTAAAATTGGTGGCGAAAGCCAAACACACTCTGGTTAGGCTTGTAAATGCCCTAGGGCAGATAGCCTAGTATGAACCTATGGATGTAAAACCAGTTATACCAACTTGAGACACAGAGAAATTGGGGGGGAGGGGGACACCTTCAGCAGAGATCTGAAAAACTATACAGTGAAGCAAAAATAACAGTGCACAACTCTGAAGTCAGCCAGCAATGATATAAAATTAGTCAAACAATTACCTGTACACAACTCTGAAGTGCCAGAAAAATATACTCAGCTCTGTATATCTCCAGATAGTTTGAAGATTAGAGCACTCTCAAGAGGTTTCATTCTACCTACCTTAACAGCACACTTAGAAAAAAGTAGTAAAGAGCTTAAAGTAACCATTAGGAAGCTCAAAGCTGAAGATGAATTTAAGAGCCACTTAAACCACAATAGCCATAAATATTTCTTTAACGATGGCAAGAAGTTAACAGCAGTCGACAATGTTCAGGGCTAATTTACAATACGAATGCCCAGTATCACCCAAAGGAAATAGCTAATATCCTAGCTGACAAATTTAGTGCAAATTTTACTCCACTCACATTTATAGCTATTCCACAGCTTTACCTTCTCCTTAGTAGCTTTAGTTGCCTCCCTCCCACACAGACATCAGAATGTCAGCGGTATAACAACTTTTAGGTTTCTACTGCTTCAAGGCAATCAAGAACCCGAGCCAACACAGCAGAATACTAACTGACCAGGAGGAAGAAAGCTCTTTAGACAAAAAGACCCACTTATGAAGCTTTGATCTCACTTCTTGGGATAATAAGCAAGATCTAGGATAAAGGTGGGATAGTACAGATGCAGGAAGGAAGGTGGGGGAATAAGAAAGGGTATCCATTCTAACCTAAAGATTCTCAATCATAAGTAAGAGGAGATGGGAAAGGAAAATACAGGTGTGTTAAGTAGTAGCCATAAATATAGACGCTCAAGAAGTTTCACTACCACAATCTTTACTTCTTCGGATATTCTACCCTGCAAGTAGCCTGTGGCTAGCCAGTTTTCTGGATCTCTTCCTTCCCTCAGTACTTAAATGAAGTTCTCCTACCCAGAAACAAGCACTTGTGTATAAAGGGAGTGTTGGCCGAAACCATTGTCCGATCTTTCTTGCCTTAGTCAAAAGGCAGGGGGTGGGTTAGCTACTGACAGCAGAGCTAGTGAACAAGGTGGAACATTAACACTTAGCCTCCGACAACAATCCTACTTCTCCAAAAGACAGCTATCAAAGTAAGAAAGGGAATGCTGATAGGGTAGGGCGGGTGAAGTTATGACCTAGGGATGGAAAGGCCACATAAAGGATGATCAAGACAGTAGGCAGCACAATGTAAACAAAAGGGGAATGGAGGGAGAAAGCCTGGAGAGCTACAATGAATCTATTCTAATGTGCATTTACAGTAAGGCTCCAAGACACATGTACTATGTTTATTGTAATATTCACTGTTACAGTCCTTCTTTCTTGGAAAGATTCCCAAATCAGTTAGCATTAGAGAGGAGGACTGGTTATTTGGATACAAGGTCTTGAAGGATAATGGCAAAATCTCCTTGGGGAGGAGTACAGACCCCCCAATTACAATATTTGGAGAATTATGTCTGTGTTGCAATAGGTAGCACACAGACTGCAGACACTGTAGTGCAGCATAAAGGAGTATTCTGCACTCCTGAGTGTGTTGTCCTTTGGATAAGACATTAAACCAAGGTCCCATCTTCTTGAGTTGGTGGTAGCACAGGTGGATGCAATGGAACTCTTGGTACGTATCGAAAAGAGTAGGGCTTGCTCTAAAATATAAACATTCTTCCATATTTTATGCATTACGTACATATCCATTATACTTGAGACTTGAAATCATACTTTATTACAGCATAATAAAGCACTTCACATGCTTATACTATGTTATTTTGATTGGATAATTTGCCTGGTTTCTGTTTCTCTGCATTTAATAGCCAGTGTTTTAATCCAGTTTGTACTAGTCTGCTCAAGCTGTTCAAAGCTGCAGTGAGATAGGCCTTCTGCCATTTGCTCTGCTGTGATATTGGAAAAAAGATAAGTGCTTATTTTCAACTGTTCTGCACTTCTGTTTTACTGTATATCAGTTTAATCTGTGCAATTGGGTTTTAGTCTCCTTTTTGTTGTCAGATACAGCTGAATATCTGTTACTGTTTGTGACCTTTGGAACTTGTAGTGAAATCTTTAATCTAGAGAGGCCTAGCTGTTTCTTTGTGGGAGACAGAATCAGTGTGGTTTGAACTAGCTAGAAGCATTCCTGCAACACTGTTATTTTGATTGGATAATTTGCCTGGTTTCTGTTTCTCTGCCTTTAACAGGCACTGTTTTAAACCACTTTGTACTTGTTTGCTCAAGCTGTTCAAAGCTGCAGTGAGATGGGCCCTCTGCCATTTGCTCTGCTGTTATGCTGGAAAAAGATAAGTGCTTATTTTCAACTGTTTTCTGCACTTCTGTTTTACTGTACATTGGCTTAATTTGTGCAACTGTTTTTTATCACACCTACCCCGCCCAGCCACTGTCGTGGTCTTAAAGCTTGATGGCTTTGAGTTGCCCGCCTCTAGTATAAAGTTGATATTGGACACTCCCCAAAGTCACATTACATCAGCCCATTCTATTTATAGTTAGAACTTTGTAAAGGCCAACCCCTTTAGCTTCTCGGCCTTGAATTATCTTATTACCTTCTCTCCCCTCATTTTCTATTAAAAAAAATGTACCTCTTCGTACTTCATTTTGCTGCTTGTGCTTAGGAGTTCAACTGCATTTAGTTTGCAGTGTTTATTAATACTTGTTGGTAGCCTCATTAAACTGATGACAGTATTCTTCTGAATTGCTGCTTTATTTGTGCTGTCTGTTACTGCTGTGATTGTGAGCTACTCTTTTAAAGCAATCTACTGCAACTATATTTCATTATCTACAATTCATTACTGTTTAACTGCATTTTACTGCATTTGCTGTTTAAGTGCATTTTTTCATACTGCGAGTTCTGTTCTTTTGGCTATAAGGTGATTAATCAGTGCTTCATTGTGTGTTTTGTTTACTGTGTTCTTTACCTTAAAATTGAGTAGCATAGTCTAGATACAGGTCTGTTGCATACACAGCTTAAGCTGCATGTTTTTTAACCCTTTTTGAGGTATTCCAGCTACAAATGTTCTCTTAGTAGCACTTGTGTTATCATCTAGTAGTATTACTCTTAGATCTTTCTCCCTTTAACCTGTTAGCTCTTTCAGTTTCTGACAAATATGGATGGACAATTTCCTACATTTTCTCCTGCCAGTCTGGTTGATATGGGCATCCTCAGACAGTGTAGCAACTGTCTCATTTATACGGACAACCCTCTACTATTACCACCTAGGAACACAATTTGTGAAAGATGCAATTACATCAAGCACCTAGTGTCATTGTTCTCTCCCTCGCAAACCAGTATATCTGGAACTGAGAAGGTTGGTAACATGAACACCACAGCTCAACCACCACCCACACCTACACAACACACCCCCACATATGCAGATGTCCTCAACAAAAGCATACCCAAACAAGACAGACCTCAGAGGCATAAACACACGCGAACTCCATGGCCCACCACACCACACAGTCTACACACTTGTGTCTTACAGCCACTAAGGGCCTAAACATAAATCCAACATATTAGTCATAGGAGACTCCATTGTGAGACACAAAGATGTGCCCCTCATCAGGCTGGATAAGGAGAAAGTCATGGTTAGTTATTTGTCAGGTGCCAGAATCTGTCATATCACCAATTCGCTCAAGTCTCTCAACAGGCACGGTTATGACTCTGCCATAGTCCATGTTGGAGTGAATGACTCGAGAAGTACCTCCCTGGACTATATGAAGAGACATGATCATGCTCGCTGAGTATGTGTCCCAGGCAGGTACGTTCTTAGCCTTAAGCAGCATTCTACCGTCACCCAGAATAATGTCTCAATACAAACAGAAAATGACTAACAACTGGCTTTGTTTCTGGTGTCATTCCAAGGGGATCCAGTACTGGACAGCCTGGGATGACATGACTGACAAATCATGACGCTTTGTCAGAGATAGCCTGCATCTGTCTTCCTTGGCCTTCAGGCTCCTGGCAAAGGCTCTTGCCTCCCCCATAGTGCCTTTTTCAGGCAATGCTGTGAGGTCAAAACTACCAACATGAAAATGTCATCAAAATGTAAATTAAAGGTCATGCTGCTAAATGCTAGGAGTCTAAACATGAAACTGCACTCATTGCAAGCATTCTTAACCCTGGAAGAAGCTGACATTTGTGCAGTCACAGAAACCTGGTTCAAAGTTGCGGAGGGCACCCCAGCCATACCAGGTTACTCATCCAATCATTCATTCAGACCACAAACAGTGGGCAGCAAAACAAAAGGAGGTGGAGTGGCAATATACATAAAAGACATACACACCTCTACGCTGGTCAAACAGTATGATGCACAGGAAAACCACCGGGTACATTTAACAATCGACAAGACCCTATTCAAATCATAGCTAGATACAGGCCTCCAACTCTGATGCAAGATGCCCACTCCACCTATCTGGACCTCTTTGAATCTATCAAGATTCAACCCTTTACCCTGATCGTGGGCGAGTTAACTATCTAACCACAGACTGGAAGAAATGCTCATGCCAAAACACAAATGCCCAGAGATTCCTTGATTTTGTCAATGCAAATGCCTTGGACCAGTTGGCTGACACCACCACAAAGGTGAAAATATCTTGGACTTGGTATTAACCGACTTGAGTAACCACTGCAACATCCCTACAGTGTCATCATCCCTGGTTAGATCTGACCACAAAACAGTCACTTTCAAAGTCACCATCTCCCCCGACTCCCCAGCTAGGGTCAAACAAAAAAAAAAAAAAAATCTCCAAAGCTGAATACAACCTCCTGAGGGAAGGTATAAACAGCTTCACAGCTTCCTCCCCTCCATAGGAACTGGCACATATGTCCAAACCTACACCAAAGTACTATATGAGCCTTTATATAGCAGCATGGAATCAAGAATACCAGACAGGACGAAATCCTCCTCCTCAAGGAAGAGTAAATCTGCCTGGTGGATATCTACAATAAACTCTATAATAAAAGGACAAAACTGCTGTCTAGGACGAAGAAAGAGCAGGTGTCTAACTGGAAGCAATCTCTCCTTAGCCTGAACAAGCAAATAAGAGCACTAGTGAAATTCTCCAAAGCAAACAGAGTCCAAACTGGCCACATCTACTAAAGACAGTCATAAGGCCTTCTTTACATATGTCCGCAATCTCAAGGGAAGCACCCAGATCTGCTCATAACTGGTGGTCAAGGACACTACATACACAAATGCTGTAGATATAGCCAACTTGCTGGCAGACCGGTTTCAGTGAAAACTTCACTCCCCTGTCCCCCCCATCAGTAACCCCCTCCCCTTACCTCTAGGGAGCAAGTCATCACTGCCCTCTCAGACAAAAAAATACAGCCTCCATGGGGCCAGATAACATTCCCCAGGCTGCATCCTACATGAACTCAGGCAGGAACTTGCAGCATCATTAGACACCCTATTCAACCAAAGCCCGAGTACTGGCTTTGTCTCAGCAGAGTGGAGGACAGCTACCGTCATCCCTCTGCACAAAGCATCCACCGATCCAGGAAATTCTAGACCCATCAGCCTAACTAACCTGATCTGCAAGGCCATGGAGCGGATTATCGTGGACCTCATTAACAGGATACTGGTATCACATTATTGCCAGACACTTGATCCCACACAGTTTGGTTTTGTCAAGGGGAGGTCTTGCCTGTTAAATTTGGTTGACTCCTTTGAGACAGTTACCAAGGCCATAGATGAGGGGAAGACTGTGCACACCAACTACCATGACCTGACCAAAGCCTTTGATACTACTCCCCACTTAGGTATAATAAACTCTCTCAACCAGGCACTAATCTATATGTTACCAGATGGGTAGCAAACTGGTATAATCCATCTAGTCAAAATAGGGGAAACCACCTCAAGTAGTAGATCTGTAACTAGCTGTGTACCCCAGGGATCAGTCTTGGATCCTCTGTTGTTTGGGATATACTTCTTGGAGGTGCAGGCCAAATCTAGTGGGCTATGGTTGACCAAGTTTGCAGATGACTGCAAGCTGGGTGCTGTCATCAATTCCCCTAGTGATGTGGACATCCTCCAAGAGGGTCTCACTCAAACAAATGACTGCTGCCATAAAATTGGCCTCAAACTGAATGCCAAAAAATGCATCATCTCTTTTGGGCAGAGTGACGTCCCCAGAAATTATCATATTGACAATAAGGTACTAAGCACGCAATTGGTTGCGAGGGACTTCGGCACCCAGGTTGATAGCAAACTGACTGACTTCTGACGACCATATTGCCTCCATTTTATGGAAAGCTTTCTACGTGGCCCACTCCATTAGTAAGGGTATCTCATCCAGGGACAAGGTGGTCATATCATCCCTGTATTCTTCCCTTACAAGACCCATTATTGAGTACAATGCCCCTTTTAGCATGTACCTCACAAAGCACATGCAACAGCTGGAGAGACCACACAGGTTCCTCTGCCAGAGAATCCAGGGCCTCAAACATAAACCCTACACAGACAGGCCCTGCCCCTCTAACTCAGTCTCCTGCAGACTCCTCAAAGGTGATATCTGTCTGGCATACAAAGCAATCTCAGACCCCGTCCTGATGGGACTGCTGCATATCTGCAAGTCAAGCTCCACTCGAGTAACCCGTACGTGCGACCTCAATCTGTTCTGTGACATCAGTAGGACTTGTTAGGACAGATTTGTGTCTCAGACTCCCCCTTTTGTGGGATAGACTCCCTCTCAACGTAAAGTAGAGTAAACCTTTTTAAGCTCAACCTGGACAACTGGATGGGGAACAAAAAATACACCCCTTGGATTCCACGTGTCCCTGCAGGACAGTGGCATAGGGTGCTGACTTGTTGAAATATGGGCTAAATTCTTGGCTAGGTTTGTAAGGGCCTCAGGGGCAATAGCCTAGTAACTTCCTATGATCCTATAAATACATGTAAAACCCATTCCATCCTCCCATCCTTTCCACCATGACCATTTTTTTATATCACATATTACTTCTCTTTTCTTATACAGCAGTTCTTCACAACTTTTCCATAAACACCAAATGACAATGAATACAATTTTATCCCATTTTTCAAATTTTCACTCCTAACCTCATATTTCCCATACAGCACCATGTCCATATCAGTGTTTTTTTAAAAACTTTCCAGTCAAACATCTTTGAATGATGTCCAAAAACCTTCATTTTTCTTACCATTCAAAAAATAAGTTCTCTGATGCCCCGGCCAAATTTTCCCAGGAGTAAAAATATCACCTCGGGTCTCCCCTGAAAAAAGGCTTCTAGCCTTGTGGGCTTAACTTGGTCAACAAAGGATAAATAAATGAATACATTAAAAAAAAACACATGTGTATGCACAGATGACCAGAGTGATGATCAGCCCTAAGGAAGGCTGTGCTGGCATGCTGGCAGCTGTGGCACTAGTGGAATATGACTTTATAAACCCTGGGACTAGTTTCCCATGATGCTGGTAACAAAAAGATATATAACGTGTTAGCAATTTGGAAAGGGTATGTTTGAAGACAGATTTATCCCATTTCCTTTTGCAAAGAAGACAAACAGCTGATTAGACTTATTTTTGGTTTTCAATAAACAGAATATCACAGGTCTATGCAGCATAAGGGGAATGCTGCCCTTGAGTGTGTCACCTTTTGAATGGCACATTGAACCAAGGGCATGTTGACTTGAGTTGGTGCCTTCTAGGGAATAAGTCTCTTTCTGCAGAGATGTGAGGCACAGACAATAAGGCTGGTAGCTGCATGGTCTAGTTAACTGGCATTTCAGTAAACATCTTATGTGTAAAAGAAGGATCAGTACACAGCTCCACTCTATCCCGGTGGAATACCAGAAATTGTTCTTTGCACATCAAGGCTTGGAGTTCTTAAATTTGTCTAATGGAGGCAACTATCATAAAAACAGCATGTTCCAAGAAGGGGAAATGAAGGGAGATGATGCTGCTTTTTCAATATTGGGGTGGGGGGTGTTAACCTCTCTAGGACAAAGTATAAACACTATCGGGGAAGTAATTTACTTTCTAGTTGGTCTGAGACGGACTAGCCCCTTATGGAACTGCTTAACTGAATATTAGACTGCAAAGAAAACTCCATGGAGAGATAGGCAGAAATAAAATAATACATTTTTAGAGGCATACGTTAAGCCTGATTTGTAAAGGTCTAACAGGTATTCCATGATCACTGTCACTCTAGTGCTTCTCTGGTCTAGGTAACTGCACTGGCACCAAAAGAACGGTTTCAAATTTGCTAGGCAAGATTGTCATGTGCTGGGTTTTCTTTGCACATCTGTGCCTGCCTGTGATCAGGTTAAGGTCACCCAGGTTGCAAAGACATACTGTGACCAGGCAGGGCTGCAGTAGGGATCCTTTGTTTTGTACCAATAGGTCCACTCACTAAAGCAACACTAAAATTTTTCCTCTTGTCAGGTTGTTCACGAAAGGGAACCAGTGCTGTCTTGGTCAAAAAGGAGCTATGAGAACAATTTTTGGTCTTTCCTCCTTCACTTTGCTCATCTTGTGTATGAAAATGTTGCACGTAGGAGTAACTATCCGTGCATTTTATATGCTACTGTATCATCTGCTTGGCTTAGATGGCAACCTTAATGTTAAGTGTGTCAATGCTCAACATTGTTTGTTAAACCCTACTACTTGCTATGTAACACTGCACTGTCTTAATGGTAAGGGTCCACGGAACAGTTCAATTACCCAATTAACACAAGTACAGTAATGCGGAGGACCGGAGAGAAACACTCCGGATGCATGTCTTTGTAACGTGGGAGGAAACCGGGGTACCTGGAGGAAACCCACACGAACGCAGGGAGGACATGCAGACTCAGCATAGAAGGTACTCCCAGCCAAGAATCGAACTGGAGAGCCTCTTGCTGTGAGGCGACAACGCTACCGCTACACCACTGTGCCATCCCTGTTAAAATTAGCATATAACATTATGTTGACACAACATTAAATTAAGTAAGTAAATAAATATCCTATTCACAGGGATTGAGGCTATGAAAGAAGACTGTTTTTTCATCCTGTCCCCCAGGTCCCCTGTACCTGGAGATTCCTGATGTGGATTCCCCATGCTACATCTGAAGATTCTGTACTAAGGGTCACGACTGGCTGGGAAGTCACAAAACATGCTCTTGTTCTGGGCACACTGCCTTTTTTTTTTTTTTTTTTTTTAAATACTGCTTTATTGATATATTCCAAGTTTTATATTTTTGTATCATAGATGGCACACTAAATTCCACCAAGTGACCTGCTCATTTTTTAAAACTTTACAGTGACAACTGTTTCATTCTTATTATGACACTACTACATTTTGCACGGTTATAAAGCTTTTTTTACTGTTTCATTGCACTTATGTACTGTTTTATACTGTTTTAACTATTTTTCATTGCTAGATACTGTTTCATTACTCTAGTTGCATGTTTCCTGAATTACTTAACTGTAAACTGCTTTTTCATACTGGGAGTTATATTTTCTGTTTTTGAGTGCCCTATCCGCACTTCTCTGTGCATTTTTGATTTTTTTGAGGTTTCTGTGTTCTAGTCAGGTATCATATAACTGATTTGTTTGCAGTTAAAATTATTTTTTAAAGTCTCCTTGCTCCTTCATCTATTTAAAACTTTCATTTAGTGGCTACAGCTAGTAGCTGTAGTAGTCCCCCTCCATTGTTGTCTTGTTCTTATACTTGGTGGCTTTGCAGTTGCCCACCCATACTGTATATTTGATCTGGGACACTCCTCCAAGTCATGTCATTAGTTCATTCTAGCTAACAGAGAGAGAAAACTTGTGAAGGCCAACCCACTTAGATTCCTAACCTTGAATTAACTTCTGTTCCAGTTTTCTCCTTTTCCACTTTACTAAAAAAAAAAAAAAAAAAAATTCTAAGCTTGTTTCCCCCCCTTTCCTGTAATGAGTCTAGTCCAGATACAGATTTGCTGTATCCAGGACTGTTTGTAAGCTCCTGAGCCCCCAAGCCTTTCTGTGTTGGAGGGAAGCCTTCTAGCTCATCAGTGGGAGTGGTAAGCACTAGGTAACCTATCCACCACATAAGCAGTGGTTTCTGGGCCCAGAAATTAATTATTAGCCATTTGGGCAGTTTTTCCATCTCTCTCAAAGTTCCAATTTAAAAGCCCGCATTTGCACTTGTTCCGCCCTTTCCTGTAACTATAGTCCAGATACAGATTTGCTGTATCCAGGACTGTTTGTAAGCTTCTGAGCCCCCCCTCAAGCCTTTCTGTGTTGGAGAGAAGCCTTCTAGCTTATCAGTGGGAGTGGTAAGCACTAGGTAACCTATTCACCACATAAGCAGTGGTTTCTGGGCCCAGAAATTGTAATTATTCGCCGTTTGGGCAGTTTTTCCATCTGTCTTAACTTTCTGATTTAAAAGCCCGCATTTGCACTTGTATTCCCCCCCCCTTTCCTGTAACTAGTCTAATCCAGGTACAGATTTGCTGTATCCAAGACTGTTTTTTAAGCTCCTGAGCTACCCTCAAGACTTTCTGTGTTGGTGGGAAGTCTTCTAGCTTACCATTGGGAGTAGTAAGCACTAGGTAGCCTACCAACCACAAGAGGAGTGGTTCCTGGCCCAGAAATTGTAGTTTATTGGCTGTTTGGGCAGTTTTTCCCTCTCTCAACTTTCCGGTTTAAAAGCCCGCATTTGCACTTGTTTCCTGCCTTTCCTATAACTAGTCTAGCCCAGATACAGACTTGCTGTATTATCCAGGACCGTTTGCAAGCTTCTGAGCGGTGCCAGAGCCTGCTCTTCAATTTTTTCCTTGGATCTACTAGTTCTCTCCTCTCCTGCACTTATACTAGCTTATTAGTCTAGCACTTTACCAGACTTCTTGTAGCAATTATTGTAGCACACAAGTGCTACCAGAAATACACGTTCTACAAGGAAATAGATCTAGTACTTATTATCAATATCCCACCCCACCACGCACGTCTAAAGGTCAGTTCCCTGTGCCTACTCCTATTAACCTGGTGAACTTGGGCATCATGAGGCAATGTAGCAACTGCCTCATGTACACAGACAACCCTCTCCTCTTACCTTCCAACACTCAGACTTGTGAGAGATGCACTTGTATATCCAAACTGGAAGCCATGCAATCTCCAGCCAAGACCGGAATTGCTGGTCAAGAGGAGAAGGTCAACACTTGCACCAAAGCGCATGGAACACATAGCCCTCCAAAACACACACCAGCACTGCCTTCACATAAAAACACAAACCACACACCCACCCTCACGGAGGCTCTCAATAAAAATCTACCCAAGCAGCAGAGCCCTCCAAGGCAGAAACGCACTCGACCACCACAACACAACACTAATCACGAGACACATGAATCTCCTAAACAGTGTGCCACTCAACCAAATCCATTAAAGCAAAACAGCATCCCCAACACACTAGTCATACGTGACTCGATAGTGAGGCACACTGATGTCCCCACTCGCTAGGTTGATAAGGAGAAAGCAACAGTCAGCTGCCTGTCAGGTGCCAGCATCCGACACACAATGCATGCACTCAAGTCACTCAACAACAGGTACAAATATGACTGTCATTGTACATGTGGGTGTGAATGACCCGAGACACACCTCCCTGGACTACATGAAAAAAGACATGGAGGAGCTCTCGGATTATGTAGCCCAGGCAGGTATGACCCTAGCCCTGAGCAGCATCCTACCATCACCCAGAATGATACCATAGTACAAGAAGAAAATGATTGATTTCAACAACTGGCTGTTTCTGGTGTCATTCTAAGGGATCCAGTATCTGTCTGCCTGGGATGACATGACTGACAGACCTCGATGCTTTGCCACAGACGGCCTGCATATGTCACTCCTGGGCTTTCGGATACTGGCCAAGGCTCTTGCCATCCCTACAGTGCCTTTTTTAGGTGGTGTTCCAAAGACTAAATTACCACAGTAACAGCTACATACATGCAATCTGAGGGTCATGTTGCTCAACGCTAGAAGTCTAAATCTCAAAATGCACAAGGCACTCCTTAAAATGGAGAACATCAACATTTGTGCTGTAACAGAGACCTGGTTCAAGGCAGCAGAAAACACCCCTGCACTACCAAGCTATAACTCATTCCACACCTTTCGGCCCCAGAACTTAGACCGAAGCTCCAAAGGCGGGGGTGTCTCCAAATTCATTAAGGATGCGCACACCTCCAGACTGGTAGCCCAACATAACACATCAGAGATACTTCAGATACAGCTAACATTGGGTAAGACAGCAATTCAGGTCATAGCCTGCTATAGGTCCCCAACCATGTCCCAAAATTCACACTCCACAATGCTAAGCACCCTGGAAAATATTAGGATCCAACCTAACACACTCTTGCTAGGTGCCTTCATCTACCCCTCCATTAACTGGGTAAACTACTCATGTACCAATACACTTGCCCAACGTTTCCTGGAGTTCATTCATTCCAATGCCCTGGACAAGCTTGTTCTTACCCCCACTAGAGGTAGCAACATCCTTGACCTGGTCATTACTAACATGGGTGACTGTTGCTCTACACCAATAGTCAGCCCCACCCTGGTTAGATCCGACCACAAACTAATCACCATGGAAATACACATCTCTCTCACCCCCCACCCCCCCACCAAAGGTAACCACCATGAAAAACTTCTCCAAATCTAACTTTGGGATCCTAAAAACAGAGGTGGCTAACTTCACACCACCCTTGCAAATGGAGAATAGTTGCGTGACTGCAGAATCATACACCTGTGACGCCCATGCCCTGGCCCAGCAATCAAGGAGCCTCAATTCTCACCACTAACACCAATGAGGGGCATAACAAATACACACAGTAAAGTGCAATTTCCCTTAAGAGCACACAGAGATCACAGTCAGTCTGGGGCTGGTCGCTCCCTTGCTCTCCAGGTCCCCAGTAAGACTCCCCACTGGTACAGCTATAGGGTCCAGATCTCAGCCTAGTGGGCAAGCTAAAATCTACAGCACCCTCTATGTCCAAACAGTGCTTCATACACACGCACTTTGAGAAGAGTTTATACAACCACACAGACGCTCCTGGGGAAGGCTGGCACACGCTCTCCAGCTGTGCCCCTTTTTCCCCAGACTATATGGTAGTACCAGCTGCCACCACCCACTAATATTTATCAGCTACTCAAAGGCCCTTAAAAAGGTGTCCAATTTTTACTGTGCAATATTACTATCCAATTGGTAAGTGTGACTAAACAGTCAAGGCTTATTAGAGTGACTTGGTACAGGATTACTATATACATGCAATGTACTCTAAAAGCTTAAATCATCTCTACACAAACCAGCCACAGTTAAAAGGATTTAAAAATATTTAATAATAAATAATTAAAAACACAAGACAATACTTTTTACTACACAGTGCTAGCCAAGTGTTCAGAGATCACAAAGAAATACTTAAAATACTAAAGACATCCATGGATGTGAAAATCTAAGTTATTATGAAAGACTAAAATATTTGAACTTGTACAGCGTCTCTTACAGATATTTAAGAGGAGAACTTATTCAAGTATATAGGGCATTTAGAGACAACTATCTCTGGGAATGTTTGAGGTTATCAAAAAGTACTAGAGAATCGTCAGATAACCTATGTAGAAGATTCTATAGGAATGAGAATTGTACTAATTGGTTCTCTGACAGAATAGCTGACGCTTGGAACACACTACCAAATTACATTAAAGCAAGTACTGGTTTAGACATTTTTGAGAACAGCCTGGACATTTAATTATGGGAACAAGTGTTTTGGCATATTGGCAAGCTAGAAGGGCTTTAATGCCCGTGCTTGAAACATTTGTATGTATGTATGTATGCATAATTAAAATAATTCAGTAGTACAATTCTGACATCACAGAAAAACAGTCTAATCTTTCTAGTTTCTAGCTATTTCTAAGAGAAAACACAAGTCTAAGATAACTTGCATATAAGAGAAAGACAGTGCTGATGAGTTGGATACTCAAGACAAAAATGCTTAATGGTCTCTGATTCTCTCTGTATTTAAAATCACATTCCTGGTTCACATTACATCATTCTTCACACTTCCCTGGGTTCACATTACATCATTCCTCACACTTCCCTGGGTTCCCAGGCTAACAGTAACTACATTTACATTCTTCACCTCTGGGCAGAAACCAAGGCAATAAAGGACTTTTATGCATGCAAATTCTGGCCATTAACTCTGGCCTTAAAACAATAGCAAGAATTCCTTCATCTAGACTGGCTGGAGCCATGTTTACATCAAAGGGTCACAACATGCTTTACTTGGTCAGTAGAGTGTACTGTTGTTACATTTTTTCAGTTTCACATTAACACTATTTTTAGCATTTCATAGGTTCATACTACGCTATCTGCCCTAGGGCGTTTATAAGCCTAGCCAGAGTATGTTTGGCTTTCGCCACCCATTTTAAATTAATTTTGCTATGCCCTTTTTCGAGGTTAGTATACTGTGCTTTTAACAGTGACACAGAAGTGATACCCGGGGTAAACCTACAATCTCCCATCCACTCATCAAGATTCCTCTTGAAGAGAGTCAATGAGGGACTCTGCCTAACCTGGACTGGGATTTTATTCCAGAGTGAAGGGAGCCTCTGGGTTATGAATCTGTCCCTCCAGCATGTCCTATTTATTTCAGTGCTGAGGTTCAAGTCTCTCGAGCGTGTAGCTCGATGGGATTTGGATTTTTTGAGGTGCAGCATGTCCCTTAATTCCAGGTTGGACATGGCTTTATACGTCAGGCACAGGTTGCCTCTGAGCAGGCAGTATGCCACTGAGTAGAGCTGAAGTTTCTGTAACCGGGCAGCATATGGCATCTGTTTGAGCCCTTTGATCTTCTTGGTGAGGTACTTTTGGGGTCTTTCCAGTTGCTGCAGGTGTTTTGTAAGGTACATCCCAAAAGGGGCATTGTACTCGATTATGGGCCTGATGAGGGATGAGTAAAGAGGCACGATGACCTCCCCTAATCTAGATGTGAATCCCTTCATGATTAGGTGGGCTATATAAAATGTTTTTCTAACCACTTTGGCCACGTGGTTGTCAAATGAGAGATTGCTATCAACTTGGGTCCCCAGGTCCCTAATTACTACTTCTGTACTTAATGGATTACCACCTATGTGGTAATTTGTGGGCACTTTGTTTTTGCCAAAGGGGATGACTATACACTATGTGGCATTTAGCTTGAGGCCATGGCTCTGGCACCAGTTGTCTGTTTCTATGAGGCCCTTTTGGAGGATGCATGTGTCGGCTGGAGAGTCGATTATGGCGCCCAGTTTGCAGTCATCTGCGAACTTGGTCAGCCACAGTCCTTCTGTGTTGGCCTGTACCTCCGAGAAATATATACCGAACAAGAGAGGTCCCAGGACTGAGCCTTGTGGGATGCCACTTGTAACTGGTTTGGAGTCTGACATGGCTCCAGCAATTCTAACCATGTGGGTTCTGTCCTTGAGCCAGTTTGCAGCCCATCTAGTGACATAGGGGTTTATATTTAAGCTGATGAGCTGATCTATAATGCCCGAGTGGGGTATTGTATCAAAGGCTTTTGCGAGGTCCAGGTAGGCTGTGTGGACCACCTTCCCTTCGTCAATGGCCTTGGTGACTGTTTCAAAGAAGTCGACCAGGTTTAAGAGGCAGGATCTGCCCTTAACAAAGCCGAACTGGGTAGGATCCAGTGTCTCTAGGTCCCCAATATCTTTATTTATGAGGTCCATGATGATCCTTTCCATAGCTTTGCAGACCAAGCTAGTCAGGCTTATAAGGCGATAGTTTCCAGGGTCCGTTGAGGCACCACCTTTGTGGAGAGGGACCACTGTTGCTGTACGCCACTCTTTGGGTACATATCCTGTAGTAAGGCTGAGACTGAACAGTAGTTTTATGTTTGGTTTAGCTCTTCTTGGAGTTCATGTAGGACGCAGCCCGGGACACTGTCTGGTCCCATTGATGCTGTGTTTTTTGCTTTGGAGAGGGTGGCTCTTACCTGAGCATCTGAGATGTCAGGGGGGCAGCACTCTGCTGGGATAGATATTTGCCCTTTTGGTGGGGGGGGGGGAGTTTGCGCTGAACCTGTCAGCTAGGATGTTGGCAATGTCTGCGGGTTCTGTGTATTTTTTTTTCATTTTGGATTAATTCTGAGAATATCTGGGAATTCCCACCCAGGTTCCTAACATAACTAAAGAAAGCCTTGTGATTTTACTTAGTGTCCTGTGCAATTTTTCTCTTGAAGCTGGCCTTAGACTATTTTATGAGTGCCCTTAGTTTTTTGCCAATACTGATCAGAGATGCCTTCCCTTTTTGGGATTTTGCTCTATCATGTAGTAGCTTCCTCCTTCTATTGTATAGTTTGTTTACGGCTGGGGTCCACCAGACAGGACATCTGCCTTTGGAGGATTAGGTCTTGGTTTTATTTGGGATTGCATGATCCATGCATTCCTGAAGGTGTTCATAGAATGCATTTATAAAGGATTCTGCAGTCTGGGCCGTATTTTCCACAGGCCCGGGGGCTTTGAAGGATTTCACCTCGGTTTTGAGGAGTGTGAAATTTGCTTTAGAGAAGTTTTTCACTGTGGTTTTCTGGGCAGGGGGTGGGGTCGGGATGTGAATATCCAGTGAGATCAGTTTATGGTCTGATCTTACCAGTGAGGGATACACTTCTGGTCTGGAGCATAGAGTCCCCATGTTGGTGATGATCAGGTCCAGTATGTTTTCCCCTCTTGTGGGAGTGGTAACAAGTTGTTCCATAGCATTTGAGTTTATGAATTCTAGGAACCTTTGGGCTAGGGTGTTGGAGCTAGAGTAATGCTCCCAGTCTATGTTTGGGTAGTTGAAGTCGCCCAATATAATGGTGTTTGGAGAGGCCTTCATATTTTCTAGTGTTCTCAGGAAGGCCGAGTGGGGTTCCTGGGTTTGGGAGGGTGGTCTGTAGCAGGCTATAAACTGGAAGGCAGTTTTACCCACTGTTAGTTGCACATGGATGGTCTCTGATGCTTCGTGCTTTGCCATCAAGCTGGAGGTGTGGGTATCTTTGATGAATATCAGATACTCCCCCTCCTTTTGTGGTTCGGTCCAAGTTTTGGGGCCGAAAAGTATGGTATGAGGTATAACCTGGTAGTGCTGGGGTGCTCTCGGGAGCCCTGAACCAGGTTTCTGTTACTGCACAGATATCGATGTTCTCCATGCTAAGGAGAGTTTCAAGTGCGTGCATCTTGAGGTTTAGACTTCTGGCGTTGAGTAGTATTACTCTTAGTTTCTTATCCCTTGTGATACCTATGGAGGTGGGTTTGTCTTTTGAGCCTTGCCTAAAAAAGGCACTATGGGGGTAGCAAGAGCCTTTGCCAATATCCGAAAGCCCAGGGGTGACGGGTGCAAGCCGTCCCTAGCGAAGCATCGTGGCTTGTCGAGCATATCATCCCAGGATGACAGGCATTGGATCCCCTTTGAATGACACCAGTACTTAAGCCAATTGTTGAAATTGATAATCTTGTCTTCATATTGTGGCATCATTCTTGGTGAGGGTAAGATGCTACTCAAGGTCAGGGTCATACTGGCATGGGCTACATGCTCAGAGAGCTCCTCTATGTCTCTTTTCATGTAGTCCAGGGAGGTACGTCTCAGGTCATTCACACCAGCATGGACAATGACTGAGTCATATTTGTACTTGCCTTGGAGTGACCCGAGTGCTTGTGTTATGTGGCGGATCCTAGCGCCCAACAGGCTGCTCACCGTGACCTTCTCCTTGTTCAGCTTGGTGAGCGGGACGTCAGTGTGCCTGACGATAGAGTCACCTATTACAAGTGTATCAGGTGTGTTGTTTAGCCTTAAGGGCTGTGACTGTTCGGCACACTGGCTTTGTGAAATATGTGTTGCACGAGTTTTGTTTTGGGGTAGCGGTTGCTTGGGTGTCTGCTTTGGAGGTCTCTGCTGCTTAGGCAAATCTTTATTTAGAGCCTCCAAGTATGTTTTTGTGTGATTATGTGTTTGGTTTGCTGTCGTGGTAGGTCTATGTGAGACTGGAATTGTAGTGAGTGTGGTTTCCTTCTCCTCCTGACTGGTTATGCCAGTACTGAGTTGAGAGACCTTAGCCTCCAGTTTGGCTATATGCTTGCAGCTCTCACATGTGTTGGAATTTGTTGGGAGGAGGAGAGGGTTGTCTGTGTACATGAGGCAGTTGTAATATTGCCTCAAGATTCCCAGATTCACCAGCTGGACCGGAGAGGAGATTGACAACTGACCTTTGGACATGCTGGAATAATATTGGGAATTCCTTTATAATTGAAAACAAGGGCCAATGGGGAGTGAGGGTGTAGTGCTTTTAACTTTTAGTGCTGACTTATATAATTGCTTTAGTGAGCAAGTGCCAGGTAACTTAAGTGCAATGTGTTACAGGCAACTTAAATGCAAAAACGACAAACAGTAACTTACTTTCAAGTGAAAAAGGAAATAAGTACAGTAAGCAATGCAGATATCACTAGGGATCCACAGAAGCGCTGAGAAGCCACGTTTTAGGTGGAATTAGTGTTCCAGGGAAATAACAAGCAAACAAGCATACAAACAAAGCTAGATTCAGCTGGCCTGGATCTAGTCTATGCCACAGCAAACAAGGTGTACCAATTTCAGTAAGAAACAGTTCAAATATGCAGGCACTATAAACCTTTAACCAGAAATTCCCAGCTCAGAAGGGCAGAGTCCAGCCTCTCCTCCCACAAGAGTGCAGACCACGAACCTTCTTAATGTAAAATAACTGGCCTGAAGCCCAAGTGCATAAACCAGAACTAATACACTTTAGGAATAACAGACACTGAGCTCTCAATCAGCAGTTCCCAACTTAGAAGGATGAAAGCTACCTGTCCTGCCACCACAGTGCATGCCACAAACCTTCCTAATGTAAAAAAAACTGGTCTGAAGCCCAAGTGCTTAATCCAAAAGACTTAGAATGATAGCTACACTTTAATCAAGTTACTACCAAGCAGTAATAAATACAATTGAATACTTTAAATAATGCCTGGATTAGTGCTCAAGTTATACAAACAAAGCTAGATTCAGCAGGCCTGGATCTAGTCTATGCTACAGCAAACAAGGTGTACCAATTTCAGTAAGAAGCAGTTCAGATATGCATGCACTATAAGCCTTTAACCAGAAATTACATTAATATTTACAGATGAAGATAACTCTACCTGGCTAGGCTGGCAGCCTTCACCCAATCTTCACACCACCAATGAACTGTACAAACACGTACACAAATGCATGGATCTCACCATACCCAAAAGAAAGTACAGATGTGCACACTTACCATAAATGTAGATGTTAGAGTGTATTCAATATTGCAGTCATTACATTTGGGTTATCTGCTTGCAGTAGCCCTCAATTGGATTGATTAACAAAAGTCTTTGGTCCTGCGTCGGTTGCTGTCTCCACTTCCGTGACGTCAGGTCGTCAGAGGTATAAAACCTGCAGCAGACGCCATTACATCAGTTTTTCTTGCCCCAGATGTCAGGTGCCCCCCCTAATGGGAAGCAATTAAATATAAAAATACTATGATATACCTGCAACAAAAAAGCAAATACACCAAAAAGCTTTTAAGCATAATATAGGAACGTAGAGGTATAGCCAAAAGAAGTTAGGGGGCTGGAAGGAGGGTAACCAGGACTGCAACAGTGAATACACTCGAACATCTACATTTATGGTAAGTGTACACAACTGTACTATGTTCTTTGTGTTTCACTGTTGCGGTCATTACATTTGGGTAGATTCCAAAAGCTATGGTTGGGAGGAGGAATTTAGATAGCATTAGGGCCAGCTATAAGGCCCTGCAAGACTGCAGTGGCAAAGCCAGCTCTGGATTTAGAGAAAATTGGCAAATGATAATGCTTGGTGTAAGTATGTACAGAACTCCAGGTAGCAGCTTCTAGGATGTCCCTGGTAGGGACGCCTCTGAAAAAAAGGCTGTAGAGGTAGATGCAGCCCTGGTAGAGTGAGGTCTGATCCCCTGTGGGATAGGTTTTCCATGGTGCTTACAGCAGAAATGAATGCAATGGACTATCCATTTAGAAATGGTTGCTTTGAAATAGCCTTCCCCTCTGCCCGTGCAGCAAATGCCACCAGCAGTTGTTCAGATTTCCTTTGAGGTTTTTAGTCCTGTCCAAGTAGAATCTAAGTTGTCTGTGCACATCTAAGAAGTGCAGTATCCGTTCCCCCTTGTTCTGTGGATTAGGAAAGAAAGTTGGTAAATGAATGGACTGATTAATAGCCACACTGGATACCACCTTGGGCATGAAGGATGGATTGGTTCTGAGGGACACACTGTCCGCATTAAAGATGATGAAAGGGCTCCACTGCCATAAGGGCCTGTAACTCAGATACCCTTCTTGCTGAAGTGATTGCTAAAAGAAAAGCTGTTTTCCATGAAAGAAACTAAGTCTGCAGTAGCAGCTGGCTCGAAAGGAGGAAGAGTGAGTTTCTCCAAAACAAAGTTAAGGTCCTAGGGCTGGGGTTGGAGCTCTCATGGGTGGTCTTAAATGTTTGGCCCCTCTGAGGAACTGCTTGAGCAGTGGATGAGAGAAGAGGGGAGGTTCTGTGTTATAATGAGCTGAAATGGCTGAGGCATGAATTTTGATGGAGGAAAAAGACAGGTCCTTGTGAAGCATCTCAGTTAAGTATTGTAAAATCTGAGGTAAATTGGGCGCTGCTGTGCTAATCCCTTGAGATTGGTTCCAGGCACAGAATCTTTTCCATTTTTCAGCATAAGATTTTCTAGTACTAGGCCTCCTTGCCTGCAAAATATCCATCACTGGTTTACTGAGGGATGGTAAAGGAGAGATTAGGTAATTAGCCAGGCTGCTATGTTCAGTGCTAGAAGCTGAGGGTGCAGAATCTGGTTCTCCTGCTGAGACAACAGGGAAGGAGTCTGAAGCAGGTGTCATGGGGCTAACCGTGACATACTGCGCAGGAGGGGGTACCAGTGTTGGCGTGGCCAGTCTGGTGCAATCAAGATCATCCTTGGTTTGTCCTGTTTGATTTTTAGTAGTACACTGGAGAGCAGAGGCTGCGGGGGGGAAAGGCATAGACTGATAGTTTTTCCAGCTGAAGGACAGAGAATTCACTTTCCAGGCTTCTTTGTGGGGAGTCCTTGTGCAAAATTTATCCAACTGGTAGTTCTGGGGAGAGGCAAACAGGTCTATATCTGGGCTCCCCCATTTCCTTGTCAACATGTTGAAAATCTTTGGTTCCAATTTCCACTCGTGTGGGTCCATGAGGTTTCTGCTTAGTCTGTCTGCCAGTGTATTTAATTTTCCTGGCAGGAATTGAGCTTGTAGGTGCACTTGGTAGCTCAAGGCTGTGTTCCACAATGCCATGGCTAGTCCTTAGAGGGGGTAAGAATGTGTAGCCCCCCCCCGCTTGTTTATGTACCACATATGTGATATTGTCCGTCTTTACCATTAGTTGTCTTGGAAGAATGTGGCCCTTGAAGGCTTTCAGTGCATTCTGTACAGCTAACATTTCTTTTTGATTGATATGCAGGTGCATTTGACTTGGGTCCCATTTGCCCTGAATGCACTTCCCTGCCAGGTGAGCCCCCCTCCCCCCATGCATTGTCTGATGCATCTGTTGTTAGGGTTTGGGTGGCAGGGGGGAGTGTGAAAGGCAGTCCCTTGTTTTGGTGGCAGGCTTCTGCCCACCAAAGGAACTCTAGGCATAGGCAAGGTATGACAGGAATCACTGCTTCTAGATCCTGAGAATGTTGACACCATAGGCTTTTTAGATACCATTTTAGTTTCCTCATATGCAGTCTTGCATATGGAATTAGAAGAATGCAGGAGGCCATGAACCCCAAGGCTTGCAGTATTTGTCTTGCAGACAGGGTTTTTGTGGCCACTTGTTTGAAGTAGGTTGTCAAATAAATTTGTTTCTCTGGCGTGAGGAAAGCCATCTGGGAAGCTGTATTCAAGCTTGCTCCCAGGAATATAATTTGTTGACAGGGTACCAGGTGTGATTTCTTTTCGTTTACGGTATACCCCAGACAAGTTAGAACCCTTTGTACAAAGGCTAGATGATTAAAAAGTATGCCCTGGCCTTCTGCCTGAATTAGACAATTGTCCAGGTATGAGCATATTTGACTATTTCTTTGCCTGCAAAATGCAATAACTGGAGCTAGGCACTTTGTGAATATCCTGGGCACAGTAGATAAGCCAAAGGGCAGTGCAGAGAACTGACAGTGCTTGTAGCCTGCTTTGAAGCGTAGGTATCTTCTGCAAGATTCCCTGATTGGGATGTGCAGGTATGCTTTCTTTTAAATCTAGTGTTACCAACCAGGCATCTTTGCCTAGCATAGGAAGCAACTAGTGAAGAGTCAGCATCTTGAATTTTGGAATCTCCAAAAAGGTGTTTAGAGTAGACAGGTCCAGGATAGGATGCCATGCATTGTGCTTTCTGGGTACCAGGAAAAGTCTCTAGTAGAAACCTTGTCCATTTTCCTCTTCTTGTACCAACTGGATAGCCCCCATGCTAAAGAGAAAGTATTTACTTTTGGGCCTCTGCCCACTGATTTGGGGGTGGATCTGGCCACCCGCTTGGTGTTGGCAAAGTGTGGAAGTGAAATCTGTATCCCTGGGACACTATATTTAAAACCTATTTGTCCTGGGTAATGAGTTCCCAGTTCTTTGCATGAAGAGCAATCTTTCCCCCCAAAGGGGCAGTCAGTTGAGAAGTGCTTGGAAATGTTAAAAGGAAGTCATTGAGACAGTTTACCATAGGGGGAGTCTTATTACTCCCAGATTTGGAAGTGGAGGCCCTCCACTGCTTAGTCCTGTGTGTACCCTGGGACTGTAGCCTGGGAGCTCTGCTGGATCTGGGTTTGGACTGAGGAGGTCTGGAAGAGGCAGGAAAGATCCAATTCTTGGAAGGCCAATGCCTACTAAATCTTGGAGATTGTACTTGTAAAAAATCTTTAACAGTTTGCACAGATTTAGCTTTTTCTTCCATCTTTTTAAGAACGTCTTCTGCCTTGTTGCCTAACAGGCGGTCCTGGTTTAGGGGAGCATCCAGTAATTTTGCTTTAACAAGATCCTGTAAGGATTGCTCCTTAAGCCAAGCATGTCTTCTAAGTACAGACCCAGTTAAAGCAGCCCTGCAAGATGCCTCTAGAGAATCCAAACCACATTGCAAATTATGTTTTCCAATCTGTTCAGCTGAATGCAATAAATCCTGTAAATCCTTATTTTCAGCACAACCAGGAATCAACATCACTTTCTGTTTAAGTAATCCAATAATATGCTGCTGATACTTCAACATATGAAATTGGCAGTTTAAGGTCCTAATGGCCAAAGTTGCAGAAGTGTATACCTTCTTACCCCATCTATCCAATGCCCTGGAGTCTCTATCAGAGGGGGAAGGATTTTTGGCAGTAGCAGCTTTAATGGCCTTGGGCCCTTGTGAAATGGTCTCAGGATCCGCAGTAGGATTTTTAAAAAGGAAGTTGAGAGAGTCAGGGACCCTGTAATACCCATCAGGTTTCCTGGGAGCAGAGGGTAAAGGCTCCGGGCCAGGCTAGATTCTGCAAATGCATCATCAACAATATCTAGTATAGGAGGTATGGCTAAAGGCCTGTGCTGGGGCAGGAGTAAGAAATCCCTAAGCCTCTTTTTAAAATCAGAGAAATCCTGACTTTCCCAACGAAAATGCTCCCTGAGAGTATGCAAGGTTTCAACAAAAGAGAAATCCTCTGGGGGGGGGGAGCAGAGGGAAGACAGTCCTCAGCATCACAATCCTCATAGGTAGATAAGGGTAAATCCTGGTCATCAAGAGAAAAGAGAAAATTTAGAATCCTGGTCAGAAGTATCATCAACAAACTCAGTCCTAGGTCTCTTAGAGGGGGAAGGCTGGCTTCCCCTGATTAAAGTAATAAGGTCTTCAGCCATTCTTATCTGTTTTTTAGGCATGGAGGCCTGACCATGCGGTCTGGGCATCAGTTTTCTAGGCATGGTTCGAGATTTAGGCCTTGAAGAAGATGGCGTCTGTTTAATACGCAAGTCAGTAGGCCTGAATACACCCTCAGAAACTGGTGCCTGCACAGAAGCTCCGGACCCATCCAAGGTAGAGACATCCTCAGGTTCCAAAGTTGAAGCATCTCACGGCATACCGGACTCCGAATGGGTCTCAGTAGAGGCCTGCGAATCAGAAGTAGCAGGTATCAGGGGCTGCGAAAGCGCTTCACAGAGTACCGGCGAACTGGCGACTGACTTAGGAGAAGCATCGTCGGCAGCTTTGGACCTAGGCGGCCTGTCTCTGTCTTTATCTTTGCATTTTTTCGGAATGTCGGTAGTCGGATGGCTGACCAAAGACATATCAGGATAACTGAACCGAGCACCAAAATATTTAGAAGCGTAAATATACCGACGACGGATAGTCTGTCGTTTAAATAAGGCACAAAACCGACAGCGAGGTACGTCGTCGTCAGGGCCTAGGCAAGGAATACAGTACAAATTAAAATCTTTATGAGGTATTTGCTTTCTACAAGTAATGCAATTATTTACTTTTACTGACATCAGTTAAGAGCAAGAAAATGTTTCCTCAATGGGGTACTTAGCTTTTAGTTGAACTCTTTGGTTCTGAAACTCGAAAATGAAAATTTCAGGAGTCGGCCGACCGGCACTTGCGAACTAATTCGGCCTCGGGCACCGCACGGCAAAAAAGACTGGTGTAATGGCGTCAGCTGCATGTTTTATACCCCTGACGACCTGACATCACAGAAGAGGCGACAGCAACCGACAGAGGACCCAAGACTTTGTTAATCATGCCGACTGATGGCTACTGCAAGCAGGTAACCCAAATGTAATGACTGCAACAGTGAAACACGAAGAACATCCAAGACACTCTCCTTGAAAAAAAGGAGGCCAATCTGGTGGTCCTCTGCCATAAACAAACTCTACAACAGGAGGAGGAAACTTGATGCGGAATAAGGTGAAGTCCCACGACTGGAAAAACTCCCTTATCTGCCTCAACAAAAAGTTGAGATCCCTCAACAAATCATCTAAAGCTAGGTATGAAAACAGAATTGCAGCAGATATTAAAGACAACCACAAAGCCTTCTATAGTTATGTAAATAATCTCCACAGCAATACCCAGATTTGCTCTGAGATACTGCACAATGGTACCTCCTATACCGAGCCAACAGATATTACCAGACAGACTTAGTGCCAACTTTACCCCCCCCCCCACAAAAGGACCAATCACAATACCAGTAGATTGCCAGGCACCCGGTATTACTGCTGCACAGGTTAAAATAGCACTGTCCAAGGCCAAGAATACAGCTTCTATGGGACCTGACAATATCCCTGGTTCTGTTCTACATGAACTACAGAGTGAACTGGCACCTCACCTGTGTGCTCTGTTCAATCACAGCCTCACCTCAGGCTTTGCCCCTGCCGAATGACGCAATGCTACAGTTACCCCTCTCCACAAAGAAGGAGCGACTACAGATCCTGGAAACTATTGCCCCATTAGCCTGACAAGTCTGATATGCAAAGCTATGGAACGCATCATCATAAACAAGAATATAGAGAATCTCCAAACTCTGGATCCCACACAGTTTGGTTTTGTGAAGGGTAGAGCATGCCTGTTCAACTTGGTCGACTTCTTTGAGTGAGTCACCAGAGCTGTGGATGAAGGCAAGGTGGTTCATACAACCTACCTTGATCTGGCCAAGGTTTTTGATACCATTCCCCACTCAGAAATCATAGAATAACTCACTAAGCTTGGCATCAACCCCTATATCACTAGGTGGGTTGCAAACTGGCTCACAGACAGAACCCACAGTGTGAAAGTAGCTGACTCCAAGTCAGACTGCCGATTAGTCATGAGTGGAGTCCCACAGGGTTTGGTCCTGGGTCCTCTACTGTTTGGTATCTACTTCTCTGAAGTCCATGCCAACACGAAGGGACTCTGGCTGACAAAGTTCGCAGATGATTGCAAGTTGGAAGCTATTATTAACTCCTCAAGTGATGTTGACATCCTACAGAATGGCCTCACTGTGACCGACTGGTGTCAGAACCATGGCCTCAAGCTCAATGCCAAAAAATGTGCCGTCATCCCCTTTGGGAAAAACCCGATTCCCATGAATTACCACACTGATGGTAGTCCACTGAACACAGATTATGTTATAAGAGATCTGGGAACACAGGTTGACAGCAACCTCTCTTTTGATCACCACATTGCCACAGTGGTCAGAAAGTCCTTCTATGTGGCACATCTCATTACTAAGGGTTTTGCATCCAGGAAGAAAGAGGTCATTGTCTCCCTCTACTCTTTCCTCGTTAGGCCAATCGAGTACGATGCCCCATTTGGCATCTATCTTACTAGACACCTGCAACAACTGGAGAGGCGGCAAAAGTACCTCACAAAGGGGATCCTAGGCCTTAAACACTTGTCCTATATGGACAGTCTCAAAAAACTCCCAACTATTCTCTGTCTCATATCGCCTATTTAGAGGCAATCTCTGCTTGACTTACAAAGCCATGTCTGACTCAGCTCTGCTAGAAATGCTACATCTAAAGAAATCCCAATCCGTCTGCACCACACGCTCCCGAGACCTCAACCTCATTACCACAATTAGCAGAACATGATGGAGGGACAGGTTCATAACCCACAGATTGCCCATGCTATGGAACAGACTTTCCATACATGTCAAGCAGAGCACCCTGCTGACCCTCTTCAAAGAGAAATCTTGGAGTGGATGGGAAACAGAAAATTCACCCTGGGGATAACACCAGTGGCTCTACTCGACAGAGGCACTGAGAACGAAGGTCGGGTGGCACTATGCCAGGGTAATCCTATGGTTAGGCTTGTAAAGGCCCCAGTGCCATGAGTATGCACAGGGCACAACACAGTTACGGGGCTTACATCATTTGTTCCATTCATTTTATGTTATTTTTTTTGCACCATCTCACCCATTCTCCACCTTCAAATACACCTAAACCTCTATTACATCCTCCTTATTCCACGCCATCATTTATCTTCTCCCATCTTCTATTTTTTTCCTATTCTTCTATCATAATATTTTCTCCTTACTTAAATTATCTCCCCTTTTACTCATGTCTTTACTTCATTTGCTCCCACACTACCCATTTTGTCTCGTGGCATCTTATTGAATTTATGCTTCATAGCTTTCCTTTCCATTTTCCATATGCCATCTTTTAACCTCACCACTTCTGCCAAAATATATATTTAACACTTTATTGAATTAACACTTGTGACATAGGCACATTTACACATATACAAGAGTAATCAAACTGTACTAACACATTAACAAATATATTTCAAATATATTACTATATATATATATATATATATATATATATATATATATATATATATATATATTATATATATAATTTAACCTAAACAACATTACATAAATTATTCAATTCCTGCCCCCTCTTTTTTTAAAGAAACATCTTTATTAAACCATCACTTACAATACAAGCAATCATACATTTATATAAATGAAAACAAACCACAACACAATCCTAGTTGCAACCATTTTACATCACAAACCATACTGCCACTCGCAGTTGCAGATATTATACATTACTTACAATCTACCCAATAATTTCAGTAAAACATTACATAGCTTAAGTCCTGTCTTCTTTTAAAATTCATTCCTCCCCTGTATGTATTGTTCCCACAATTCCCATGTTTTCCTATGTAGCTTGTTCCTACCCTTTTCTAAAGATCTCAATCCCAATTTTTTTTTGCTACTATATTCTTCTAATACAGTTGGTTTAGATTTTGATTTCCCTTTTCTAGTAATTGCTTTTTGGCAGCCACCATAATTAGACACAGCAAGGCCTTACCATGTCTAGGCAATTATGATTCTGTATCGCACTCCCAGAAAATATGCTCCCAAGTACCTCTTTAGTCCCCATCACACCTCCAACATTTGCTGTCTACAACAGGAAAAATTCTCTGGAGTCTACTTGGGGTATAAAAATATCCATGTAAACATTTCCAAGCAAAAATCCTAAATCATAAGATCATAGGAAATTACTAGGCTAATGGCCCTGGAGCCCTTACATGCCTAGCCAAGTGTTTATCTCCAAAAAGGAAACCTCAATCAGCACCTGTTGTCCCTGACAATGATGGACACATCCCATCCACTCATCGAGGTTGCGCTGAAAGAGGGTCAGCAATGTACTTTGTTAGACGTGCATGGGGAGTCTATTCCAGAGATGGGGTAGCCTCTGGCAGACAAACCTCTCTCTCCAGCGGGTTTTGTTAATGGCACATATTAGATTTAGGCATTTCAAGCAGGTAATGTGCGAGGTGTTAAGACTTACGGATATGGAGCATCTCTAGTAGAGCAGGGTCGGAGATTGCCTTGAAGGTGAGAAACAGATCACCTCTGAGCAATATATACAATACCGAGTAGCATGACAGTGATTTGAGCCTGTCCACATAGGACAGGTGTTGGAGACCATGGATTCTCCTTGTGAGGTATTTCTGTGGCCTTTCCAGTTGGTGCAGGTGTTTGAAAAGTTACATACCAAACAAGGCATTGTACTCAATTACTGGCCTAATGAGGGAGGAGTAGAGAGAGGTAATAACCTCCTTTTTTTCAGGAAGCAATCCCTTTACTTGCTTCTGACCACTGCCGCTACATGATGGTTCAATGTGAGACTGTTGTCAACCTGTGTACCCAGGTCTCTCACCACAGGTTGTGCACTTAGAGTTTGCCGTTGATGTGGTAATCAGTAGGGGCCGTGTTTTTGCCGAATGGTAGGATACATTTTTTTGCGTTTAACTTAAGGTCATGACTTTAGCACCAATATCTTTTGCAGTGAGACCCTCTTTCAGTATGTCAACATCATTTGGGGAGTCTATGACAGCACCGAACTTACAGTAGACTGCAAACTTGGTCAGCCACAGGCTTATCTTTGCCTGGACTTCTGAGAAGTACATGCCAAACAGTAGGTGTCCCAGGACAAATCCCTGGGGAAGACCACTAGTGACAGGTCTGCTGTCAGAGGTGGAGGCACCTATTTTGACGCTGTGGGTCCTATTGGTGAGTCAGCTGGCCACCCACCTGATGAGATAGGGACTTGCGCCTAGTTGCCTTAGCTTTTCGATGATGCCCGAAGTGGGGGATTGTGTCAAAGGCTTTGGGCACGTCAAGGTAAGTTGTATGCACTGACTTTCCCTCATCCAGTGCTCTGGTGACTGTCTCAAAAAAATCAACCAGGTTCAACAGGCAAGATCTGCCCTTGACTAATCCGAACTGGGTGGGGTTAAGTGCTTGGAGATTGCTTATGTCCTTGTTTATGAGGTCCATAATAATACGCTCCATGGCAGACTTGTCAAGCTAATGGGGTGATAATTTCCAGAGTCAGTAGTGGCATCACCTTTGTGCAAAGGGATGACAATGGCAGTTCTCCACTCTGCTGGAATGAAGCCTGTACTTAAGCTATGGTTGAATAGGGTACTCAATGACAAGGCTGGAGATGGTGCAGAATACAGCCTGGGATACTATCAGGTCTCATGAAAGCTGTGCTCTGGATAGGGCCTTTAAAAAGAAGTTACTTCCTCACCATAAAGTTTCATCTGCGTTGTTGATCTTCATTCATTCTTGACTGATGGGTTCGGTTCCAACCCCTCGGAACAGACTCTGTCGTTGTACATAGCTCACGCCAGCCAAAAACTCTCGAGCTAAGGCTCTATCCACAATACCCCTCTTCCATTACCTCAGATCGAGTTTGCAGAGAATTAGAGAAAATACAGAAGCCCTGTCTAAGGTATAACTCTATAGCATCTCAGGACTATGTCCGATCCTCCAGAAATCTCTTGGAGGGGGCAGGAGGGTGGGATGTCAAGAATGAATGAAGACGGACAACACAGATGGAACATTATGGTAAGGACATAACTTCTTTATCTGATATTGTCAATCTTCATTCATTTTTGACTGATGGAACAGAGTCCCCAGCTACTTTTTGAACCTGGGTGGCCCTAAGGAAGGATGTTCCTGAGCACCATAGAGCCAAAGGATGCTCTTCCCCTGGAGACCATGTCTAATTTGTAAATAATGATACAAGTATGAGGAGTAGCCCATACTGCAGCTGCACAAATTTCTTCCATAGAAACCTTGGATTGAACGCTGAAATGGAAACCTTGGAATGAAAGCCCGCTGAAATGGAAACAGACCTGGTAGAATGTGCCCTGTTTGCATTTATTTTGATTGTAGACAAAGCTAACAGTCTCAGCCATTTTGATAAGGTAATCTTTGAAAAAGGTTCACCCAATCTGGGGCCTGAAAAGGACAGAAATAACTGGTCTGATTTTCTAGAAGATTTTGTTCTGTCCAGGTAAAAACATAATTGTCTGTGGACATCCAGAAGATGCAAACAGTACTCACCTTTGAGAAATTTGGAAAGAAAACTATCAAGTCTATAGACTGGTTAATATTAGATTCTGATACCACTTTGGGGAGGAAGGACTGGTTGGTTCTTAGCAAGACTCTCTCCTTGTGGAAAAATGATGTAGGGGTATTTCACACACAAAGCTTGTAACTCTGAGATTCTTCTAGCAGACAAGATAGCTACTAGTAAGATGGTTTTCCAAGACAAAAACTTGAGATCGCATGTACTGCTGGCTCAAATGGCTGTCGAAAAAGGCTTTGTAAGACTAAGATTAAAATCCCATGGCACTACGGGATCTTTGAATGGAGGTTTTAAATGTAAAGCGCCTTTTAGAAAGATTTTGCATAAATGATGAGACATCAAGGAATGATCATCAAGTCCTTCATTAAAATTAGAAACAGCGGCTACACGAACCTTAACTGTGGACATAGAGGCTCCCGATTCAAATAAGGTCGCTAAATATTGCAGGATCTTATCAACTGGAGATGAGAAGGGGTCTACGCTGTTTGTACAAGACTAAATCGAAAATTTTTTCCATTTGCATTGGTAAAGCTTTCAGGTGGATGGTTTATGGGAAGCCAGAAGAATCCTTTGTACTGAAGAGGATAAGTTATTTTGCCTAGCAATTACTGGAATTGGAGACACCAAGCAGTCAGCTTGAGATTTAAGATTGGGAGGCATCAAGCCCCACGGGTGAGAGAGTAGGTCTGGAGCAGGGTCCAGAATCCAAGGGAGGTGAACCAGATGAGACCAAAGAAAGGGGAACCAAACTTGGCAGGGTCAACAGGTTACAATGAGAATTACTTTGCTTTTAAAACTTTGGGCTTTCCTCAAAAACTGGGGAATCAGTGAGAGAGGGGGAAGGCATAAAGAAGACCCAGGGGCCAATCGATGAGAAGTGCATCTCTCGAGGACTCCCCCGGGGGTGGAATTAGGGCAAATTAGCTGCTGCATTTATTTGTCGGAGAGGCAAACAGGTCACAGCACGGCTGGCCCCAATGACAAAATATCTTTATCGCAATGTTGAAGTTGAGAGACCTGAGGCAGGAGAATGCCTTTACTCAACTTGTCCACAATCAGGTTGGATTTCCCTGGGATATGCATTGCTACCAGAAAATGGCTGGAAGCAATAGCCCAGTGCCAAATTCTTGGGGCTTCCCGACACAATGGGTAAGATCTGGTCCCTCCTTGTTTGGTGAGATACCAGACCACTGACATGTTGTCTGACTAAATTGCAATTGTCGTTGAAAGGAGGACAGACTGGAAAGTACAGTTGTGTACACTTACCATAAATGTAGATGTTCGGGTGTATTCACTGTTGCAGTCATTACATAAGTTCATAGGTAGGTACTAGGCTATCTGCCCGAGGGCATTTATAAGCCTAGCCAGAGTGTGTCGGCTTTGGCCCCCCCCATTGATTAACTGAGCCTCTGTCAAGCAGAACCAATGAAGTGATCCCAGGGGTGTATTTTCTGTTACCCATCCACTTGTCAAGGCTTCTCTTGAAGAGTGTTAGTGAGGGGCTCTGCCTAATGTAGTTAGGAATTTTTTTCCAAAGCATGGGGAGTTTCTGTGACAGGATTTAGGGTTATCTGCTTACAGTAGCCCTCAGTCGGCCTGATTAACAAAGTCTTGGGTCCTGTGTCAGTTGCTGTACCTTCTTCCATGACGTCAGGTCGTCAGGGGTATAAAACATGCAGCCGACGCCATTACATCAGTTTTTCTTACCCCATATGTCAGGTGACCCCCTAATGGGAAGCAAATAAATCTATAAATACAAGAAAAGCAAACACACCTAAAAGCTTTTTGAACATAGTGAGAGAAAAGGTATAGCCAAAAGAAGAAAGGGGGCTGGAGGGAGGGTAACCAGGACTGCAACAGTAAATACACTCTAACATCTACATTTATGGTAAGTGTACACACAACTGTGCTATGTTCTTCATGTTTCACTGCTGCAGTCATTACATTTGGGTAGATTCCCAAAGCTAAGGTTGGGAGGAGGAATTTAAATAGAATAAGGACCACCTTGTAAGGCCCTGCAAAACCAGCTCTGAATTTAGAGAAAATTGGCAAATGACAATGCTTGGTGAAAGTATGTACAGAACTCAAGGTAGCAGCTTCTAGGATGTCCCTGGTAGGAACGCCTCTGAGGAAGGCTGCAGAAGAAGATGCAGCCCTGGTGGAGTGAGATCTGATCCCCTGTGGGATAGGTTTTCCATGATGCTTATAGCAGAAATGAATGCAATGGCTTATCCGTTTTGAAATAGCCTTCCCCTCTGCCCCTGCAGCAAACGCTACCAGCAGTTGTTCAGATTTTCTTTGAGGTTTAGTCCTGTCCAAGTAGAATCTAAGTTGTCTGTGCACATCCAAGGAATGCAGAATCCGTTCTTCTTTGTTCTGTGGATTGGGAAAGAGGATTGGCAAATGAATGGACTGATTAAGAGCCACACTGGATACCACTTTGGGCATGAAGGATGGATTGCTCCTGAGTGACACCCTGTCCGCATGAAAGATGATGAAAGGCTCCATTTGCCATAAGGGCCTGTAATTCAGATATCCTTCTAGCTGAAGTGATTGCTAAAAGGAAAGCTGTTTTCCAAGAAAGAAATTTTTAAGTCTGCAGTAGCAGCTGGCTCAAAAGGAGGTAGAGTGAGTTTCTCCAATACATAGATAAAGCCCCAATCAGGGGGTCAGATCTCTCCTGGGTGGTCTCAAGTTTTTGGCCCCTCTGAGGTACTGCTTGAGCAGAAGAGGAAAGATAAGGGGATGTTCTGTGTTATAATGAGCTGAAATGGCTGACGCGTGAATTTTAATGGAGGAAAAAGACAGGCCCTTGTGAAGCATCTCAGTTAAGTATTGCAGACTCTGAGGTAAATTGGGCGCTGCTGTGCTTATCCCTTGAGATTGGTTCCCGGCACAATCTTTTCCATTTTTCAGCATAAGATTTTCTAATACTAGGTCTCCTTGCCTCTAAGATGACATCCATCACAGGTTTGCTGAGGGACGATAAGGGTGAATTTAAGCGATTAGCCAGGCTGCAAGGTTCAAAGTTGGAAGCTGAGGGTGCAGAATTTGGTTCTCCTGTTGAGACAAGCAGGGAAGGGGTCTGAGGCAGGTGCCATGGAGATAAGTGCGACACACTGCTCAGGTGGGGGTACCAGTGTTGGTGCAGCCAGTCTGGAGCAATCAAGATCATCCTTGGTTTGTCCTGTTTGACTTTTAGTAGAAATTTGGAGAGCAGTGGCAGCGGGGGGAAGGCATAGACTGATAGGTTTTTCAAGCTGAAGGACAGAGCATCCACTTTTCAGGCTTGTTTGTGGGGAGTCCTTGTGCAAAACTTGTCCAATTGGTAGTTCTGGTGGGAGGCTACTAGATCTATGTCTGGGCTCCCCCCATTTGCTCGTCAACATGTTGGAAATCCTTGGTTCCAGTTTCCACTCGTGTGGGTCCATGAGGTTTCTGCTTAGTCCGTCTGCCAGTGTATTTAATTTTCCTGGCAGGAATTGAGCTTGTAGGTGCACCTGATAGCTCAAGGCTGTGTTCCACAATGCCATGGCTAGTCTGCAGAGGGGGTAGGAATGTGTACCCCCCTGCTTGTGTGTACCCCCCTGCTTGTTTATGTACCACATAACCGTGGTGTTGTCCGTCTTTACCATTAGTTGTCCTGGAAGAATGTAGTCCTTGAAGGCTGTCAGAACATTCTGTACAGCTAACACTTCTTTTAGATTGATATGTAGGTGCATTTGACTTGGGTTCTATTTGCCCTGAATGCACTTCCCTGCCAGGTGACCCCCCCCCTCCCCATGCATAGTCTGATGCATCTGTTGTTAGGGTTTGGGCGGCAGGGGGTAGTGTGAATGGTAGTCCCTTGTTTTGGTGGCAGGCCTCTGCCCACCAGAGGAACTCTAGGCACAGGCAAGGCATGATAGGGAATCATTGTTTCCAGGCTGTGAGAATGTTGACTCCATAGGCTTTTTAGATACCACTGTAGTTTCCTCATATGCAGTCTTGCATATGGAATTAGAAGTATGCAGGAGGCCATAAACCCCAAGGCTTGCAGTATTTGTCTTGCAGATAGCAGGGTTTTTGTGGCCACTTGTTTGAAATAGGTTACCAAATGAATTTGCTTTTCTGTCGTGAGGTAAGCCATCTGGGAAGTTGCATTCAAGCTTGCTCCCAGGAATGTAATTTGTTGACTGGGTACCAGTTGAGCTTTCTTTTTGTTTATGGTGCATCCCGGACAAGTTAGAACCCTTTTTACAAATGCCAGATGATTGAAAAATATGCCCTGGCTTTCTGCCTGAATTAGACATACGTCCAGGTATGGGTATATTTGAATACTTCTTTGCCTGCAAAATGCAATAACTGGAGACAAGCACTTTGTGAATACCCTGGGAGCAGTAGACAAGCCAAAGGGCAGTGCAGAGAACTGATAATGCGTGGAGCCTGCTTTGAAGCGTAAGTATCTTCTGCAAGATTCCCTGACTGGGATGTGCAGGCATGCTTCTTTTAAATCTAGTGTTGCCAACCAGGTGTCTTTGCCTAGCATAGGAAGTAACTGAAGAGTCAGCATCTTGAAATTTGGAATCCCCAGAAAGGTGTTTAGAGTAGACAGGTCCAGGATTGGATACCATGATTTGTCTTTCCCGGGTACCAGAAAAAGTCTGGACTAGAAACCTTGTCCCTTTTCCTCTTCTGGTACCAAATGAATAGCCCCCATGCTTAAGAGGGAAAGTACTTGTTTTTGAGCCTCTGCCCACTGATTTGGGGGCAGGTCTAGCCACCCATTTGGTGTTGGCAACGTTTGGAAATGAAATCTGTATCCCTGGGACACTATTTAAAACCCATTTGTCCTGGGTTATGAGTTCTCAGTTCTTTGCATGAAGAGCAATCTTTCCCCCCAAAGGGGCGGCCAAAAGACAAGTGTTTGGGAATTTTAAAAGGAAGTCATTGAGAATGTTTACCATAGGGGGTGTCTTATTTCCAGATTTGGAAGTGGAGGCCCCCCACTGCTTAGTTCCCAGAGTCCCATGGGACTGAAACCTGGGGTTTTTGCTGTGTCTGGGTTTGGCTTGAGAAGACCTGGAAAGGACCAATTCTTAGTCAGCCAGTGCCTACTAAATCTAGAAGTTGCACTTGTAAAAAATCTTTAACAGCTTGCATAGATTTAGCTTTATCTTCTATCTTTTTAAGAACTTCTTCAGCCTTGTTGCCAAACAGGCGGTCCTGATTTAAAGGAGCATCCAACAATTTAGCTTCCACATGATCAGGCAAAGATTGCACCTTAAGCTAAGCATGCCTTCTAAGCACAGACCCAGTAACAGCAGCCCTGCAAGAGGCCTCTAAAGAAACAAAACCACATTGCAAAGTATGTTTTCCAACTTGTTCTGCAGAATGCACCAAGTCCTGTAAATCTTTATTTTTCACACAGTCAGGAATCAACATCATTTTCTGTTTTAAGCAGTCCAATAACATGTTGCTGATATTTTAACATATGAAATTGGCAGTTTAAAGCTCTGATTGTCAAGGCTGCAGAAGTATAAACCTTTTTACCCCATCTATCCAGCGCCCTGGAGTCTCTATCAGAAGGGGTAGGATTTTTAGCAGTAGAAGCCTTAATGCCCTTGTGCCCCTGAGAAATAGTCTCTGGATCTGCAACAGGATTTTTGAAAAGGAACTTGTGGGACTCAGGAACCCTGTAGTATCTGTCAGGTTTACTAGGAATAGGAGGCAGGAAACAAACTGGATTCCAAGAAAACATCATCAACAATGTCTAGTACAGGAGGTATAGCCAAAGGCCTATGCTGAGGTAGGAGGAGGAAATCCCTAAGCCTCTTTTTTGAATCAGAATATTCCTGGCTTTCCCAGTGAAAATGCTCCCTTAAAGTATGTAAAGTTTCCCCAAAAGAAAAATACTCAGGAGGGGAAGCAGAGGGAATAGAATCCTCATAAGTAGGTATGGACAAATCCAGGTCATCAGAAGACACAGAATCCTGATCAGAAGATTCATAATCAAGCTCAGCCCTAGGCCTCTTAGGAGGGGGTTGACCACCCCTGATTAGAGTAATTAGATCTTCAGCCATTTTAATCATTTGTTTTTTAGGCATAGGGGCCTGAGCATGTGGCCTGGGCGTCAGTTTTTCAGACATGAATCGAGATTTAGGCCTTAGTAATGAAGGAGGTGTTGATTTAATATGCAAGTCTGTAGGCCTGAATACACCCTCAGAAGCCGGTGCCTGCACAGCGGCTCTGGACCCATCCAAGGTAGAAACATCCGCGGGTTCCATAGTTAAAGTATCGCATGGCATACCGGACTCCGAATGGGTCTCAGCAGAGGCCTGCGAATCAGAAGTAGCGGGTATCAGGGGCTGCAAAAGCACCTCACTGTGTACCGGCAAACTGGCAATTGGCTTAGGAGAAGCGTCGTCGGCAGTTTTGGACCTTGGCGGCCTCTGTCTTTATCTTTGCGTTTTCTTGGAATCCCGGTAGTCAGATGGCTAATCAACATTTCTGGATAATTAAACCAAGAATCGAAATATTTAGAGGCAAAAATGTACCAACGACGGATAGTGCGCTGATTAAATAAGGCACAAAACTGACAGGAAGGTATGTCGTGGTCAGGCCCTAGGCAAGGAATACAGTACGAATGAAAATCTTTATGAGGTATTTGCTTTCACAAGTAATGCAATTATTAACTTTTACTGACATCAGTAAGGAGCAAGAAAAAGTTTCCCCAACGGGGTACTTAGCTTTAAGTTGAAGACTTCAGTTCTGAAACTCGAAAATGAAAATTTCAGGAGTTGGCCGACTGGCACATGCGAACTTGCTTCTGCTTCGGGCACCGTACAGCAAGAAAGACCGATGTAATGGGTTCGGCTGCATGTTTCATACCCCTGATGACCTGACATAATGGAAGAAGGGACAGCAACTGACGCAGGCCGACTGAGGGCAACTTGCAAGCAGATTACCCAAATGTAATGACTGCAACAGTGAAACATGAACATCCCCAGTGCAAGCTGTGTTTAGTTACTTGACTTGCAGAATGCATTAACTCTTTAGACTCTGCACAAGCAGGAAAGGAAGACACTTTGTTTGAGGAGTTCCATGGTATGTTGCTGAAATGTTTGCATATGGAACTGGGAATTTAGTGCTCTGATAGCAAGAGTAGCAGAGGTGTATACTTTTGTACCCCATCTGTCTAGTGCTCAGGAATCCCTATCTGAGGGGGTGGGATTATTAGCAGAGGTTGCTTTAATTCCTTTAGGCCCTTGAGAAATTGGGTATATATTACATAAACGAACGCTTAAATGTTCGAATCTCTAAAGGTCGATCTTTAGAGATCGAACAATTAAGTGTTCGAATATCTTTAAAAATGAAAAAATAAATAAATAAAAGTAAAAAAAAACCCTAAAGGGTGTAAGCAGGGGGGCAAGCACTCCTGCACCCCCACACCCCCCCGCTACTTAAATATACCAACGCCAAGATCGCGCTACAGTGTAGAGAATGGAAAATGTCCCATTTCCGCTCTGCCGTGCACTGAAGTGCGATCTCGGAGTTGGTATATTTAAGTAGTGGGGGTGTGGGGGGTGCAGGGATGCTTGCCTCCCTGCTAAAACCCTTTCATTTTACTTTTTTATTTTTTTTTTTGTTTTATTACATTCTCGAACACTGAACTGCTCTAACTCTAAAGGTCGACCTTTAGAAATTCGAACATTTAAGCATTCATCAATGTAATATAGACCAGAGAAATTACCTCAGGGTCAGCAGTACGATTTTTAAAAAGAAATTTGTGTGAGGAAGGGACTCTGCAATACCTGTCAGGTTTTCTGGGTGCAGGAGGGAGGGTGTCAGGAGTCAAACTGGATTCTAGGACATCATCCACAACATCCAGGACTGGGGGATTGGCCAAGGGCCTGTGCTGAGGAAGATCTACGAATTCCCACAGTCTCTTTTTAGATTGAGGGTAGCCCTGACATTCCCATTGGAAATGCTCCCTTAAGTTATGAAGGGTTTCCCCAACAGAAAAGTCCTTGGGGGGAAAGAGGCTGAAGGAGTGCAATCCTCTGCATTACAATCCTTATAAGCAGAGAGGGTTTTTGCATGTCTTCATATTCAGATGCATCAGTCATCAGACTCCTGTTCAGACAAAACTACTGGGGATGGATCTTCTTCTTTTGGAAGGGGTAGCCTGGCTTCCCCTGATCAGCATAATAAGGTCTTCCACTATTTTAAGCATTTGAGGCTGAGGCAAGGAAGCAGGTGCCTGAGATTGGGTCAGTTTCTTGGGTGTGGTTTGTACCTTGGGCCTTAGAAACTCGGTGGTTTTCGAAAGAATGGTAGACGAGAAAGTAGTCGGTTTGTGTCGAGAATCAGTAGTGCAAAGTACTTCCTTGGAAGCCAGTGCCTGCTCAGCGGCTCCGGACCTATCCAAGGAAGAGAAAACCACAGGATCCTTAGTCGAAGAAGAGTTTTGCGGCATATCGGACTCTGAAAGGGTCTTGGTAACGGCCTGCGAATCCGCAGAAATGGGCATCAGGGGCTGCAAAAGTGCCTCACCAAGGACCAGAGAACTGACAACTAACTTAACAGAAGCGTTGTCGGTAGGTTTGGACCTGGGTGGTATGTCTCTGTCTTTATCCTTACCTTTTTTTTGGAAGATCTGCTGTCGGATGGCCTACTGAAGCCATATCGGAATTCAAGGACTAAGTGAAAATATCTAGCTACAGTAAGGGCCCAACGACGTATAGTTCTGCCGTTGAACAAAGCACAAAAGTGGCAGCGAGGGATATCGTGGTCTGGGCCTAAGCAAGTGACGCAGTAACAATGAAAGTCTCGGTGTGGTATTTGCTTTCCACAGCCGAGACAATTGTTAACTTTTTCCTGACATCAGTTAGTGCAAGAAAAAAGGATCCGTAATGGGGTACTTAGCTTTATAAGACTTCAGTTTCAATTTGGAAGACAAAACTCAGGTAGCGGCAAACTGGCACTCATGCAAACTGCTTCTGCTTCGGGCTTCGCGGCAAGAAAAACTGATGTAATGGCGTCAGATGCCTTACTTTATACTACTGATGACCCGACGTCAGTGCTTAAGCGACAGCAACCGACGCAGAAATACTAAGCCTCTGGTATTCGGGCAGGCCGAGAGCTACCCTGGCAGGGGATAACCCAAATGTGATGACTGCAACAGTGAAACACAAAGAACATCAGAAAAGTACAGTTGTATACACTGTCTGGATCTGCAATAGGATTTTTGAAAAGGAACTTGTGGGACTCAGGAACCCTGTAGTATCTGTCAGGTTTACTAGGAGCAGGAGGCAGGAAATCATGGGCCAAACTGGATTCTGAGAAAAAATCATCAACAATGTCTAGTACATAGCCAAAGGCCTATGCTGAGGTAGAAGAAAATCCCTAAACCTCTTTTTTGAATCAGAAAATTCCTGGCACTCCCAGTGGAAATGCTCCCCTTAGAGTATGTAAGGTTTCCCCAAAAGAAAAATCCTCAGGACGGGAAGCAGAGGGAATGGAATCCTCTGCTTCAGAATCCTCATAAGTAGGTAAGGACAAATCCAGGTCATCAGAATAGTCAGAAGAAACAGAATCCTGATCAGAAGATTCATAATCAAGCTCAGCCCTAGGCCTCTTAGGGGGGGGGGGGTTGTCTACCCCTGATTAGAGCTATTAGATCTTCAGCCATTTTTATCATTTGTTTTTTAGGCATAAGGGCCTGAGCATGTGGCCTGGGCGTCAATTTTTTTAGACATGGATCGAGATTTAGGCCTTAGTAATGCAGGAGGCGTTGATTTAATATCCAAGTATGTAGGCCTGAATACACCCTCAGAAGCCAGTGCCTGCACAGCGGCTCTGGACCCATCCATCCAAGGTAGAGACATCCACCAGTTCCACAGTTGAAGTATCTCGTGGCATACCGGACTCCGAATGGGTCTCAGTAGAGGCCTGCGAATCAGAAGTAGCGGGTATCAGGGGCTGCGAAAGTGCCTCACTGAGTACCGGCAACTGGCGACTGGCTTAGGAGAAGCATCATTGGCAGTTTTGGACCTCGGCGGCCTCTGTCTTTATCTTTGCGTTTTTTCGGAATCCTGGTAGTTGGATGGCTAAGGGATGACATTTCTGGATAACTAAACCGAGAACCGAAATATTTAAAGGCAAAAATATACCGACGATGGACAGTGCCCTGATTAAATAAAGCACAAAACTGACAGCAAGGTACATCGTGGTCAGGGCCTAGGCAAGGAATACAGTTCGAATGAAAATCTTTATGAGGTATTTGCTTTCCACAAGTAATGCAATTATTAACTTTTAATGACATTGGTAAAGAGCAAGAAAACGTTTCCCCAACGGGGTACTTAACTTTTAGTTGAAGACTTCGGTTCTGAAACTCAAAATCGAAAATTTCAGGAGGCGGCCGACCGGCACTTGCGAACTGCTTCTGCTTCGGGCACCGCTCGGCAAGAAAGACTGATATAATGGCATCGGCTGCAAGTTTTATACCCCTGACAACCTGACGTCATGGAAGAAGGGACAGCAACTGACGCAGGACCCAAGACTTCATTAATCAGGCCGACTGAGGGCAAACTGCAAGCAGACTACCCAAATGTAATGACTGCAACAGTGAAACACGAAGAACATTGCCACCAGTAGAAAGTAAATACCAAAAATTGCTTGCAAGGAAAGAGACAAAAGGGGGATGGAGGGAGGGAAACCAGGACTGCAACAGTGAATACACTCAAACATCTACATTTATGGTAAGTGTACACAACTGTACTATGTTATTAGTGTTTCACTGTTGCAGTCATCACATCTGGGCAGATTCCTAAAGCTAAAGATGGGAGGAGGCAATTAGCATTATGACCAGCTATAAGGCCCTGCAAGACTGCAGTGGCAAAGCCAGCTATGGATTTAGAAAATATTAGCAAGTGGTAATACTTAGTAAAGTTATGTACAGAACTCCAGGTAGCAGCTTCTAGGATGTCCATGGTAGGGACACCTCTGAGAAAGGCTGTAGAGGTAGTACTTATAGCAGAAGTGAATGCAATGGCCTATCCACTTAGAAATGGTTTGCTTTGAAATGGCCTTCCCCTCTGCCCTTGCAGAAAATGCAACCAGCAGCTGTTCAGATTTCCTGAGAGGCTTAGTCTTGTCCAAGTAAAATCTCAGTTGTCTGTGCACGTCCAAGGAGTGCAGTATTCATTCCCCTTTGTTCTGCAGATTAGAAAAGAAGGTTGGCAAATGAATGGACTGATTAAGGGCCACACTGGATACCACCTAGGGCATAAATGAGGGATTGGTCCTGAGGGACATCCTGTCCGCATGAAAGATGATGAAAGGCTCCACTGCCATGAGGGCCTGTAATTCAGACACCCTTCTTGTTGAAGTGATGGCTAGAAGAAAGGCTGTTTTCCAAGAAAGGAATTTCAACTCTGCATTTGCAGCTGGCTCAAAGGGAGGTAGAGTGAGCTTTTCCAATACAAAGTTAAGGTCCCAGGGCTGGAGTAGGGGCTCTCCTGGGTGGTCTTAAGTTTTTGGCCCCTCTGAGGAATTGCTTCAGCAGTGAATGAAAGAAGAGGGTTGGCTCTGTATTGTAATATGCTGAAATGGCTGAGGCATGAATTTTGATGGAAGAAAAGAAAAGGCCCTTGTGAAGCATCTCAGTTAAGTATTGAAAAATATGCTGTAAACTGGGCGCTGCTGTGCCCGTCCCGAGTTTGGCTCCAGGAACAGAATCTTTTCCATTTTTCAGCATAGGATTTTCTAGCACTAGGCCTCCTTGCCTCCAGAATGACATCCATCACTTGCTTACTGAGGGATGGTAACGGAGAGATCAGGTAATTAGCCAGGCTGCAAGGTTCAGGGTTTGAAGCTGTGGGTGCAGAATCTGGCCCTCCTTCTGGGACAGCAGGGCAGAGGTCTGAGGCAGGTGCCATGGTGCCAGAAGTGACACTGTGCAAGAGGGGGTACCAGCGTTGGCGTGGCCAGTCTGGTGCAATCAGTATTGTCCTTGGTTTGTCTTATTTGATCTTTAGTAGCACTTTGGAGAGGAGAGGCAGAGGGGTAAAGGCATAAACTTTTCCAGGTGAAGGACAGGGCATCCAATTTCCAAGTTTGTTTGTTGGGAGTCCTTGTGCAGAATTTGTCCAACTGGTAGTTCTGAGGGGAGGCAAACAGGTCTATCTCTGGGCTCCCCCATTTATCATGTTGAAAGTCTTTGGTTCCAGTTTCACTCGTGTGGATCCATGAGATTTCTGCTTAGGTCTGCCAGTGTATTTAGCTTTCCTGGCAGGAACCGAGCCTGTAGGTGGCACTTGGTAGCTCAAGGCTGTCTTCCACAGAACCATGGCTAGTCTGCAGAACGGGTATGAGTGGGTTTCCCCCCTGCTTGTTTATGTACCACATAACAGTGGTGTTTGTCTGTCTTTACCAATAACTGTCCTGGAAGAATGTGGTCCTTGAAGGCTGTCAGAGCATTCTGTACAGCTAACATTTCTTTTTGATTGAAATGCAGGTGCATTTGACTTGGGTTCCATTTGCCCTGAATGCACTGCCCTGCCAGGTGAGCCCCCCATGCATAGTCCGATGCATCTGTTAGGGTTTGGGCGGCAGGGGGTAGAGTGAATGGCAGTCCCTTCTTTTGGTGGCAGGCCTCTGCCCACCAAAGGAACTCTATCTTTAGACAAGGTATGATAGGAATCATTGATTCTAGATCCTGAGAATGTTGACACCATAGGCTTTTTAGATACCACTGTAGTTTCTTCATATGCAGTCTTGCATATGGAATTAGTAGAATGCAAGAGGCCATGAACCCCAGGGCTTGCGATATTTTCTTTGTAGATAGCTGGGTCTTTGTGGCTAGTAGTTTGAAGTAGGCTGTCAAATGAACTTGTTTCTCTGGCGTGAGGTAGGTCATCAGGGAAGTTATATTCAAGCTTGCTCCCAGGAATACAATTAGTTGGGCAAGGTACAAGATGTGATTTCTTTTCGTTTATGGTGTATTCCAGAGAAGTTAACAATTTCTTAACAAATGCCAGATGATTTAATAGTATGTTCTGGCTTTCTGCCTGAATCAGACAATTGTCCAGGTATGGGTATATCTGAATATTTCTTTGCCTGCAAAATGCAATGACTGGAGCTAGGCACTTTGTGAATACCCTGGGCATAGAAGATAAGCCAAAGGGCAGTGCAGAGAACTGGTAGTGCATGTAGCCTGCTCTGAAGCGTAGGTATCGTCTGCAAGATTCCCTTATTGGGATGTGCAAGATAGGCTTCCTTTACATCCAGTGTTGCCAACCAGGCATTTTTGCCTAGCATGGGAATCAGATGATGAAGAGTTAGCATCTTGAATTTCGGGATTACTAAAAATGTGTTTAGGATAGACAGGTCCAGAATAGGACACCAAGAATTTTCTTTTCTGGGTACCAGGAAAAGTCGAGTAGAAACCTTGCCCAATTCATCTTCTGGGGCAGGTTGAATAGCCCTGATGCTTAAAAGACTTGCCTTTGAGCCTCTGCCCACTGATTTGGGGGCAAGTCTGGCCAACCGTTTGGGGTTGGTAAGGAGTGGAAGTGGAATCTGTATCCTTGGGAAACTATATTTAGAACCCATTTGTCCTGGGTAATGAGTTCCCAATGTTTTGCATGCAGGGCAATCTTTCCCCCTAAAGGAACAGTCAGTTGAGCAGGGCTTGGTAGGTTTAAAGTTAAGTCACTGAGACAGTTTACCATAGGGGGGAGTCTTACTACTCCCTGCTTTGGAAGTTGGAGCCCTCCACTGCTTAGGCCTGTGAGTACCTTGGCACTGAAGCCTGGGTGTTCTGCTGGTTCTGAGTTTGGATTGAGAAGGCCTGGAAGAGGCAGGTAAGGACCAATTTTTAGAGGGCCAATGCCTACTAAATCTGGGAGGCTGTACTTGCAGGAAATCTTTAACAGTTTGCATACATTTAGCTTTTTCCTCAATCTTTTTAAGTACTTCTTCTGCTTTGTTGCCAAACAGGTGGTCTTGGTTTAAGGGAGCATCCAGTAATTTAGCTTTAACATGATCTGGCAAAGATTGCTCCTTAAGCCAAGCATGCCTTCTAAGTACAGACCCAGCGACAGCAGCCCTGCAAGATGCCTCTAATGAATCAATACCACATTGCAAAGTATGTTTTCCCACTTGGTCAGCAGAATGCATTAAATCCTGTAATTCTTTATTTTCAGCACAGTCAGGAATCAACAATTTTCTGTTTAAGTAATCCAGTAATATGCTGCTGATACTTCAACATATGAAACTGGCAGTTTAAGGCCCTAATGGCTAAATTTGCAGAAGTGTATACCTTCTTACCCCATCTATCCACCGCCCTGGAATCTCTATCAGAGGGGGGTAGGGTTTTTGGCAGTAGTGGCCTTAATGCCCCTGTGTCCCTATGAAATGGTCTCAGGATCCCCAGTAGGATTTTTAAAGAGGAACTTGTGAGAGTCGGGTACCCTGTTATATCTATCAGGTTTTCTGGGAGCTGGAGGTAAAGTGTCTGGGGCCAGGATAGATTCCAAGAAGGCATCATCTACAATGTCCAGTACAGGAGGGATAGCTAAAGGCCTGTGTTGAGGTATGAGTAAGAATTCCCTAAGCCTCTTTTTGGAGTCAGAGTAATCCTGGCATTCCCAGCGGCAATGCTCCCTAAGAGTGTGCAAAGTTTCACCAAAAGAGAAATCTTCTGGAGGGGAAGCAGAGGGAATGCAGTCCTCTGCATCAGAATCCTCATAGGTAGATAAGGGCAAATCCTGATCATCAGAAGAAACAGAAGTTTCAGAATTCTGATCAGAAGAATCAGAAGGAAAATCAGTTCAAGGTCTCTTACAAGGGGAAGGCTGGCTTCCCCTGATTAGAGTAATAAGGTCTTCAGCCATTCTTATTATTTGTTTTTTAGGCATATGGGCCTGACCATGCGGTCTGGGCATCGATTTTCTAGGAGTGGATCGAGTTTTAGGCCTTGAAGGAGAAGATGGCGTCTGTTTGATATGCAAGTCAGTAGGCCTGAATACACCCTCATAAGCCGGTACCTACACAGTGGCTCTGGACCCATCTAAGGTAGAGACATCTGCAGGTTCCATAGTCGAAGAAGCATCTTGCAGCATACCAGACTCCGAATGGGTCTCAGTAGAGGCCTGCGAATCTGAAGTAGTGGGTATCAGGGACTGCGAAAGCGCCTCACTGAGTACCGGCGAACTGGCAACTAGCTTAATGGAAGCGTCGTCAGCTTTGGACCTATGTGGTCTGTCTCTGTCTTTATCTTTATGTTTTTTCAGAATGTCGGTAGTCTGATGGCTTACTGAATCCATTTCTGGATAATTGAACCGAGTACTGAAATAGTTTGATGCGAAAATGAACCGACGAATAGTTACAGGATTGAATAAGGCACAAAACTGACAGCAAGGGATGTCGTGGTCTGGGCTTAAGCAAGGAATGCAGTATGAATGAAAATCTTTATGAGGTATTTGCTTACCACAAGTAATACAATTGTTACTTTTACTGACATTGGTTTAAAGCAAAAAAAAGGATCCCCAACGGGGTACTTAGCTTTTTTGAAGACTTCAGTACTGAAACTTGAAAATGAAAATTTCAGGAGTCGGACGACTGGCACTTGCGAACTGGTTCTGCTTCGGGCACTGCACGGCAAGAAAGACTGATGTAATGGCATCGGCTGCATGCTTTATACCCCTGACTACCTGACGTCATGGAAGATGAGACAGCAACCAAAGAAGGACCCAAGACTTTGACAATCAGGCCGACTGAGGGTTACCTGCAAGCAGATAACACAAATGTAATGACTGCAACAGTGAAACACAAAAAACATCCCAAACGTGATGACTGCAACAGTGAAACATGAAGAAAGTACAGTTGTGTACATTTACCATAAATGTAGATGCTGGAGTGTATTCACTGTTGCAGTCATCACATTTGGGTTATCTGCCTGCAGGTAGCCGTCAGCCGGCCTGAATACCAGAGTCTTTGGATTTCTGCGTCGGATGCTCTCTCATCTTCCATGACATCAGGTCATCAGGGGTACAAAACATGCAGCCGACGCCATTACATCAGTTTTTCTTGCCCCAGGTGCTCCCACAACAGGAAGCAATTATATGGTATGGTACAACCCCATCAAAAAGCAAATACACCAGAAAAAATAAATATACCAAACAAAAAGGAAAGGTAGAGCCAAGAGAAGTCAGGGGGCTGGAGGGAGGGTAACCAGGACTGCAACAGTGAATACACTCGAACATCTACATTTATGGTTAAGTGTACACAACTGTACTATGTTCTTCGTGTTTCACTGTTGCAGTCATCACATTTGGGTTGATTCCCAAAGCTAAGGAAGGGAGGAGGCAGGTAATGAGCATTAGGGCCAGCTATTAAGCCCTGCAAGACTGCAGTGGCAAATCCAGCTCTGGATTTAGAAAAGATAGGCATGCGGTAATGCTTGGTGAAGGTATGTACAGAGCTCCAGGTAGCAGCTTCTAGGATGTCCCTGGTAGGGACTCCTCTGAGAAAAGCCGCAGAGGTAGATGCAGCCCTGGTGGAATGTGATCTTATCCCCTGTGAGGTAGGATTTCCATGGTGCTTGTAGCAGAAATTAATGCAATGGGCTATCCATTTGGAACTGGTTTGCTCTGAAATGGTGTTCCCCTCTGCCCCTGCAGCAAAGCCATCTAGCAGGTGTTCAGATATTCTGAGAGGCTTAGTCCTGTCCAAATAAAATCTAAGTTGTCTGTGCACATCCAGAGTGTGCAGTACTCGTTCCCCTTTATTTTGTGGATTAGGGAAAAAAGTAGGCAAATGAATGGACTGATTTAGGGCCACACTAGACACCACCTTGGGCATAAAGGAAGGATTAGTCCTTGAGGGAAACCCTGTCCGCATGGAAGATAATGAAGGGTTCCACTGCCATGAGGGCCTGTAATTCAGACACTCTTCTTGCTGAAGTGATGGCTAGAAGGAAGGCTGTTTTCCAAGAAAGGAATTTCAACTCTGCTGTTGCAGCTGGCTCAAAGGGGGGGTGTGAGCTTTTCTAATACAAAGTTAAGGTCCCAGGCTGTAGTGGGAGCTCTCCTGGGTGGGTCTTACATTTTTGGCCCCTCTAAGGAATTGCTTTAGCAAGGGGTGAGAGAAAAGGGTTGGCTCTGTATTATAATGTGCTGATATGGCAGAAGCATGAATTTTAACTGACGAGAAGGATAGGCTCTGGTGGAGCAGCTCCGTACCCATCCAAGGTAGAGACATCCGCAGGTTCCACAGTCGAAGAAGCATCTCGCGGTATACCGGACTCCAAATGGGTCTCAGTAGAGGCCTGTGAATCCGAAGTTGCGGGTATCAGGGGCTGCGAAAGCGCCTCACTGAGTACCGGCAGACTAGCTTAATGGAAGCGTCGTCGGCAGTTTTGGACCTATGCGGTCTGTCTCTGTCTTTATTCATACGTTTTTTCAGAAGATCGGTAGTCAGATGGCTTGACGAAGCCATTTTGGAGTACAGAGAACAAGTACAAAAATAGCTGCAAAAATAGCCAGAAGACGAATAATTCGGGCGTTGAATAAGGCACAAATCCGACAACGAGGGATGTTGTGGTCTGGGCCTAAGCAGGGGATGCAGTAAGAATGAAAATTTCTATGAGGTATTTGCTTCCCATAGGTAAGACAATTGTTAACTTTTACTGACATAGGTTAGAGCAAGAAAAGGGATCCCCAATGGGGTACTTAACTTTTGTTGAAGACTTCGGGTCTGAAACTCGAAAACAAAAATTTCAGGAGTCGGCCGACTGGCACTTGCGAACTGCTTCTGCTTCGGGCACTGCACAGCAAGAAAGACTGATGTAATGGCATCAGCTGCATGTTTTATACCCCTGACGACCTGGCGTCATGGAAGAGACAGCATCAGACGCAGAAATCCGAAGACTCTGGCATTCAGACCGGCTGAGGGCTACCTGCAGGCAGATAACCCAAATGTGATGACTGCAACAGTGAAACATGAAGATCATCATCATTTCTTTTAAGGCTACAAGGATGAAACCTGACTTTTTGGGGGTTTCTGGAATCTTCAAGCATTATGGATTGCCTTGAAATTGTAATTTGTAGCCTTTCTGAAGAATATTTAATACCCTCTTGGTCAAGGCTAGTATCTTCCCAATTTTTTATAAAAAAGGCCAAGTACCTACCAAATTTCACTGGGAAGGAGGGAAGGACATCTGGGGTGGGCAGTACAGGTGGGCTCTGGGGAGGAATAGGCAGAGGGCTATCAGACTTCTCTTTAGGTTTCGTTTGTCATTCTCTTTTGTACTTTCCCTTTTTTCACTTTGACAGACCTGCTTAGAGTACAAGATACATATTTTGGTCGGGTAATTCCTGTTAAACAGTATCTCAGGCCTGAAAAAGTTTCTTTACACACTGGATAGTCTTATACTTTTCCTCCATTTTCTTGAGCGCTCCTTAAGTAGGGGATACAAAGAGCAGATCCTTTTCCATAGGCACATCAAGGGGCTATATATTAACATGGTCGGGAAGAATGGCCTCAACCAGGCATGTCTCCAAGTAACAGACCCTGTAGCTGCTACCCTGCTGGAAGTTAGTAATGAAACAATAAATGGAGCTGGTGAGTCTTTGGGGGCAGAGGAAAATAACAGATGGCAATATTTAAGCTGGGCAAGCCTGTCACCCTTACCAATTACAGCTTTGGCAGCAAATAAGAGAAATGGAGAGTTTTTTTGGCCCAGGAAATCAGGGAGTTTTTTTTTTTTTTTTTTTTTAAGTAGAGGTGAAAATTAAGTGACAGCCACATACCCAAGTACTTGAAATATTGTGTGGTTCCAATGGTGGAACTAAGTCAGAAACTGAGAGTTAGGAAGGGCAGTTGGGATAGTCTGTTGGGAGTTCTATGGAGGGTACAGTAGAAGGCTGTGTGTGATTAGTCACTGATGAAGTTGAAAAAGCTGGATTAAAGCTGTGACTGAATGAGTGAGTGAGAGAGGTCAGATCTGTAAATAACCATGTTATCTGCAAAAAAGTGGAGTGGATGCAAGGTAAATCTGAATCAAGCTTGTTGATAAAGATTGAGAGTTGAAGGAAGAAAGATCCTTCTGGTACACCTATGTCAAGACTAGCTGTGGTTAAAAGGGCTACACTTATTTTGACTATAAAGTGACAGTTATGGAGAAAACTTTTGACTCGTGGTAAGGTGTTGTTGCTAACACCTACCTTTGTGGGTACATTATATCAAAAGCTTTAAGGAAAGTACATAAACGCCATGTTAAAAACTAGTAAATCCACATAAAACTTTTACGTGGATTTACTACTTGTTTTTAACTTGGTTTTGCACCATATTAAAGTGACAGAGAACTCAGTGGGCTTTGTGGCGTTTATGTACTTTTCTTGTATTTTTTTTGGCGTGAATAATTTTTGGCATATCAAAAGCTTTACTGACAAGTATGAAAAAGGCACCAACAATGTTATTTTGTGAGTATATTATAAAAGCTTTGCTGACATCTATAAAAAAGGCACCAGTAATGTTACCTTTGTCTGTATTTAGAAAGATGTTCTCGGTGAGATTCCAGAGGGGGATCACAGTGTTGTGGTCTGGCCGAAAGCTATGTTGTTTATATGACAGAAGGTGATATTAGTAGATGTCAATGGCAACATTTGGTGTGAAAAAATTTTTCAAAGATTTTACCTAAAGTACGAAGAATATTTCCACTTCCATCCCACTTCCAATGTGAAGGGCTTTACTCTCTGGGGAGGGGGTTCTAGGCAGAAGGCATAGTGTTAATAGTGAGACACAGGTTAAAAATATGGGTTAGATAGAGTTGTTTGAACCTGGTGTAGAGTCAGTTTTTATACTGTTAAGACATTTTCTGGAGTCTATGTTTTATGAGTTTGAAGAAGAGAAGTGGCAGTAGGGAAGAACAAGATGAGCAGAGGCAAGTTGCAAAACTCGAAGGAAGTTGCTGGGAGACAGTAGGATGTTTCTACAAAGAGGAGGAGGAGAGGCGTTCTGGTTTCTTTTGCAATGTTAGACTGGGAAGTCCAAGAAATGTACTTGCATGGATCCGTAAAGAGAGGATTTATGCCTTCTAATACCTTGTAATGCTACATTTCTGAAGACTGTGAAGTGGCTACAATTGGGTAAGGCAGAGTCATATTTCCATTTAGTCAAAGACCCATCTCAGGGTATTAAAATGTGTTTACATTTGCAACTAACCTAGTTTGTTTTTTGTGGCTTACAGAATCATTTTACTTCTGGGAAGAAATGGTTCTGTAGTTGGTGGATAGCTGTGGGGATAGGATTGCAACAGCTGTGTTTCTGTCACTCTGTGAAAGTATGCATCCTAAAAGAAAGACAAGAGTTTAGTCTGGAAATTCATTTGACTGAAGTCTGGAGGACTGCAGTACTGCAGGAGTTTTATGGATTAATTTGTGATGGAGAAGGTAACAAGGCAGTGGTTACTGAGGGATGGTGGCTATACTGAGATGTGAGAGATAAATGGAGTGTCAAGCAATGATACAGTTGACAGTGGGGTATTTATCAGTTTGGTCTAGTGTTACATGGTGACTGAGTGGGGCTGAGACTGCTTAAGATAAGTTTGGTTTGGTGTCTGATGCTAGGGACCTTGAGAGAAATTGAGAGTAAAGTCTCTGAGGATGACAGCTTCCCACCTCTGTCTTAAATCTGGTGAGTATGCTACTTTTCCTGTCACTGAGAATAGTTTTCTTGGATGAAGCCAAGGTCACTCACTTGCTGGTATCTAGAGACACCACAGCTGGATCTGCGACAATATTTTTATAAGGAACTTCTAGGAAACTCTGACCCTATAGAAGTGGTCAGATTTTCTAGGAGCAGGGTGGTGGGGGCAGTGCAAGTCTGGCTCCAAAGATGCATTTGTAAATACATTGTCAAGGTCATCTAACAGAGGAACGGCTAATAGTCTAGGCACAGGCAGGCCCATGTAAGCTCTGTAACTCTGCTGGGCCTTCTGAATAGTCATTAGTTTCCCACAGAAAAAGAATAGTTGTGTAAAATCTTACCATAACCATACATGTCCTTATCTTCCATGTTGCAGTATTCCAGCATGTGGGATCCTCCGCCCAAGGTGACCCAAACATCCAGCAGGATCCTCCACCCAAAGCAACCTGAACATCCAGCTCGTATACAAAAGCTTAGCCTGGTTGCTGTATGGTGCATGGAACATCACACGCAGGGACCATAAACAGTGGGCCATAAATGCAATGTCCGCATGCACAGACCTCAGAACTGAATGCCCCACTTGGACCACAGTCTAAGGCAAGCTGAAAGGATGCCATCCAGAAAGGGAAAAGGGTCTTACAGGGGGTAGGAGGGTGGGACAGGAATACTGCAACATGGAAGAGGAGGACATCTATTGTTATGGTCAGTACTTTTTTTGTAAACAAACAGGTGGTGGTACGCATATGGTGTACTTGGGTCAACCCCCCCACACACACACACACAGCCATTCCAGTGTCCCATTATTTGGCTATTTCTCCCCAGATGCCATAAACACTGTTCAAAACTCTATGTGCAGACTGCTTTCTGCTTTACTTCTAAGATTGCAGATATTTGGATTTAATTTAAAACTGTTATTTCAAATTTTCCAGCACAAACACTGACAGACATTTGCTAAACAAAGCAATACAGTCTCACAATGAAAACAGACTCAGCATTAAAACTTCTGTGACTTTGAAATTCACATTCATTGAAACCCACATTCAAAGAAAATGCATCTGGCCAGTGGCAGATTTAAGTTTACCTTTGGGCTGTTTTCAAATCACAAACCCATTGCACACATTTTTAGGACCATGCAAAATTTCTGAGATTCACCTTCCTGATTGTATTAAATTATAATATATAATAATTACATTATATCCCTTGTATTATACACCACTTACAGCAAAGTCCACAGCAGAGAAACGACAGGCTGCAGCAAACTGTAGTTTGAAGTCTTTTAATAACCTTTAAAATCCAAAAAACATCAAATATTTCAAGCGCTTTCGCCTGGTTCCTACCAGGCTTTATCAAGATACAAATATAAAAAAGTAATGCCCTTAAATACAATAACCATTGGTCACACGGTGTTAATTGCTTCAATTTAAGTTAATTAATCAGTCAGAATTACTTCAATTGAATTCCTTTAAAAAATGAATGTTAAAAACCTCCCCCACATTTTTGCATTGCAAAATGTTTAACAAGCCATATACTTACAAAAAAACAATACATTAATACCAAAATACTTCCAAACACATTGTTCACTATTAAAAAAACATTCTTTCAACCATATTATGTTAATGTTCTATCTATAAAATTCTAAAATAATATATATAATATATATATATAACCATATATAACACTACAGTTTCGCTTAATGAGTTTGAGCACACTTGAAATACTAATACTGTCATTTAAACCTGGGGACCTAGCTGCGTCTAATTTTAATTGCCATATAAGTTCTCTATATTCCAGGAATGTTTCCCAGTCTCCTACACCACTTGTTACAGCGTGTTTTAAATTTATAGACAGTAAGCAAAGAAACAAAACATGAGACTCAATAATGGCAAAACTGCCCAATTCAGAACATTTCAACCATAAAAAGCCACTCAAAATTCTGTCATTACAACCCACCAATATCAGTCAATATGCAGTCTCTGCAGAAGTAAAAGTAATCTGAATAATTCCACATTAAAGAGATTGGACTATAACTAATGAAAAGGTTGCTGTTAGCAATAAACTTTATATTTAAGTTTTTCATCTACAAATTCACTGCCTGCTGCCCTTGAAGAATAAATTGCCTAAATTACATTAAAAATAATAAGCTGGTAATATTGCAATAGGGAATCGATGGCAAACTAAAACAGGTTCATGGTTACTAGGCATCTTATCCAAAGGGGGACATATTCAGGACTGCAGCACCCTACCCTCTTAAAAATCCAACACAGTATCAGCAACCCATCTACATGCTGTGGGAACAGAACCCACAGTCTTCTGCATCAACACAAAAGTAAGCTACCTGCTGTGCTACTAACACTGCTTTAAAACTCTTAACACACAACAGTGATACCATTTGCTAAGCAAAACACTTGCATATTTTGGGTAGAGGATTCAGGCTCTTGTTTCCTGTAGCAAAGGTACCAGGCTTGAGCCTAAGCAAATTACTAACCACCTGCTAACCCTAAGTAGGGCATTTCCCTCTCTCTCACACATGCACCTCAACCTTTTAATGCAAGAAATCTGGACAAAGTCTAAAATAAATAGGAACCGATTATAAATATTTCTCTCATAAACTTAGAAAATTGCTAGAATAACAAGATTTGTGTTAGTATGCATTTTTCTATAGGCTATAAAGTCTAAACCTCAAATATCTGTTATTTAGCAACTTCAATCTTTTTATGAGGAAAAAACAAAAATATGGGGCAAAAATCTGGACATTCTGCAAAAACCTGGGCAGTTGAGAGGTATGCTACCTATTACACACACACACACACACACACACACACACACACACCATACCTCTCAACCTCTTAGCACAAGTCTGGGCAAAGCCTGTCATAATGGAGGACAATGGCCCAAAACTAGGAACAAGTTGCTAGAATAACAGGATTTGTGTTAGAATGCATTTTCTAAAATATATGAAGTCTGAAACTAAACTCAAATGCATGCCATTAGTTAGTAACTTTAATCCTTAGATCATTTTGATTTCCCAAAAAAAAAAAAAAAAATTTATGAGGAACAGACCAAAAATATAAGGCAAAAATCTGGACATTCTGTGAAAATCTGTACAGTTGAGAGGTATTACACACACATACATACACCCCTACCTTCCTCTTAGACCCTCCCCCATACCTCTCAACCTTTTAGAGCAAGAAATCTTGACAAAGACACAATGGGGAGTGGGACAAATGTCCAAAAATAGGGACACCTTTTAAATACTGTTCTTACAAATTTAGAAAGTTGATAGAACAACAAGTTTTACATTAGTATGAAATTTCTGAAGGATGTGAAGTCTAAAGCTCAAATGTCTGCCATTACTCGCTGTCTTAATCCTCAATGACTTGCCAGGGATTCACAGAAAATACAGTTTTATGAGAAACAGACCACGGATGTGAGACTAAAAATCTTGACATTCTGCGAAAATCTGGACATTTCACTCACTCACACGCAAACACACAAAGACCTACCTACTACTTATAAACAAAAACGCACACAAAGACCTACCTACTACTTACGCACACACACGCCTCTTTAAAACACACACACACCACACCTACATTCACTTGTCCAGTCATGGTCCACAGGCCAAATGTCTTCAGGAATTCAAATTCCATGTATGCAGACTAGGAAGATGTAAACGATCGGTCGGACAGACGCAAAAAGTCTTCTGCATCTGTGCAACCCGACACAAAGGGCGCTCTTAAAAAACACACTTAAAAAAAAAAAAAAAAAAAAAAAAAAAAAAACTTTCTTTTTTAAGAAACAGGGCAGCAGAGGTGCCGGTATGCCATACCGGCCCCAAAAAAGCCCTGGTTAAGGTAAGATTTTACACAACTATTCTATGTACTTCTATTCTCATGTTGCAGTATTCTAACACGTGGGAGAGTACCAAAGCTCAGCATGTGTTATGTGAGGTGGAAGAGGATGCAGTCTCCAAGAATCCATGGAGAATGACTTTAGCAAATCCTCCCCTAGCCCTAGAGATGCAGTCCAGTTTATAATGTTTAGTGAAAGTGTGGACTGAAGACCATGTGGCAGCCTCTAGCCCTTTGAGCAATGTCCCTAAGGAGGCCACAGCTCTGGTTGATTGGGCTCTGTGTAGGGTAATTGTTTCTCATGGAAGGAGTATCAGACAGATATTGTCTTGGAAATCCATGAAGATGTAGTTTGTTTGGATACAACTTTCCCCAGAGCCCTGGGGTGAAAAGAAACAAACTGGTTGGACTTTGTGATGTTCTTGGTCTTATCCAGGTAGAATCTGAGTTGTCTGTGAACATCAAGGGAATGGAGCACTCTCTCACTGTCATTCTGAGGGCAAGGAAAGAAAATGGGTAAATGAATAGATTGGTTAAGGGATAGTGTGACCACTTTAGGGATGAAGGAGGGGTTTGTACCAAGACAGACCCTATTCTTATAAAAAATGAGGTAAGGTGGGTTAGCCATGAGTGCTTGTAACTCAGACTCTTCTAGCCGAAGTGAGCAGCAAGAAGCACTGTTTTCCAAGTGCACATCTTCAAAGTGGGTGATGCTGCAGGTTCAAATGGAGCAACAGTGTGTTTTTCCAGAATGAAATTCAAATCCCTAGGAAGAGGGATGGGTTTTCTTGGTGGTCTGACATGAAGAACCCCCTTGAGAAAAAGCTTCACCTCTAATCTGGACAGTAATGGTGGACTGAGAGGTAAGCAAGCTGAGACAGCTGATAAATGGACTTCCAATGAGGGGTACGAAAGTTCACATTTTAGGAGCTCACACAAATAAGACAAGACTAGAGGCATATCCATCGGAAAGGGTTCTAGTTGTCTGTGAAGTCACCACGTGGATAACCTTTTCCATTTGGAAAAGTATGATCTCCTGGTAGTGGGTTTCCTGGCCTCCTGCAGGACAGACAGCATGTCCTCTGAGTAAAGGTGTCTAAATAGGATCAAATGTTCATCACCCACAGGGTTAGTCAGAGTTTGCAGGTGGGGGTGGATAAGAGACCCCTGCTGTGGTGTGATGAGGTCCACCTTGTGAAGTAACTTGTGGTGAATGCCCTTAGATTGTGACAAAAGAAGATGGAACCAGTGCTGCCTTGGCCAAAATGGGGGCACAAGCAAGATATTTATTTGTCCTGCTGAATCTTCAGCAGGACTTTCTATATAAGAGGGAAGGGGTAGGATGCATACAGAAATATCCCCCTTCCAAAATGTGAAGGCGTCCACTCTCCAGGCTTGTGGGAAGGGGGACCTTGAGCAAAAATAACTGTAATTGTCTGTTCTAAGGGAACACAAGCAGAGTTATCTGTGGTGTACCCCACAGGGGGACTATGTCCAGGAAAACATCTCTGTGCAACATCCATTCATGATTTTGAGAAATGACCTGACAGCATCCACATGATCATTGTTTTTGATGGGATGTAAACTGCCTGTAGTGTTATCTTGGACAGGATGACAGCCAATACCCATGCTTAGATGGCCAGTCTGCAAAGTAAGTAAGACTTAGTGCCTCCTTTGGCTGTTGATGTACAACAGGACTGTGTTGTCGTCTGTAAAGATTTTGAGGGGATCTGGACGTATGAGGGGAAGGAATGCCTTCGGGGCTAGGAAAAGGGCAGTGATTTCCCTGATGTTGATGTGCTTGTTCCAAAGGTGGGTGTCCCATTGGCCCTGCACCTCAAGTCAATTCATAGTGGCTCCCCACCCCAGATCTGATGCATTGTACATCTGTTGAACTGCAGTGGGAGGCTGTAAAGGAAGCCCTGGATTCAGCTGAATCCATCACCTGATTTCTTTCTTTAGACAGGGCAGGAATAGCACCTGAAACTCTAGTGGATGGGTGTGTTGGGACCATACATTCTTCAAATACTATTGAAACTTCCTCATGTGTAGCCTGGCAAGAGGTAACATAGGGAGAGTGGTTGCCATCAGATTCAGGAGGTGAAGGAACTCCCTTTTTTTTCCCTTTTCTTTAAAACTGCTTCCACAGGCGATCCAAACAACACATCAGACTGTAAAGGAGCATCCAAAATCCTTGTCTTAACATGCTCAGCTAAATTCTGATCCTTCAACCAGGCATGCCTGCGAAGAACAGAACTAGTAGCGGCCACCCTCGAGGAGGCCTGTACAGCATCAAAACCACATTGCAAAGAATGCTTACCCACTTGTTCAGACACATGAACCAAATACAGCAACTCTTTACACTCAATACCCCCTGCCAAAGCATCCACCTTAGATTTCAATTGTGAAAGGAGGTAATTCTGATATTTTAGCATGTGAAACTGACAATTCAATGCCCTCATGGCTAGAGTGGAAGAAGTATACACTTTCTTTCCCCACCTATCCAAAGCCCTTGCCTCTTTATCAGTGGGAACAGGATTTTTAACCACAGAAGCTTTAACACCTTTAGGGCCTTGAGAAATAGTTTCTGGGTCTGCCCTAGGACTCTTAAACAAATACTTATGAGCTTGGCACCCTATAATACCTATCAGGCTTAACAGGAGCCGGAGGCAAAGAGTCAGGGTTCAGGGAAGCCTCTGCAAAAACATCTTCCACCACATTCAACACAGGAGGAATAGCCAAGGGCCTATGCTGGGGTAAAACAAGAATTCCTAAGCCTTTTCCTGAATCAGAGTAATCCTGGCCTTCCCATTTAAAGTGCTCCTCATGGAATGCAGAGTTTCTGAAAATGAGAAATCCTCAGGAGGAGTAGCTGTAGGAGTGGAATCATCCACATCAGAATCAGAATAAGTAGGATACTCCTGCAAGTCTTCGCAGAAGACCCTGAAGCCTCTGAACACTGTTCAAAACTATCAAAGTCTGGTTCCACCCTAGGCCTCTTATCAGGCGGGGACATAGAACCTCTAATCATAGTAATCAAATCTTCTGCCATTTTAAGCATATGTTTCTTAGGTACAGAACCTGAAATGCTAGGAGAAGCCCCACTGAAGCTAAACTAGGCCTACCTCTCAAAGAAGTTTTGGCAACAGAAGGAGAGGCTCTAACTACCTTGGGAAGAGAGGGAAGAACAGTCACCTGAGAAGCCCCCTCAGCCTGGCCTACCTCCTGAGAGGGCACATCCTGTAACAGTAAAGTTTCTGCCTGGGACTCTATGGAAACTCCTGGCAAAACCTCTGGCTCCACTGAGCCACCTAAAGAACCGTCGTCCGGGACTGCGGTTCATCAACCCTAGTCGCTGTTTTTGTCCTTGCGCTTCTTGAAGCGGCGTCGGAGCATCCGACGGCATTTTATAATTGCAACGCTTCCCAAACACTAACCTGGCACAGTCTAACCTCCTTTTAATAGTGCGTTTGTTAAACCTAGCACAAGAGCGGCAACCAACAACGCCGTGCTCAGGCCCTAAACAAGGTATACACAAGGTATGGTAATCCCTATGAGGTATCTGTTTCCCACAAGAAATACAGTTATTCACTTTTTCTGACATCGGTAAAATGCTGAGGCAAGAAAAACAAAAATGTTCCCAACGGGTACTTAGCCAACTCTGTTTCGGTCTGAAACTCCGGTTTGGAAAGATTTCAGAACGCCAACCTGCACTCGCAAAACTGCTTCTGCATCGGACCACGCGGCAAAAAAGACTGAGGATATGACGCCGGTCATGCGCATTAGTACCCTGACGTGCTGACGTCAGTCTAATGCGCCCTGACCGACGTCAGCCTTATACTCTGGTATTCGGGCCGACTGGATGCGGACTATACCCAATAGTAAGGACTGCAGCAATGGAAGACGAAGAACATCATAAAAAAGTAATGCCCTTAAATACAATAACCATTGGTCACACGGTGTTAATTGCTTCAATTTAAGTTAATTAATCAGTCAGAATTACTTCAATTGAATTCCTTTAAAAAATGAATGTTAAAAACCTCCCCCACATTTTTGCATTGCAAAATGTTTAACAAGCCATATACTTACAAAAAAACAATACATTAATACCAAAATACTTCCAAACACATTGTTCACTATTAAAAAAACATTCTTTCAACCATATTATGTTAATGTTCTATCTATAAAATTCTAAAATAATATATATAATATATATATATAACCATATATAACACTACAGTTTCGCTTTACGTAGTTTGAGCACACTTGAAATACTAATACTGTCATTTAAACCTGGGGACCTAGCTGCGTCTAATTTTAATTGCCATATAAGTTCTCTATATTCCAGGAATGTTTCCCAGTCTCCTACACCACTTGTTACAGCGTGTTTTAAATTTATAGACAGTAAGCAAAGAAACAAAACATGAGACTCAATAATGGCAAAACTGCCCAATTCAGAACATTTCAACCATAAAAAGCCACTCAAAATTCTGTCATTACAACCCACCAATATCAGTCAATATGCAGTCTCTGCAGAAGTAAAAGTAATCTGAATAATTCCACATTAAAGAGATTGGACTATAACTAATGAAAAGGTTGCTGTTAGCAATAAACTTTATATTTAAGTTTTTCATCTACAAATTCACTGCCTGCTGCCCTTGAAGAATAAATTGCCTAAATTACATTAAAAATAATAAGCTGGTAATATTGCAATAGGGAATCGATGGCAAACTAAAACAGGTTCATGGTTACTAGGCATCTTATCCAAAGGGGGACATATTCAGGACTGCAGCACCCTACCCTCTTAAAAATCCAACACAGTATCAGCAACCCATCTACATGCTGTGGGAACAGAACCCACAGTCTTCTGCATCAAAACAAAAGTAAGCTACCTGCTGTGCTACTAACACTGCTTTAAAACTCTTAACACACAACAGTGATACCATTTGCTAAGCAAAACACTTGCATATTTTGGGTAGAGGATTCAGGCTCTTGTTTCCTGTAGCAAAGGTACCAGGCTTGAGCCTAAGCAAATTACTAACCACCTGCTAACCCTAAGTAGGGCATTTCCCTCTCTCTCACACATGCACCTCAACCTTTTAATGCAAGAAATCTGGACAAAGTCTAAAATAAATAGGAACCGATTATAAATATTTCTCTCATAAACTTAGAAAATTGCTAGAATAACAAGATTTGTGTTAGTATGCATTTTTCTATAGGCTATAAAGTCTAAACCTCAAATATCTGTTATTTAGCAACTTCAATCTTTTTATGAGGAAAAAACAAAAATATGGGGCAAAAATCTGGACATTCTGCAAAAACCTGTGCAGTTGAGGGGTATGCTACCTATTACACACACACACTCACACACCATACCTCTCAACCTCTTAGCACAAGTCTGGGCAAAGCCTGTCATAATGGAGGACAATGGCCCAAAACTAGGAACAAGTTGCTAGAATAACAGGATTTGTGTTAGAATGCATTTTCTAAAATATATGAAGTCTGAAACTAAACTCAAATGCATGCCATTAGTTAGTAACTTTAATCCTTAGATCATCTTGATTTCCCAAAAAAAAAAAAAAAAATTATGAGGAACAGACCAAAAATATAAGGCAAAAATCTGGACATTCTGTGAAAATCTGTACAGTTGAGAGGTATTACACACACATACATACACCCCTACCTTCCTCTTAGACCCTCCCCCATACCTCTCAACCTTTTAGAGCAAGAAATCTTGACAAAGACACAATGGGGAGTGGGACAAATGTCCAAAAATAGGGACACCTTTTAAATACTGTTCTTACAAATTTAGAAAGTTGATAGAACAACAAGTTTTACATTAGTATGAAATTTCTGAAGGATATGAAGTCTAAAGCTCAAATGTCTGCCATTACTCGCTGTCTTAATCCATATGACTTGCCAGGGATTCACAGAAAATACAGTTTTATGAGAAACAGACCACGGATGTGAGACTAAAAATCTTGACATTCTGCGAAAATCTGGACATTTCACTCACTCACACGCAAACACACAAAGACCTACCTACTACTTATAAACAAAAACGCACACAAAGACCTACCTACTACTTACGCACACACACGCCTCTTTAAAACACACACACACACCACACCTACATTCACTTGTCCAGTCATGGTCCACAGGCCAAATGTCTTCAGGAATTCAAATTCCATGTGTGCAGACTAGGAAGATGTAAACGATCGGTCGCACAGACGCAAAAAGTCTTCTGCATCTGTGCAACCCGACACAAAGGGCGCTCTTAAAAAACACACTTTAAAAAAAAAAAAAAAAAACTTTCTTTTTTAAGAAACAGGGCAGCAGAGGTGCCGGTATGCCATACCGGCCCCAAAAAAGCCCTGGTTAAGGTAAGATTTTACACAACTATTCTATGTACTTCTATTCTCATGTTGCAGTATTCTAACACGTGGGAGAGTACCAAAGCTCAGCATGTGTTATGTGAGGTGGAAGAGGATGCAGTCTCCAAGAATCCATGGAGAATGACTTTAGCAAATCCTCCCCTAGCCCTAGAGATGCAGTCCAGTTTATAATGTTTAGTGAAAGTGTGGACTGAAGACTATGTGGCAGCCTCTAGCCCTTTGAGCAATGTCCCTAAGGAGGCCACAGCTCTGGTTGATTGGGCTCTGTGTAGGGTAATTGTTTCTCATGGAAGGAGTATCAGACAGATATTGTCTTGGAAATCCATGAAGATGTAGTTTGTTTGGATACAACTTTCCCCAGAGCCCTGGGGTGAAAAGAAACAAACTGGTTGGACTTTGTGATGTTCTTGGTCTTATCCAGGTAGAATCTGAGTTGTCTGTGAACATCAAGGGAATGGAGCACTCTCTTACTGTCATTCTGAGGGCAAGGAAAGAAAATGGGTAAATGAATAGATTGGTTAAGGGATAGTGTGACCACTTTAGGGATGAAGGAGGGGTTTGTACCAAGACAGACCCTATTCTTATAAAAAATGAGGTAAGGTGGGTTAGCCATGAGTGCTTGTAACTCAGACTCTTCTGGCCGAAGTGAGCAGCAAGAAGCACTGTTTTCCAAGTGCACATCTTCAAAGTGGGTGATGCTGCAGGTTCAAATGGAGCAACAGTGAGTTTTTCCAGAATGAAATTCAAATCCCTAGGAAGAGGGATGGGTTTTCTTGGTGGTCTGATATGAAGAACCCCCTTGAGAAAAAGCTTCACCTCTAATCTGGACAGTAATGGTGGATTGAGAGGTAAGCAAGCTGAGACAGCTGATAAATGGACTTCCAATGAGGGGTACGAAAGTTCACATTTTAGGAGCTCACACAAATAAGACAAGACTAGAGGCATATCCATCGGAAAGGGTTCTAGTTGTCTGTGAAGTCACCAAGTGGATAACCTTTTCCATTTGGAAAAGTATGATCTCCTGGTAGTGGGTTTCCTGGCCTCCTGCAGGACAGACAGCATGTCCTCTGAGTAAAGGTGTCTAAATAGGATCAAATGTTCATCACCCACAGGGTTAGTCAGAGTTTGCAGGTGGGGGTGGATAAGAGACCCCTGCTGTGGTGTGATGAGGTCCACCTTGTGAAGTAACTTGTGGTGAATGCCCTTAGATTGTGACAAAAGAAGATGGAACCAGTGCTGCCTTGGCCAAAATGGGGGCACAAGCAAGATATTTGGCTTGTCCTGCTGAATCTTCAGCAGGACTTTCTATATAAGAGGGAAGGGGTAGGATGCATACAGAAATATCCCCCTTCCAAAATGTGAAGGCGTCCACTCTCCAGGCTTGTGGGAAGGGGGACCTTGAGCAAAAATAACTGTAATTGTCTGTTCTAAGGGAACACAAGCAGAGTTATCTGTGGTGTACCCCACAGGGGGACTATGTCCAGGAAAACATCTCTGTGCAACATCCATTCATGATTTTGAGAAATGACCTGACAGCATCCACATGATCATTGTTTTTGATGGGATGTAAACTGCCTGTAGTGTTATCTTGGACAGGATGACAGCCAATACCCATGCTTAGATGGCCAGTCTGCAAAGTAAGTAAGACTTGGTGCCTCCTTTGGCTGTTGATGTACAACAGGACTGTGTTGTCGTCTGTAAAGATTTTGAGGGGATCTGAACGTATGAGGGGAAGGAATGCCTTCAGGGCTAGGAAAAGGGCAGTGATTTCCCTGATGTTGATGTGCTTGTTCCAAAGGTGGGTGTCCCATTGGCCCTGCACCTCAAGTCAATTCATAGTGGCTCCCCACCCCAGATCTGATGCATTGTACATCTGTTGAACTGCAGTGGGAGGCTGTAAAGGAAGCCCTGGATTCAGCTGAATCCATCACCTGATTTCTTTCTTTAGACAGGGCAGGAATAGCACCTGAAACTCTAGTGGATGGGTGTGTTGGGACCATACATTCTTCAAAAACTATTGAAACTTCCTCATGTGTAGCCTGGCAAGAGGTAACATAGGGAGAGTGGTTGCCATCAGATTCAGGAGGTGAAGGAACTCCCTTGATGAAATGCAGTTTACTAGGAGCAGATTTTGAAAGAAGTTGGTCAATGAAGTGACATTTTCTGGTGGGAGAAAGGCCTTCATCAAATCCATTCTTATTCTGCAACTCAAGAAAATCTTGTCTTGGGAAGGAATAAGAGGAGACTTAAGAAGGTTAACGGAGAAGCCCAGGCTTTCAAGGAGGGAGATGGTGAATTGAAGGTGTATTTGCAGAGTAACTGAAGCCTCTACCTGGATGACGTCATCCAAGTATGGGAAGATCTGAATATGCCTTTTGTTCTGCAGAGGGCCACCATGGGAACCAGACATTTTGGAAATACCCTTGGTGCTGTAGGCAAACCAAAGGGCAAGGCAGTAAACTGATAATGTGAAGACTGCACTGTGAAACACAGGAATTTTCCAAAGGCTGGGTGGATAGGGATGTTAAGATAAGCCACCTTCAGGTCTAAAGTGGCTATGAAGGAACTGGGTGTCGAGTGGAAAAAGGGTTTGCAGTGACAGCATGCAGAAAGTGGGGACATGCAGAAAGAGGTTTAGAAGAGACCGGTCCAGGACGGGTCTCCATGGCCCCTCCTTTCTTGGGACTAGGAAGAGGCTGGAATAGAAGCGTTGACCTTCCTGTCCTGGGGACATACTTTCTATAGTGCCCTGTAGGACCAGACCTTGACTCACTTGAGGAATGAGATGGATTTATTTGGAGGGAGGGGTATACCTTTTGGTGAAGGTTTTTCCTGCAAAATCATAAAACATCCTTTCTCCAGAACGGACAGAACCCAGTTGTCTGAGGTGATTTGTTGCCACAGGGGAAGACAGTGAGAGAGGCGGCCAGAAGGGGTAAGGTAGTAAGGGGGGGGGGGGGGTTGGCAGTTAAACATTGTTAGATCTGTCAGGAAAGGGCAGTCTTTGATTAGTTTGAGAGGTGCTAGGTTTAAGTGGAATGTTTCCGGACACCTTTTCTGGATTTGGAGGTAGAAGGAACAAAGGCCTTCCTGATAAAACTTGGTTTGGCAGGGTAGTTTCTGTGAAACCTAGGCACTGGAGAGACAAAGAGGTGCCTGAGATCCTGCAGCTCCTTGCTCTTTTCCTGCAGAACTTTGAACAATTCTGTTTCCCAAAGAGGAACTTATTGTCAAGAGGAGCATCCATAATCTTGTTTTTGAAGTCATCTGGCAGTGGCTGTTGTCTGAGCCAGGAGTACCTATGAAAGACTGATGCAGTGGACCTAGCTGATGCTTCTGCAGCATCAAAGCTGCATTTAATAGAGTGGCTAGTGACTTGTGCAGCAAAAGAAAGTTTACAGGCAACTTGTGGTTTGGTGGGAGAATCTGGAATGGAGGACAGCAGATTCATGGCTTGTTAAACTAGGTCTACAGTGTATTTTACTATATGAATTTGGTAATTAATGGCACTAAAAGCTAGGGTTGAAGTAGTATAGATTTTCTTTCCTAACCTGCCCATCGCTTTGCTATTTTTTTCTGATGGCAGTAGGGAAGAAGAGGGTAGCTGCCTGGATTGCTTGTTTGCTGAGACAGCAATAACAGCTGGGTTTGCCAAGGGAGCATTACTAAGGAATTTTAAGTCATCAGAGACTTTACAGAACCTGTCTAGTCTCTCAGGGGCAGGTGGCTGAAACAAAAGTATCCAAGTAAGCTGGGATTACTGGCGATATAGCAGAGGGGGGAGGGTGATTCCATCTGCAGCAGCTCGTAATACCACTTTTGTACTTCTGTCATTTGTGTGGAATCCCATTTAAAGTATTGCCTTGTTTTGGAAATAGTTTCCCCAAAAGTGATGTCCTCAGGTGGGGAATCACCTTCCAAGGAATCTGCTTCAGGAGAGCAGTATTCCAGTGGAAAAGCCAGCTGTGAGGCACAGGAGAGGGACTCATCAGGAGAAGAAGAATCATCTTCCTCATGGGTCTGTGGATGTGTCAAAAGTCCAGCAGAAGCAGACCTGGGGCTCAAGGTTGTAAGAGCAGCAGGTGTCTGTGATGAAGTAGGCCTCAGGGCCCAGAAGGTCTGAAAGAGAGATTGGAAAAATCCCTGTCAATATGGCAAACCTTCTGATGGTGGAGACAGATGCCTAGACTTCTGTTCCCTTTGAGAGAGTCTTAAGTCTTGGCTGAGTAGGTGGAAGGCCTAGTGTCCGACATCAGCCTAGGTCTAGAAGTGCCTTCCTCTGTAACGGATGTTAATGTTAGCAGTTCGGGTAAACCTGGCCCCCTTGACATCGGAGGCTGATGTCGCAGGTACCTCCATGGACGTGCAGGCTGGAGAAACAAAGGCGGCATTCCAAAGTGGTACCCGCCAAAGTCATTAAGCCTATCAGACATACCTCAGCCCCTAGACTGGTAGCTGGACAGATGTTTGTACTCTGAGGTGAAGTATTGGGCCTAGCTACTTTGGTCGTCCATTTTGGTGGTTCTACTGTTCCAATTTCATACCTAAGGCAAGGAGTTTGAGTCTTTGGTTCTCAACAAAAAGCTTTAGGGATATGTGATGGCTGTGCAGTGTTTTAGGACCAAATGACTGGCAGATGGAACACGCTTTGTAGTCATGGGAAGGCCCTAAGGAAAATAAGCAGAGGTCGTGACTGTCTTTCTGCAGAATTTGTCAACCGCACTTGCATTTTCCCTTCCTAGATGACAAGGATAAGTAAAAACAAATGAAAACTCCAGCCAAGCTAGAACTTCCACTGAGTGACCTCTCAAACTTCTTGTATCAGAGGCACATGGGATATATGCAAATGACCCTTATGAACATCAGGTGTTTCAGCTATATGGCGATTCTGAATGCCCATGACTTTTTTCTTTTTAAGTCGTTACAATGGACAATTTCAGGCCAATAAAGCCAAACCCCATTAGCTGTGGATATGCGTATTTTGGCCTTGTTATGACCTCATCAGCACAGCACAAGCAGTGTTTGAGTAAGCATAAGAAACACGGGGCTGTTATACAAAGCTGATGTCCATTACCATTAGGGTGACTGAAAATATCCCAAAAAACAAACAGAGTGAGAAGGTCACACAGAAAAAAACAATCAGTAAAAACAAATAAAAACTCCAGCCAAGCTAGAACTTCCACTGAGTGACCTCTCAAACCTCTTTATCAGATGCATACAGCAACCTAAGCTAGCAGAGAAGAAAGAGAGAGAATTCCCCAGCGAGGTACTTATCTTTTCAGGAGTCACTTACAAGAAGCAGAACGAGCAAGCTGACATTTGACTGGTGGCAGAGAAGTTCTGAGATCTGTGTGTGCGGACATCATGTTTATGGCCCATGGTTTATGGCCCCCGAGTGTGACGTCCCAAGCACCATACAGCAGCCAGGCTAAGCTTTTGTATATGAGCCAGATGCTCGGGCCAACTCAGGTGGAGGATCCCACATGTTAGAATACTGCAACATGAGAATAGAAGGACAAACTCTGTTCTTCAAAGAAAATAATTATCTGATGAAACAGCACAGAAAAATGTGTCCTCATTGTCCAACTCATAAGGCACAGCAGACCAGATCAGGCTCATACAAGCCAGTTCATCTGCTTCTAAATCATAGCTGTAAATGTTCAGGGTGGGGAGTCCTACCCCTTCCATTTTTAAAAGGTGGTCCAAATACCTCTGCTATTAATATTTTCCTTTGGTGTTTCAAGAAAGAAAAAAAAAAATCAGTCAGCTGAGCCAGTGAATCAGTGGAAAGCAGAGAGATACTTGCCCTAGACACCAGTTTGGTATTTCATGTCTTATGCCGTGAGACTTCAGGCACAACTGTCTTAGAGGCCTTGGACTGCAGGCAGGAAAAACAGACCTCAATCTGATTTCTGAGGATCTCACCTTTCCCTTCCATAACAGCAGCCTTCAGCCTCAACAGGCAAGGCATTGATTGGGATGGACGTATGAGATGCTGACATAGTGGTGGCTTGCGCAGCAGATTTCCCAAAGGATTCAGACAAGCCAACTCTGAAGGTATGGGGTTGTGAAAAGTGCCTCTCTGTGCCTATAAGCAGCTGAATCCAGAGAAGTTATCCACCAGGACTGTCCTTGGTCTTCTAATGCTTCTCCTTAAGCCTTTAATAGACCATGCTTTTTTCAGTAGGAGGTTCCTGAAGGTCTTTGCTACCATCACTGCAAGACAGAACCAGGCATGCACCCCCCCCCCTTTTGTTGTGAACTCCTGGAGTGACTTTTGTTGTCTTCAGATTGTCTTACAGGTGAAGCAGGCACAATGCATACATGACTCCATGTGCACTGGGGTGAGGCAGAAAAAGCATAAACTTTTGAATTCTTTGAGGATAATCTGCTTTCTGCACACAGTACAGTTTTGACCTGAACAAAAACATCTGAATTAGAACCACTGTGAGAATCCAACAAACTATCATATACTAGCAATAAGAAAAAAAAAAACCTTATGGGGTACTTATCTAGCTCCTAGAGTCAGGCCAACTGCTGCACTGACAATGCTGTGGAACATATGGCTATGCAATAGGGCAGCAAAGACCTGAATATGGCACTGTCCAACATACCTCATGCCACAGTCCTTGCATGCTGAAGAAAGGGCCTCGACTGAAGCCTTAGGAGGCTAGCTGGGCTACCTGTAAGCAGGAATTGAAAATGCAAGACCTGCAAAAGTGATTGTGATTATGAATATCTGAGGAGGAGGCTATAAGACCCTCTTCATAACTGCTGTTACAAAACATGCCTTGCTTTTGGGCTCAAGATGCAACTTGCTCTATTTGAAAATGTGAAAACAAATCCAAGTGACAACCTCACAGACACTCCAGGCAGAGAAATTAAAAAATACAAAAAGTAGCTCTGGTGCCTACTGCTTTTATAAGGTGAACCCTAACACAGCTAGCCAGGATCTTTCCTTGGTTTTCATGGTAGAAAGTTATGTAGTTTGCCCATTTGGAAAGAGTTTGTTTGGATTCTGTTATCTGTTTGCCTAGACTGAAGTAAACAAAATAGACTTGGTTGGAGAACCTAAAATCCTTGTTTCTATTGGTAAAGTATCCCAAGTTTTGTGGACAGCTATAGTGTGCAGAATTCTCCCTGTGTTGAGGGGTTAGGCTGAAATACAGGGAAATGAACACG